>NC_064811.1:160181789-160481789 GCF_023721935.1 Panthera uncia | reverse complement strand
AGTGTTGCTGAACCTACACTGACACGTCATAGTCACCCCAAGCGCACACTTACATCAGGGTTCACCCTTGGTGCTGTATGCTTTAGAAACCTGCACAAATGCATAAGCACATGTATCCATCATTATACTATCACACAGTAGTTTTTCACTGCCCTAAAATCCCCTGTGCTCCAATTACTCATCCTTCCCTTTCCCGAACCCCTGGCCACCACTGATCTTTTACTGTCTCCATAGTTTTGCCTTTTCCAGAATGTCTTATAATTGGAATTATATTTTCGGATTGGCTTCTTCCACTTAACATGGCCACTCATAAACTCCACTATTTTAAATATCTTAACAAAAGTATTTCAATTTTAGGTTACTTATTCCTTTAAAAAATTTTTTTTAATGTTCTTATTTATTTTTGAGAGAGAGAATGTGAGCAAGGAAAGGGGCAAAGAGAAAGGGAGACAGAATCTTAAGCAGAGTCTGAGCTGTCAGCACAGAGCCCAACGTGGGACTCGAACTCAGGAACCGCGAGATCAAGACCTGGATGGAAGTTGGACGCTTAACTGACTGAGCCACCCGGGCGTCCCTTACATTACTTACTTCTAACCACAAGTTACCAGTGCAAGCCCTGCACTTGGGAGCACCTTTTCAAATCTCTGGCACACAGCGGGGCTTTGCACCAGTCACCTCTGGCTCTGTTCCTATGCATTTACATGTTCAAGAACCTGAACAGACAGCAGGTTACAACCTTCACCTTAAACTGTGTCCAGTGCCTTTCTGCACAGAACTCTCAAAACCTTTCACATCTTCTCTCAGAACTTGTCAACAGTATTATTTCCACATCACCCATCATGAAATAAGCAAGACACAGACAGATCCCCCTCTTCTGACTCCTAACCCAGTACTGCTCCCAGTACAGTCCCGTACATTTGGTGATTAAATGAAAAAGACATGCCATTTTGTGGCACCAAGTCACAAATACTAGTTCCTGTTTGGGATCCTCCAGTTCTTCCACTTCTGCACTATCATTATCACTGCTAACATACTGAATGCAACGTGACAGATCCTGAGCTAACCTCACAAACATTTTACATACCCTACCCTCACTTACGTCTCACAACAGCCCTGTGGTGGAGTTCTTATCATCACTGCTATTTTACAAAGGAGGAAATCAAGGCTTAGAGGATCACGGAAGTTAAGGGAATCATACAGCTACTAAGTATCGGAGCACGAATTTGCACCAGTGGATCTGTCTCCTAGCCCAAGCTCTTTAACCATGCCCTCCTTCCTCCCAAACTACCATATTGCAATGAATGAACACTTCCTTCATGGCAGAGCTGCTCTACAGAACTTCTTGTGGTCAGAGAAAAACCACAAGGCGAATCTGGATTCATGTATCAGAATTTGGAGTTCTCAGAATCCAAGGTACAAACCTGCTCTTTCATTTTTATAAACTGGCTAAACTGACTGTACATGCCAGATTTTTAACAGCACACCAACAGACGTTGAGGAAATTAGATATATTTCTGAGACTTCATTTAATTTGCTGAGTCACTGTATTCTTTAAACCTGTCTCATTCCAGCCTAATTCTAGGGCCACATCTCTGTTCCACTCTTCTGTCCTTGTTCCCCTTGTCTAGCACTCCCATGGGAAAGAAGGAACAAAACCCCTGTGCCCCACTGGTCAAGGTTACCCTGGGTTCCATGGACCCAAGATGACTGACACCAGAGTCCTTTGACTTCCCATGCCAGAGTTTAGATCTCTTTTCCTTGAATCACAATCAACTGAGAATTCCCAAGGTTATTCTGGGTTCATGTCCTCAAAACATCAAACACATTTAGCAATAAACTAATTTCTTCAGGGGTTGATGAACCATAGCCCAAAGGCCAAATCTGGCTTTGGACTGTTTTTCTAAGCCAGGAGTGAGCTAGGAATGGTTTTTACATCTTTAAAGAGTTGTAAAAAATGAAGAATAATATGACACAGACCACAGCAAAACCTATTTACTATCTGACCCTACACAGTTTGCCAACCCATGACCCAGCTGCTCCTTTTTCCTCTGAGAGGCACTGAACTCACGCCCCATCCCATGGTTCCACCCCACCCCTCGAGTTCATGTTTATGGGTGCCAGACTCCAGAACAGAGAACAGTATCATAGCCAAACAAGTTATCTGGCCAAGACTAAACAATCCCCATGTAGATTCTCAGAAGTAAAGAGAAACAGCAAGCAAACCACAGTTATCAAACAGAGTCCCAAATATCTTGCTGGATCAGCAGAGCAGCCATTAAATCTGGAAGACTGGTTGGTGTCTTAGGCCCCATAATACAAACTTTGATCCCTGGAAATAATATCAGAAAATCAGTCACTTCAGAGCTCTACCACACAATTCCCAGATGACTGTTCACTTAAGAGAAGATATCACTTTGCTTCACGTAAATATAACCATGACTCCACAAGCATGAGGTATTTACTCATTCTCCTGACTTCCACAGCTTTCAGCCAGACTCACTGAGAGTAATTTGGACCAAAGTTGCCCCAGGAGCCCAAATGGTCCAGAGAAAAACAGAAGAACCAAGTAGTTCTGAGCCTTTTAGGAGGGAGGGTGGCTTCATCCTAGGAATGTGACAGAGCCCATCACTAAGTTACCTAAACTCTTCAAGCCATTGAATGGCAAATCTGGGACTTTAAGCCCCCAAATGACCCAATTTCCAGGGCTCCTCAGATCTGAGAGTGATGAGTTCATTCATTCAACAAATACTCAATGGGCACATTACTATGTCTCACACATTATGTCAGGCATTATTTAGTGCCTAGAGACAAGTGTTAAACAAATAAGCATACACAAAGTCGTAATTTCACACTTTGATGATTGTTAGCAAGGCAAAGATAATTCTGGGAAAGAAAATAACAGAGGGAACTTAATTTAATATAGGTCATCTAAACCAATTTTGATCCAATCACAAGTCAGAGACTATTATGATTCCTAACTGCAAAACCAAATACAGCTGAAACTTGAATAACAATATGGGTTTGAACTACATGGGTCCACTTACATGTGGATTATTTTCTGATACAATACTGTATTTTCCCTTATGATTTTACTAATAACATTTTCTTTTTCTAGCTTACTTTTTTCTTTTAAAAAAATTTTTTAATGCTTATTTTATTTTTGAGAGGGAGACAGAGAGAGACAGAGCGTGAGCAGGGAAGGGGCAGGGAGAGAGGGAGACACAGAATCTGAAGCAGACTCCAGGCTCTGAGCTGTCAGCACAGAGCCCAATGTAGGGCTTGAACTCATGATCTGTGAGATCATGACTGGAGCCAAAGTCGGATGCCTAAGTGACTAAGCCACCCAGATGTCCCTAGCTTACTAATTTTTAATAAGAATAGAGTACATGATACATGAACAAAATATATATCAATCAACTATTTATCGGTAAGGCTTCAGGTCAACAGTAGGCTATAAGTTTGGGGAAGGTCGAAGTTACATGCAGATTTTGTCAGCGCCTCTACTGCCCAGGTTGCTCAAGGGTCAATTGCACCACGAAACTTCCTACTTCAGGAGACCATGACTACCAGAATATACCCAGAGGGATGCCACCACATATCAACTCAAAAGAAAAAAACACAGGGTTAATGCATTTTTCAAGCACAATGTCTATCACATATTAGATCTCAATAAATGGTACGTACTACCATTCCATTAGGGTCAGAAGAAACCCAGAGTATTGTCTTCGGTTACAAATGCTAAACTTTAAGAGGGCTACAGAGAGGAAGGCATTTCAAAGTATGTCCTAAAACCCACATGCCAAAAAATACTACCTGCCTAGCAAGCGCTAGGCGCTCAATAAAAAGGTTAGCTGTAAAGCATAGAAATGGGAATTAAAACTAGTGAGATGGCCAAAAAAACCCTCCAAAAAACAAAAACAAAAATAAACCCAATTTCTTTTATAAACCACTGTATTGGTGAAAATGAGAAATTACCCTCAAATACTGCTTGTTGGAGTGTAAAAATGGTACATCCTCTATGGAGAACAACTCAGAAAATGCAATGAGAATTTTACACGCACATAACCTTAGCTCCAGCAATTCTACTTCTGAAAATTTATCCTCAAGATAAATTAGAACAGTAGTTCTCACCCAAAGGCCATTTTACGCCTGCCCACCTTCTCCCTCCCCCAAACATTTGGTTCACGTGCAGACATTTTTAGTTGTCACAACTTGGGATAGGGAGCTACTGGCAACTAGTACAGAGAGGTCAGGGATGCTGCTAAACATCCTGTAATGCACAGATCACCTCCTATGGGAAAGAATGATCCAGCCCCAAATGACAATGGTGCCAAGGTTGAGAAACCCTGTACTGATGCATATACAAAATGATGTGTGCAAGGTTACTGACTGTAACACTGTTTGTAATAAATATCAAAAGAAATGCCCAAGTCCATTAACAGAAGATACAATGGAACACTATTCATCTGTTAAAAGGAGAAAGACATTTACTTGTGTACAGATAAGAAACAATCTACTAGTTAGAGGCAGAACAATATTCAGAGTAAATACCAACTGTGAGAGAGGAAAAGGAAAAAATACATAGTTTGTATGTATTTGCAAAGATACAGATCTCTGGAAACTTACACACAAAATGGCTACAGTTGCCGCCTCTAGGAGTGGAAGGGAGAGGTCACTTTATCTTTTTGCTATTTTTGCTATTTTTAAAATTGTATTTATCAGGGCACCTGGGTGGCTCAAGTCAGCCACCACCGACTCTGCATTTTGACTCTGGATTTCAGCTCAGATCATGATCTTACGGTTCTGAGAATGAGCTCTGTGCTATCAGAGCAGAACGTGCTTGGGATTCTCTCTCCTCTCTCTGCCCCTCCCCCACTCATGTGCGAGCTCGCACTCTCGCCCTCTCTCAAAATTAACAAACTTAAAAAATGGAAAAAACTTACAAAAAATAAAAATAAAATTGTATTTATCATTTTAAACAGGTAATAGTGCTGTGTGAATTTAATGTCAAATGTATTAGAGTAGTGGAGTACAAGAAATTTGCTTGAATAGTAAACTAGGGCCTAGGAGCAAACGTACAGTGTTTCCAAGGAAATAGGGCAGCGCTCAGAGCCACTATGCTGAAGTGAACCTGAAGTGCTAAAAAACCAAGAATACACATACAGCAGACATTAATCCTAGATAAAATAAATGGTTCAAAACAAAGCCAAGATACAGTTAAAGGATAACTCAATTCACTAGAAAGAAGACAGTAATATATGGTCAGTTTCAGGGTCTTGGTCTTAAGTAAAGTTGTTCTGACCTTAAGTACTTTCCCCCTGCCTACAAGGGCTAACTTGAGTTGGAACTGGGTAACAAGTAACATCCTACCAAGTTCTCCCAAGGCAACATTAAGTCTTCCAAGCTGGAAAAGAAAAAAAAAAAAAAAAGAACAAAGGACACAGGATATTTTGATATTCTGGGGCAATCAGCCTAAGAAAGAACAATGTGATTTGCTGGGGTTTTATGACCAAGACGTCTCAGAACACTGCTCCGGGAGCTCATTTCAGAAATGGCACTTTTACATTTGAGTATTGTGTATGTAACTGGAAGCAACTTCCTTGCCTTTTGTTTTTTAGATCTTTTTGTCTGGTTTATTTCACTAGGCATAATTATTCTGAGGAATCACTCATGTTGCTGCACACATCAACATGTGTGCAGCAACATTCCTTTTTACTGCTGAGCTACAGTCCAATGTATGGCTATACCACATTTGTTTATCCATTCACCTACTGACAGGCAACTGGGTTGTTCCCGTTTGGGACTGTCACAAATAAAGCTGCTATCTACAAGTCTTTGTATGGATACACATTGTAATTTCTCTTGGTAAATAACCTAGGAATAGAATGACTGAGTCTCAAGTAGGTGTGTATTTAGCTGCCAAACTGCTTTCTAAGCTGGCTGTACCATTTTGCACCCTCACCAGCAATGTATGAAAGTTCCATTTGCTCCACAACCTTACTCACACTTGATAGGATCAGTCTTTTTAATTTTAGACATACTAATGGATGTGAGGTGGTAACTCATAACTTTAATTTGCCCTAAGGACCAATGACACTGAACATCTTTTGTGCTTATTTACCATCCATCTACCTTGGTGAAGTGTTGAATCTTTTGCCTATTTTTTATTAGGTTATTTTATTACTAAGTTTTGCTATGGGCTATTTTTTTAAAAAACCAAGCTTTCCCCACCCCTCACCCCCCAAAACTAAACAGTGTTATTTGAAATTAGAAAGCATTATTACCGGACTATACACTTAAACATTGTGAAGATGGTTTTAAAAAAAGAGAAGTTTGATCCCACAGACAAAAAATAAATAAAAGTAAATTAAAAAAAAATAAAAAGAGAGAAAGCGTTTCATCACAAAGGTACAAAATTTGTGGACTGGCAGACTTCTTTGTTCAATGTGCCACAAATTTGAAACAATCCTAACTACACTAAAACATGAAACAAAAAAACGAATGATCACAACCACAAACTCTATTTTAACCTCAGAACAGAGTATTACTAAGAACCTAAAATGCTCCTTTCTCTTTATGTTCAGCTGACAGTGATCTGCACTGTCCCACACAGCAGCCACTAACCACACAGAACTCTTGAGCTCTTGAAATGTGGGTAGTCCAAACTGAAATGTGCTGTAAAGTACACACTAGATTTAAATGACTATGAAAAAAATGAATGTAAAAGACCTCATTAATAATCTGTATATTGATTATACAATGAAATGATATTCTGGATCATTTTGGTTAAATAAAATATATGATTATAATGATTTTCATGTGTTTCTTTGTCCTTTTTTTTAAAGTGGCTACTACAAAATTTAAAATTATGGGGGCGCCTGGGTGGCTCAGTCGGTAAAGCATCCAACTTTGGCTCAGGTCATGATCTCACAGTTCGTGGGTTTGAGCCCCGCACTGGGCTCTGTGCTGACAGCTAGAGCCTGGAGCCTGTTTCGGATTCTGTCTCCCTCTCCCTGCCCCTCCCCTGCTTGTGCTCTCTCTCAAAAATAAACACAAAAAACATTTAAAAAATAACGCATGTGGTGTGTATTTTACTGGATAGCACTTATCAAAAACTTTTAAGCAGACCCTGAAAATAAAATATGTCTAACTGGTAAAGAAAAAAAAATATATAGGGGCGCCTGGGTGGCTCAGTCGGTTAAGCGTCCGACTTCAGCTCAGGTCACGATCTTGCGGTCCGTGAGTTCGAGCCCCGCGTCGGGCTCTGGGCTGATGGCTCAGAGCCTGGAGCCTGCTTCCAATTCTGTGTCTCCCTCTCTCTCTGCCCCTCCCCCGTTCATGCTCTGTCTCTGTCTCAAAAAAAATAAATAAAACGTTAAAAAAAAAAAAAAATATATATATATATATATATATATATACATATAATATTTTTTCCTTCCCCATTGCTTTGTGGTGTGAAGAAAATGGTAGAGTGGAGGAGCTTAGAATTGGAACTCAGGAGTCTTTCTGGCTAAGGGTTCAGGCACAGCTGTTACTATCTGGTCTGTAACTCATTCAGCTTCCGTGGATTTAAATTTCCTCACCAGTTTTTTGGTATTTTAATTCAAAACATCAACAGAAATTTATTAGGCTCCTTCTTACAAAGCATTATTCTAATACTGCAGATCTTAGGCTTACAGTCTAAAAGGAAGTGCAATCCAAATACACTAACAACTACTCCAGAAGGCAAATTAAAAGAGTGCCCAATGAAAGGAGACAAAACCCTGTGACTGGGTGACAGGTGTATATGTGTGCCTGTGTTTTAAAGGAGAGACAGCACCTTTAAAGAGTTAGGAAAAACTCCAATCTTAACATTCCTACCAACTCTAAACTTCTGTGCTTTTAAAAAGCATTCTTCATGCTATAGTAAGTATTTTGTAGTTTAGTGATAACATGGAATTGATGATATTTGGTCAAGTCCTCCCTTGAGCATAATGATACAGAAAGAAGTAAATGACAGGCTATAATCAGGTTCTACTTTACTTGAAGAAACAATTTTACAATATATTTCAACCAGGGTCAAATCATCTCTAGCTTCTATCTCCAGAAAGCAAGAAATCTATAATAAGATGTAACATTTTGTGATGTGCACATAAATGTTTTTTTCTTCAGCAAAAACCATTTTTACCAGGCTAGAATCCTAACTAACCACTGTACTTTCTGAAGCCACAAACACAAAAAACCCCACACAAAACATAAGATTTCTCCCCACACCCATGTCATTATGGGTAATGATTTACCAACACACCCAGATACTGCTATTTAACCGGTTATTTCCAAAAGCTGGATGAGCATGACAACCACTGCATTTAGGTCACAAACTAACAAAAGGCCATCCTGAAAATAATTTATAAATAACTATGTCACATTACAGAACCTAAATTTATAAGCAAACTCTATATGACCTCTAAATACAAAGATTCCTTTATTCACAACATTCTTTGGAGGTACAATATCCCCTCCAACTTTAAGGGTGGAGATTGGGGTACAAGTACTGAGTTTACCGGTCTTTCTGGAGATAAGAAAACTTAACAGCACAGAGTGTGCTAAGAAATGCATACCATTGTTTTATTTATAAAAACAAAAACAAAAACAAAAACAAGTGCCTAATCCATGTTAGATCCAGCCTAGGATTCTTATCTGTTAATAGCAAGAAAGGATGTTTCCTGGAAGGGTGCTATCTTCTCTTTGTCATCAAGAGCAAAATTTCAGGATCGAATACCAAATCATCCCAGTTCCCCTTAGTTACCCTTTTCTTAAATAGCTGTGAATGTTGTCTACATCTTTTTTAAGTTTGTTCGTACTCTCAGTCTGATATTCCCCTTCTAAGGTCAGAATTTTCCCATGCTTCCTAAAAGCTGTGATTAGAATTTCTCATCTGTCCCATATCTAAAGAAGTATTTACGTTTATTTATTTATTTATTTGGAGAGAGACAGAGAGAAGGAGAGAGAGAGAGAAGACTCCCAAGCAGGCTCCATGCTGTCAGCACAGAGTCCAATGTGGGGCTAGAAATCACAAACCATGAGATCACAACCTGAGCTGAAACCAAGAGTCAGCCGCTCAACTAACTCAGCCACCCAGGCGCCCCTAGTTTAAGAAACATTTTAAGACAGATCCCCTAGTTTCATTATTCTGGAATTTGATGGAAAAGTTCATATTAACCCATCCAAACCTTTCATTGTAAGAGTTTTCAGTTACAGCCCTTCTACACGTTTTCCTCTCCTGAAAGATACAACTTTTAAAGGCAAGGACTATGGTACAGGAAAAAGGAGACTGAATGTGGAGTTGGGAGAGGTTTCCAGACTCAGGACTCTTATTCCTGTAGATCTGGACAAGTCACTGAACCTCTATGGACTTTGAGGTGGCATCAGAAATGAAGAAATTAGACAACATGATCTGGAAGTTCTCATCCAGATCTGAAAGACTTTTTGTTTCAACCTGTCCTCCAGCAGCTTCATCATTTTAGATACTCTTTTTTGGCCCCTCTCCAATGCTTATGTATTTCTTAGTCAAAGGACTTCCAATAGAATATGTCCCCAAAAAGTTCATTATGACTTTATACAACAGTAAGATTTTTATTTTGAATCCCAAACTACTTTTGACATCAAGGATTTATCCCAGAGCTTGCCAGGTGTGGGGGGGATGGATAGGGATGTGGATAGGACAGACTTAATGTAAAGATCAACTGTTGGGGCTGGATGATGAATACATGCTGGTTTATTATTCAGCTATTTTTGTATGTCTGAAATTCTCCATAATACAAAGTTGGAAAAAAAAATCACTATCAAAGTGAGAGAAGAATGGCATTATTACAGAACTCTTTCCTACAGTCTCTGGCATAGGATAACTGCTTTCACACCATTTCCCTTGGGTTGAGACAGAATCGACAGGATACGAAACTAAGCAGAGAGGCACTCAAAGTTCAGCCAAAATTAAGGAAAATGAACCAGAAAGGAATTGTTCTCAAGAAGGTTATCACTGAGAAGATCCATGGCACGGAGGGCACGAGCAGTGAGAGGCACTTAGATCTAGTACAGTAATGAACTTGTTTCCACAAAGCTATACCATATGTTTCATGCGGGAGATTTTCCCTAAACTTTTAAACAGCGAAAGTTAAAACCCTATGTGAAACGGAAGTGAGGAAATAAACCCTCTGGTAGGAGGATGCCTTGCAGGACATGAAATCAAAACGGAAAGGCAAGGGATTTCGGGGGTTAGGGAATTCTAAAGAAAGAAAAATGGGTTCCTTTGGAGAACAAGCGAGGAGAATATCAATCCCGGGGAAGCCAAAGTACCTAAGAAAAGAAATCACAGGTGAAGGCGCTTCCTCGTGATCTCTACTACCCCCCACCCCCCTTCAGCCCTCCCAGGCTCCACTCCTCCACGCTCGGGGTGCGGACTGCGGAGCACCTGGGATGCGGGCGAACTCCGAAGAGCCCATTCGGAGAGGAGTCGGCCGGAACAGGGAGTGGAGGGACCAGCCCAGCACCGGCCTCTGGGAGGGCTGGGTGCGGGCTCCGGGGCGCTGTGGCGGGACAGCAGGGCGGCGCGGCCAGCGCCCGGGGAGGGGCGCGGACTGTTCCACTGCGGGCGAGGGGGCGGAACGTTCCGACCGGCTGGGAAACCCCAGGAAGCGGCAATGGTGCCTCCTGACGCCGGAGCGGCGTAGGGAGGGTGTCCCCGGCCCTCCGGCCCCTCGCTGGGCTCCTCGCCCCGAACCCCCCAGCCCGTTGTCGGCTCCCCTGGGGCCAGTGACCTTCAGGACGGGGGACAATTCGGTCATACTCACCGACGGCGAGGCTCCGGGGCTCCCAGTCCCTCCGTGAACGATCCCTCCCGCCCTTGGCCGCCGCCGCCGCCGCCGGCCGAGGCGTGCGTAAAGACGTGCGCGCGCCCGCCCTTTGTCTACGCCGCTTTGACGTGACCCCTCGCGTCCCATCCCCACCCCTCCCGCCGTTTAATCTCTCGCCCGGCACCCGAGCGCCGGGCGCGCGCCGGGCGGGGGCCCCGAGAGGCGGGGCGGGGGACAGGGCGCCTCGTCACCTGCCCACGGCCGGGCGCGCCCGGGACCGACAGAGGCGCCCCCTGGCGGGCCAGCTGCCATTACCTCGGGCTGGCCCGGAGCCGCGGAGGCTGGTACTGTGCTTCCAGGGTCCTGGTCGCCTGCCCCTCAATGTGGCGCGCATCCCCCAGGATTCCTGCTCTGATAAGGGGCTGCGCTTCGTAAAAGGGAGTCTCCACGTTTCTGAGCTGTGCCCGGGCCTGAATACTGGCTACTTCATTTCCCCGAGGTGCGCTCGTATAGATTCTAAAGAGAGTGAAATCAGCCCTGATCAGCAAGAAGAGGCTTGAGTCACTAAATTATCTTGTCATCTTGGGGCTGTTGGGAGTATTCGGTGAGATACAGTTCTGGATGTAAAGAACGTAGCCCGAGGCCTGGAATGCTCAAGAAACATTAGCTGCCATTACCGTCACTGCCAGCACCACCACCACCACCATCATCATCATCATCATTATCGCCATCATCAGTATCATCCCTGAGTCTCATCTGTCTTACTAGTGAAGCCAGGGAGTTCAAGGGGTTTGTAAGGACGATTTCCGTGTTCCCTCGCAGGTGTAACTCTCCAACGTCTACTTCAACTCGGAAGGGATCTCTCCGCTGAAGTCTAGCTCGTGCCTGCTGGACTTTGCCTGTGTATTTCTCACCATCTCTTGGACTTCAAATGCCTAACCCAAGTGTATCATCTTCCCTAAAGTGGATTCTTCTTAGAAAAAAAAAATTAACCCTTCTTCTTTTTGCTCTTAAAATACATTTTTGCCTCCAAAAGCAGCCCTCCCTCCCCCGCCCCCTTCATTCTTTATACTATTGTCAGATTGCCATTCCCTGCTAAATAACTTGATAATAAATCTTCAGGGTAAAGTCCACATCCTTAGACCTCAAAATATGACTGTAAGAATGATGGCTGTGCTCCAAAAACACTGGACCACTCATCCCCACACCTGTTTGGGTGTTATCACATATTTGTGAACTCAATCATTTATCTGTTCATTTAACCTACCTTCATTTGAGCCCTTCCTATATGGCCAGTTTTTGCCAGGGTCCCAATGATACAAAGTTGAATAATGCATGGCCATGTCAAATCTTCCACTAGATTAAATTCCATAAAAGAATACTGGACATCATACATTTTTGTGTCCTCCTCAGTGCCAGGGCTAGAGTTTTAAAGTGGTCACCACCATCTTAAATGCTCTTGGGTTCTTATATCTGGTCTCCTTTCCTGCCCCCAGAACCGGTCAAAACTTGGAAATAGTCTGTTATTTGTTCTGCTTTTGTGTATTCATGTTTACATTTTCTTACAATTCTTGCCATATATTACAGTTCTTTCTATACAATAATTTTGAAATTAAAAAATGTTTCACACATTTTAGAGGCTCAACACAAATGGTATTGATTCTTTGCCCAGCCAAATAGTAGACTCAGTTGTATCAACACACACACAAGAGCATGCACATATTCACTGGCACGTTCTTTTTTTTTTAATTTTTTTTTTAAACTTTTTTTATTTTTATTTTTTCAACATTTATTTATTTATTTTTGGGACAGAGAGAGACAGAGCATGAACGGGGGAGGGACAGAGAGAGAGGGAGACACAGAATCGGAAACAGGCTCCAGGCTCTGAGCCATCAGCCCAGAGCCCGATGCGGGGCTCGAACTCACGGACCGCGACATCGTGACCTCACGGACCGCGAGATCGTGACCTGGCTGAAGTCGGACGCTTAACCGACTGCGCCACCCAGGCGCCCCCACTGGCACGTTCTTTAAACCTCAGTGCAGGAAGGCAATCAAACCTCCTTTTGAAGAGGGAGCCAGTAAGAACTGGGTTAATATGGTTTCCTCAGTCTCCAGAGTTTTGTTTGCAGAGGTCAATGATCTGGGCACATCTCTATCATACTCATTTCTAGGCAGAAGAGTACAAATGGGAGAGATAAAATGAGCAAGTAATGCTTGAAGAGTTAGACACAAAGTAGGTTTATCTATATGGAAAGCCCATTGCCTATACCATGACTAGACTTACATCCAACACTAAATTCCTTGTCATGGTGAATTTGGACTGTCTTTAGATTGTTGAGGTATTTACTAGAATGAAAATACTCTTTTAATACAAAAACTAGATGAGTAATCTTAAAAGCCTGATGAAGCTTGATAGTCCATTCAAAAAGAGGGACTACAGTGTTCAGGTTTTCAGTGAGAGTTTTAACAACCCCCATGTCATTCTGACTTTGAGCTAATTTCCCAATATGTGGGACTTTTGATTTCAGCGCAGGTCATGATCTCACGGTTCGTGAGATTAAGTCCTACATTGGGGTCTGCACTGACAGCATGGAGCCTGCTTGGGATCGCTCTTCCTCTCTCTTCACTCCTCCCCTGTTTGCACGCACACACTCTCTTTCTTTCTCTCAAAATAAATAAACATTAAAAAAAAGATACTCTTTCCCCCCAGTAGAATAATCCCATAAGTGTGCTGTATAACTTCTCTCCCTTCCATGGATACCTTTTCATGTAAAAGCCTTTGACATTAAGAGGTGAAACACAAATATTTACTAAACAACCAGCAAAATCAGTGCTCATTTCCAAGCACCAAGAGAAAAAGACAAATTAAGCAAAAGGTGTTTTCTTTTTAAAATTTGTTTTTGGGGCGCCTGGGTGGCTCAGTCAGTTAAGCGGCCGACTTCGGCTCAGGTCATGATTTCACGGTCTGTGAGTTCGAGCCCCGCGTCGGGCTCTGGGCTGACAGCTCAGAGCCTGGAGCCTGTTTCAGATTCTGTGTCTCCCTCTCTCTGACCCTCCCCCGTTCATGCTCTGTCTCTCTCCGTCTCAAAAATAAATAAACGTTAAAAAAATTAAAAAAAAATAAAAAATTAAAAAAAATAAAATTTGTTTTTAATCATAAAATACACCTAAAATATACCATCTTAACCATTTCTAAATGTCTCAGTAGTGTTAAGTATATTCACATTATTGTATAACCAATCTTTGCAAATTTTTCATCCTGAAAAACCAAAAATTATATCCATTATACAAAAACTCCCATTCCCTCTCTGTCCCAGCCCTAGGCAACCACCATTCTACTTCTGTTTCTGAGTTTGATTACTCATACCTCATACTCCTATCTAAGTGAAATCATACAATATTTGTCTTTTTGTGACTGGCATATTTTGCTTAGCATAATGCCTTTCAGGTTCATCCATGTGCATCAAAATTTCCTTTTTTTTTTTTTTAAGTATTCAACCTTAAATGTCCTGTTGTATGTATATACAACAGTTACTTTACCCACTCATCCATTGATGGGCATTTGAGTTGCTTCCACCTTTTGGCTATTATGAATAATGCTGCTGTGAATATGAATGTAAAAATATCTGAGATGCTGCCTTCAATTCTTTCGGACCTATTCCCCGAAGTGGGATTGCCAGATCATGTTGTAATTCTATTTTTAATTTTTGGGGGAACCACTACTTGTGATGCCCTTCTTTGCTATAGGAGTTGTGAAGTTGGGAGGAGAGATCCAGTGATATAAATGTGAGACTCATCAGAATATGGCTGATACACATGCTGGATTAGATCAATACAAGAACATTCTGACTTAGGAAGCAGGGACTTTGCAGTTAAGAGCAAAATGAAGAAGAAAGAAATTTTTCAGTCTGCATCCACACTGTGGTCCTCAGCTTGAAAATTCACAGACCCAATGTTGCCAATTCACAGCAAGATAATCTGGTTCTGGGGACTGATTTGTGATAATCAAAGCTACAGGAGACACTGATGAAAGTGGCTCATTTATTAATTAGGTGGATAATTGAAAATGCCAAATTTACTGGAATAATAGAATCCATAGGTCAGTTCATACCCTTAGCAGTAGCACCATCTACTTGGGAGACCAAATCAACATCAATAGGTTGATGATAAAGTTTTTAAAAAAAGGAAAAAGGAAATGTATTACTTTAAAGCCTTTGGTGACATTATATACCCCCAAAGTTGTACTTGTATAGAGTTCTATCTGCCAAGCAACCAAAAACAGTTGGCCAAGCAGAACATCTCCTCCTCTTTGCCCAGCTCTCCATTTTCTAAAATCCACTCCCACTGGCCATTATCACCTCCATTAAAACAATGGCTACCGGGGCACCTGAGTGGCTCCGGTCGGTTGAGGTTGAGCTTCTGACTTCTGCACAGGTCATAATCTCACAGGTCCTGAGTTTGAGCCCCACATTGAGCTCACTGCTGTCAGCGCAGAGCCCACTTCAGATCCTCTGTCTCCCTCTTTCTCTGCTCCTCTCTCGTTCATACTGTCTCAAAAATAAACATTTAAAGAGAAAAAACAAAAAAATAATAAAAACAAAATAAAAAACAACAAACAAACAAACAAAACAATGGCTGCCTTCCTGAGCCTCCCAGGGAAAGAAAATGGGAGTTGCCAATTACGGTAACAATAATTCAAAAGCCTAGTGGAAATCGCATATATAAACAAGACCACTCAAGCTAACTGAAATGTAATTTTTGGCAAACCTCTAATCTTTTAGGTCCTCTCTTTAAAGGTGAATTCCAATAAGATGCTTTCTCTGATCTCTTCCAAGGGGCTCATTCTCCGTGTGTGTGTGTGTGTGTGTGTGTGTGCGTGTGTTTCCTTTTTTTCCCCTTCACATGTTTCTAACACTGTCTGGGTGCCTCTAACAGTATTTATTTTTATTGATTATCTGTATGTCTGGTTCCGCTCACAGGATTGTGACTTTTGTTTTACTCATCTCTTTATCCCCCAAAATTAACGTGATGTCTGGCACATAGTGGTTGCTCAATAAATGTTTGCTGAATGAGTAAAAACTACATGATGACTACTATAAACTCAACAAATTATGCATGTGTGTAATAAAATCATTAAATGAATGAAGTAGTACCTAACACATGGAATTTGGTAGACAATACAGGGTGTGTGTGAGAAAAACAGTAAAATGGGGCACTGAATGGAAAAATTACCGACATAGGAAACGTTATCATAAATCAAACCAGTTTATGTTAGTCTGAATGTTTGAAAGGGCGAAAAGAGTCCTGGGCCATTTTTGTTTTTCTGAGATTATCGTTACAAAAAACCCAAAAAACCAAAAAAAAACCCCCGAAAACAAAAAACAAAACAAAAAAACCTTACAGGATTACAATTGTAGCATATAGTTCATGTGTGTATTTCCAAAATTAACAATTTTAAAGAAAAAGGGGCAAAAAACCAGTTATGCTGTTTGTAAGATACGGCTTTATAAAAATATCAAATATTAATTCAGTAGAGTACTTGGTGATCTGGCAATGAAAGATCTGATCAGCATCTTTTTTTCAATCCTGTTAGCTGTCTCTGTGGTTGTAGGAGTAACAGCATTGGAGCTAATATCAAAAGTCTAGATTCCAGGCCCCCTACACTGTGAGAGACCTGACCCATCTGGTCCTCCAAGATTTCCCTACTCCAGGGGTAGACCCTGACTTCAGTTGTATTTTCTTAAAGGCTCATCAATAAGATTGAAACCCTAGTTTCATGGGAACTATATTACAACACATTCAAGGGGTAAATCACCTTTATAGCTGACTACTCATTTTTTCTGTTGATTCTTACCAGCTTTAATTTCAGAGACCCACCCCCAGTCTTGACAGCATACCCTGTGCGGATGGCCCACCCTCTTTGTGATCATCTCTTAATAAGCCAGACATAGAAGCCTGGGTACGGAGGGGGAGGAAACAGTGTCAATAGCGGTCCCTTATCAGATGAGGAAGCTGCAGCTGTGTTCTCACTGCCCCAGGAAGCTTGGGGGTTGGCTCCTTCTATCTTTACCCCTTTAGCCTCCTGGCTGGTTTAAAAAAATTTTTTTTTAATGTTTTATTTATTTTTGAGACAGAGAGAGTCAGAGCATGAGCAGGGGAGGGGCAGAGAGAGAGAGAGAGCGAGACACAGAATCTGAAGCAGGCTCCAGGCTCTGAGCTGTCAGCACAGAGCCCGACTCAGGGCTTGAATTCAGAGACTCAGGGCTGAAACTCACAGATGCGGGGCTCCAACTCACAGAGCGCGAGATCATAACCTGAGCGGAAGTTGGATGCTCAACTGACTGAGCCACCCAGGCGCCCCAGACCACCTGGCTGTTTTACACGGAGAGATTGGGGTTGGGGGAGGACCTCTAGGGACCAAAATAAACAAAGTGAATGTTGCTTGTTCAACCAAGAAGTCAAGGACAAAGGAGATAAAGATTTTTTTTTAAAAAAACAACACTTTTATTTAACATTTGTCATCTATGAATGATAATCTGAGAGAATGAACAATCTCTGAAAAGAGGGTAAAATCTTTCAAAGACTAAGGATCTCAGAACATTATGTAATGAAGCTGGGAACATACTTGGCACAAATATTCATTATTTCAACCCATATGTCTTGAGTGTCTCAGGGGTGGCCAACAATGTACCTGGCAGTCCTATCCCAGCCTTCTCAGGCCCTGAGAGAAGCAAGCAGTTCAGTAAGCAGCTTCAATACAGGGGGATAAAATACAACAGGGAAAGTGTGTGTGTAACGGGGGTGGAGGCAAATAGGAACAAAAGTCTGGCAACTGGGTCTAGGTAAATTACACTTTAAAAATGTACTGAATAGTTCATAATGTCTGTTTTTTCAGTACATTTATTTTGAGGTAGACAGAGTTTCCCCAGACTCTTATCTGCTGGAGAGGGGGAAAGGTCAGGTGTTTAAGCGATGAACCGCGAAGATGCTTTAGCAAACATTTTTTTTTTTGGGGGGGGGGGCAAAAGTTGAAGTTGCCAGACGATTTTGAGTTACCAGGAAAATAGCCACTTCTAGAATGAGAGAAAGTAAAAGCATATTTCTGTGCTGCATCTCTATCTTCAAGGTAAAGAACTCCTCCTGACCTCACCCACACACCCACGCAGTCCTTACAGACCCTCTCTGCCAGGCCTTTTAAAGAATTACATGTAAAAGGTTTATGTACGTTAATTCTGTTCCACACTCCAAAGGCTTCCTTCCCAGCAAAGGGTAAAGGGTGTCGTTGCCAGCATCTTCCTGAAGGAAATATCACTTCTGTGAGAAGTGAGCCTGCCAAGAGAGAACGATACAAAGTATTCAAGGCCTGGGGCAGGGGGAGGAGAAGGGAGGGCTAGGATTTGCCTGCGGTCCCGTTTCCCCACAATGAATTAGGAAGCAAACACAGTCTGGGTAAAGATCCTGGAGGGAGAGGAAACGCTCACAACCTGGGCAACAAAACCAAGCTTTGCCTGTGCAGAAACAGTAATCGAGAGGGCTCAGCCTGTGGGCCCTCGGAGAGTTCAGCTTCATTCTGAGGAGCAGGACTGGGAACTAGGCACCAAGCAATGGTTTTGGCCTTGCTTCTCGTCCCCCAAGAGCTTCCGAGCAAGCTCTAAGGAGAAGCAGACCCGGAGAGTGTCCTCAGGGCCCGGGGATCCAGCGGCCCCACCATCTGGAAGGCGAAGCTGTCCGTCTGGCGTCTGCAAGGACCTGTCGTGTGAACACAGGACGCTTCTTGGAAGGAGTCCCAGGCGTCAAAAGTGCTGCTCACCTGCACTGGAAAGCCAGCGCGCGCGCGCACCGTGCCTCCCGGCAGCCCCCTGCCCCTTGCCCCTTGCCCTGCTCCCCGCACTCGCTCCGGGTCTGCGTGCGCCTCCGGAAGCTCCGAGAGCCGCCCAGGCGCGCGGAGGCGGGGGGGGGGGGGGGCTCAGGTGATTGGGGGCTTGCGGGGCGCGGGAAGCTGGTGGCGCTACACGAACCCTCCTCGGAGTCTCCGCCTACAGCGTCCTCAAACACGAGCACGGATGTCAACGAAAGCCCCGCGGTGTCAGCAAACACCACTTGCTTCTTGGGGCTCTGCGGTTTAGGAGGTCTTGCCAGACAGGAGCGGAGGGACCGCGGGGGCCGCAGGGGCCGCTGCTGGGAGGTGCTGTGGCTGAGGCCGAGGTGCATGGGGGCAGTACGCAGAAGCCAGGCCTGCCGCGCGGGGACCTTTGGCAAACCGGGAAGGACGTTCTGAGGACGGGGCAGAAGGCCCTGGCGTTCTCCACGGCAGCCCAGCCCGCCCTTCCTCCTCCCTGCCACGTCACTGCACCTCTTCTCCCTCGGGGTCCCCTGCCTGCAGATGTCTGCAGAAACCGGGTCGAAAGCAGCACCGGCAAGCAGTGGCAGTGGGCTGGGCGCCGAAGGAGAGCCGGTCGGTTCCTGGAGACAGGGGCACTTACCCTACGTAGCTCCAGGCAGCAGCTCCTTTTCTCTGAGACCACTTTCCCGGCAGGAGCTATTTATGTGCCCTTGACCCCTAGAGAGCCAGCAGGCAGGGTGCACTGGCCCCTGGGAGGCAGCCAATCAGAAAGGCCTTTCACGTCGGACCCACTGGGGGAAATGAAAAGGATGTGACAAGAAGTGTGACTCAGGCACTTTGCCCTGGGCCGCCAGCCCTCTGTCCCCGACCGGGCACCCTTAGGCGTAACGTCACGCTTGGGTTATCTGTAGTTGTGGTCTGCGCTGAGGAGAGGCCGACCAGGAAGCAGACATACTCCAGGGAAGAGAGGGTTCCCACACGCTGCATGTGGTTTCCCCAGGGGGTGGGGGTAGGAACAGACTGTGCCTCTCCCTCCGCACCTCTATGCAGTGACATATTGCCTACTTTGTGGCCTCTCTTAGCCCCACGTCATGGTTTCTTCCCAGCCACACTTCTGCCACTGTCTTCTTTCTGTGTTTCTGTTTCTGTGTTCATTTACTGCTCTGTACCCCTGTGGTGTGTGTGTGTGTGTGTGTGTGTGTGTGTGATCCAGAGAGAGGAGGGTCACTGGGTGGGGCACTCATTGGCCAATATAGCTCCTACAGGGCCTTGGGCTCAGACCTCTGGTTCGGTCAGTTGTGGACAGAGTGACAGGGTCACAGGACACAAAGCACCTCCATAAGGAATCCCACCTGGTGTGCGTCCATGGCACTCCAGTGCTGGACACGTTCCTGTTGTCTCAGGTGATGGACAGCTTTCCTTGTGTTCTTACCCCTAGCATCCTGCTCAGTCTCCTTTGCAGATCACTGTATTCTCTCTATCCCTTAAATCTTTTTTTCAAAAATTTTAAAATGTTTATTTATTTTTGAGAGAGAGAGAGACAGAGAGAGAGAGAGACAGAGAGAGAGAGAGAGAGAGAGCATGAGCCGGGGAGGAGCAGAGAGAGAGGGAGACACAGAATCCGAGGCAGACTCCAGGGTCCGGGCTCTGAACTGGCAGCCCAGAGCCGGCAGCAGGGTGGAACCCACCAACTGTGAGATCATGACCTGAGTGGAAGTTGGAGGCCCAACCCACTGGGCAAGCCAGGTGCCCCTCTATCCCTTAAATCTTAATTCACCCCAAGTCCTCAGCCCTCTGCATTTTCACTTTCCATAAAACCTTGGATTGTGATTAACTTGTTCTGCGAGTATTACTCAAGATGAGTAAACATTTCTAATAAATTTTAACTTGATAAACGAGCAATGTCTTGCAGTACAAGTGGTACCTGATGCGGAAGTCCCATGATCACAACCGAGCCAATGGTTCTTGAAATTTGCTTTGATATGCAAGTGCTTTGGATTATAAGTATGTTTCTGGAACAAATTATGCTCGCAAAGCAAGGTTTTACTGTATACCTTTTCCTTGGAGATCTTCATCCAATTTTGACAGTTATTCAATTACTTTCATATGCTAAATACCACATCTGTATATAGCTTAGACTCCCCCCACCCCTGCACACCAGACTCCTAGATAATGGTTCTACTTTTGATCTGAGTGGTGGGACCACAGGTGAGTTCCCTGTGTAATTTTCTGTACCTATGTTCTACTTCAATCAAAAGTTAAAAAAAAAACAAAAACTTCAAGAAGGTAAATTGTTAATTATATGGTGGTTTGGAGATTTGGTTCTTTCAAAAATGGCCTCGGAATGAATATATATAAAGGCAACGTGTATTTTTCACTTAATATATACAGCAGTGAACATCTTTTCATATTATAGATGTGACTCATTTTTCATCCATGGTACATGGTATTCCATTGTATGGGTCCACCATACTCTACTACACACATTTAGGTGATTCTCAAAAAAAATTTTTTTTTGCTAATAAAATGGTGCAGTTAAAACTCTTGCATACATACATTTGTGTACATGTGTGAGAATTTCTCCATGACAGATACTTAGAATGAGGACTGTTAGTTCAAAGGGTGTGTGCATTTAAAATTCTGCTGGTACCACCAAACTGCTTCCAGAAAGGCTGTGTAAGTTTCTAATTTTACCAGTAACCTTCAAGAGTTGCCCTATTTCCATATCTCCGCCATCACTAAAATGATCACATTTTAAAATATTTTTCAGTATGATAGGTGAAAAACAATATGTCATGATTGTTTTGATATTTTTAAAAGAAAATGACATGTAGTATTTTCATATATTTACTTGCCATTTCCAGTTCTTCTCAGTTAAGTGCACAGTCAAATCTTTTGCCAATTTTTACAGTAAGCCATTTGTATATTTTAAAATGAAGTAGTAGTTCTTGGGTTAATAACATTGGCACCGTGGACTATCTATCTGAAAGAAAACAAAGGTAGACCGCTACTCCACACCAAACTAACTGAAGACGTTAATTTAAAAGTGATATGGGGCGCCTTGGTGGCTCAGTTGTTTAAGCCTCTGACTCTTGGTTTCCTCTCAGGTCATGATCTCACAGTTTCAGGAGTTGGAGCCCCGTATTCAGCTCCCTGCTGATAGCACAGAGCCTGCTGGAGAGTCTCTGTCTCTTCCCTCTCTGTCCCTCCCCCATTCATACTGTCTCTGTCTCTCTCAAAATAAATAAACATAAAAAATTAAAAAGAGGGTTATAAATTATAAGGAAGAGTTATAGGAGAGTATTGGTATATTTTGGGTAGGAGACATTCTGCATGGTTAAACCATAAGCAAAATCAACAAACAAGAGACTGGGAAAGTGTGTTTGTAAATATTGGACCACCCAAGGTCATGTTACTCCTTGTCTCAATTTTGATCATTTGTATTTTCTTTAAAAATCAGCCATTTCCTCTAAACTTGAAATTTAACAACATGAAGTTAAGCACGGTGTTCTCTCAATTTTTAAAAAACCTCCATGTTGTCTACAGTTCTTTTATTATTCCTAATACTCTTCGGTTGTGTTTTCTATTTTTTTCACGGTAAACCTGAGGTTTTCTTCTTTAGTTTGTTTGGCATATTGATTTTCTTGTTGTCTAGTCCATTATTTTCTGTTTTCACAGTATGGTTTACCCCTTTTGTTTTTCCCCTTTATGTTTGTGCCTTTTTCAGTGGAATGCTTTTATTTCATTTATTTTCAATCTTTTGTGTTCTCTAAGAAATGCATTTAAGGGGCGCGTGGGTGCTCAGTCAGTTAAGTGTCCGACTTCGGCTCAGGTCATTATCTCACGGTCCATGAGTTGGAGCCCCGCGTCGGGCTCTGTGCTGACAGCTCAGAGCTTGGAGCCTGCTTCAGATTCTGTGTCTCCCTCTCTCTCTGACCCTCCCCCGTTCATGCTCTGTCTCTCTCTGTCTCAAAAATAAATAAACATTAAAAAAAATTCTTTTTAAGAAATGCATTTAAGATCATACCTTTTCCACAAAGAAAACCCATATGCTTTTAAACACAGTGCTCTTATTGTCATTTATTTCTAAATAGGTTCCAGTTTTTATTTTAGTTTTCTCTTTGGTGCAAGACTTATTATTATTTTTAAGATTTTATTTTTAAGCAATCTCTACACCTGTCGTGGGGCTTAAACTTACAACCTTGAGATCAAGAGTAATATGCTACCGCTCTACCAACTGAGTCAGCCAGGCACCCCTGATATGAGAATTATTCTTAAGCGTGTTATTGAAATTTCTAAAGGATGATACTGGGGGAGGGTATGTTTTTCATCCTTTCTCCCTTATGCAACCAATACTCTGGATCCCTACAGCGTGGTAAGTGATGAGTTAGGTGCTGAGGTACAAAGGTGAACAGAAACAGCAAGGTTGCTGACCACATGGTTGTTTAATTTCTAGCATTCAGAAAATGTTGTCTTTATTACCTTTATTTTGGGGAATTTATTGAGATTTGCTTTGTTGACTAATATGTGATCCAATTTTCTAAAAAAAAAAAGTGTTTTCTCATTTTGTTAAATTAAAGTCCTTCCACTTGAATTTCAAATACCGAGAAATGAGTGTTCAAGTCTTCTATGATTGCATTTTTCTCAAATTTGTGTATTCTCTGACAACTATGTTATATATTATTGCAATACTACCTTGTTTGGTGCGTGAAAGCTCAGTGCTATTGTATCTTCTTAGTGAGTCCTGAGCTGAAATCAAGAGTTGGATGCTCAACCAACTGAGCTGTCCAGGTGCCCCTGGACTGTTTTTTCTAGATTTTTCTTCTTTTCATCTTGTTGGTCCTTTCAATAAGCTCTAGGTTGGAAGAACATATTGAAACAAAGTTGGAAGTGGAAAAGATCTACCACAAGCTAAGCAAGCTTGCTACCTAACACAGAACACAGAAAGTGGGCAGTGGGGTAGGCATTGCCTATGTCAGTGCTCTCTGAAAAGCTCAGAGCTAAAACAGATTTCTACTGGCCAAGCAGTGTGGGGTCAGGAAAGAGAACTGGCTTTCTGAGTCTGAAGTGCAAGGTTCCCATCTTGGATAAATCATTTCCTGGAAATTATGAGCAGCCATGACAGTCTACAAATGGGATAGGGATCTCTGTCCACATTAATGTATTGTAGAAGAAGACAACAATAAATGAATAATTTACATATGGTTAATATTTTAGAATTTTCCAAACCCTTTGAACACCTTTATCTCACTTTTTCCTTGCAACAACCATGTAGGTTGGTGTTACCATTCTCCTTATTTTACAGATAAGGAAGTGATTTCTCCAAGGTTCCTGAGTTAGTAAAAATTCAGATTCAGAACTTGAACCCAGTTTTGACTCCAAATTTCAGCATCATCTCCTGGTAACCTGTTACTTGTGAAAACATTTTGAAAACCAGAAAGCACCTTAAAAATGTAGATTTAGTGTTAATTTTCTGAAAGAGGCACTTGTGGGACTGTGCACAAATCTGCAGAAGGCTGCTGGGCTGTAGGCAGATTGAAAACTGGAGGGCAACTTGAGAGATTTTCTAGTCCAATCCTTTCAGGTGTGAGGCAGGTAATATTGAAAACTTACAGGAGCAGAAAAGTATCTATGACTCTTTTTGAATGTCCAAGACCATAGCTTCTACAACCTTCTTTGGTAGACCCTTTCAGTGTTTTGTTACCTGCATGACAAAAAGCCTTCTCTTCATGACACCGTGTAGGTTTCTTTCCTCTTTGTAAAAAGTTCTAGGTTTGGCTTTCTTTGTCATTTGTCACTTTTCTGATTCTTTTTTCTTTATATATGCTTCTGAGTGTGCTGACTTATACTTTAGAAAAGCAGCTTGATTTTTACAAGACTCCATTTCTTTTCCATTGTTTTCCTCCTGCTAATCATAGTATTAGAGAATTTTGGTCCCTTTAACATTCATTTTTTTTTTTAAACTGCTTAATTCCTTCCTTCTTCCTTTTAATTAAATAATTCCCTAACCATTTTCTCCTGCATTTTTTATCCCATAAAACTAATTGTCCCTTAAAAACCAAGATCAAATTGGTCATCAGGTCGAGTTTATGCCTCTAATTACCACATGCAAATTGATGGCTTCATCATCAGTCATCATGTCTAAACTACTATTTGTTCTGTTTAATTCACTAAAATTAAGCAGTTTCATTTAAAAAATTAATTCCAGTATAATTAACACACAGTGTTATATTAGTTTCAGGTGTACAGTATAGTGATTCAACAATTCTATACATTACTCAGTGCTCATCATGATAAGTGTACTCCTTAATCCCCATCACCTGTTTCACCCATCCCTCCATCCACCTCCCCTCTGGTAACCATCAGTTTGTTCTCTATAGTTAACAATCTGTTTTTTCGTTTGTTCCTTTTTTTCTTTGCTCTTTGTTTTTTTCTTTGTTTTGTTTCTTAAATTTCACACATGAGCGAAAGCATACGCCATTTATCTTAATCTGATTGACTTATTTCACTTAGCATTGTACCCTGAAGATCTATCCATATTGTTGCAAATAGCAAGATTTCATTCTTTTTGTGTTTGGGTAATATTTCACTATATATATATATATATTTCCCACACCCTCCCACACCCCACTCTCATCCTATGATCTTGCCATGCCCAGCTCCTTGGAGTGCCCACGATGCTGTATGTGCCCCATGGCTCTGTGCCTTTGCTCATGGTATTTCTACCCAAAATAGCCATCTTCTCTTTCCTCCTCAGCCTGGCTAATTTCTCTAGTGTTTCAAGTCTTGGCTAAGCCACCCTTTCCAGGAAACTTTTGTGATTTCTTGTCTTTGGATTCCTTCCTGTGTTCTTTTGTACCACTCCATGCCCATTCCTACTTTTAAGAAAAGCATATTATTCCATGATTGTGTTCTTGTTCATCCCCCCTCACTGGATGATACACTTTCTTCCTCTGATGCACGAGTTACATACAAGTTACACACCACAGTGTCTGACCTTAGAAGTTTGTTTACCAAATGGAGTGGAGTTATACTTGGCATACTACTATTTTTTTATTTTAATTTTTTAAACTTCACATCTTTTTTACTATTGAATTTAAATGCAGCACTCAGCATACTACTATTTTGTGTTGTGTAATGTATATGATCTGTTCACTCTTTGTCAAGTTCTAGAGTGACAGGACACTACAACTCCTGCCTTCATTGCCTGTTTTGCTTATGTTCCTCACCTAGCAATTTGTATTTCATGAAATGGCTCATTCCTACATGTTTTAAATACTGGGAACAGCAGGTTACTAGTATATGCCTAAGTTACTACTATGTACTACTCATTCATTCTTAATTCTCCTCAAGATTTGGGGTAGATTTTTATTTTTTATTTTTTATTTTTTTCAACGTTTATTTTATTTTTGGGACAGAGAGAGACAGAGCATGAACGGGGGAGGGACAGAGAGAGAGGGAGACACAGAATCGGAAACAGGCTCCAGGCTCCGAGCCATCAGCCCAGAGCCCGAAGCGGGGCTCGAACTCACGGACCGTGAGATCGTGACCTGGCTGAAGTCGGACGCTTAACCGACTGTGCCACCCAGGCGCCCCTGGGGTAGCTTTTTAAATTAAGACAAAATAGTAAAGTTGTAGGTATAAAAAGATCAGAAACTATTTAAGGAAAGACCCAAGGCAATGTTATGGGAAACCATGGCGAGGCAATGAATACAGTAATTGGTTCTGAGCTCCATGGTAGGAAGGCTAAAAATGGGAACCAATAGGACTCCTCTGTCTGATACAATGAATCATAGAAGTCTGAAGAGGCACACTTTTACTTGTACTAAATTCTGAGAAAAATTTCTTACATCGATTCTTATAAATAAAACAATAGGTAATATAATTGAGAAAGTCCTCAACAATACTTTTTGGGAGACATGGAGATGCGATTCACATGGCCATTTTGCTAAAATCAAGGAACAAATACATTCCCATTAGTCCAGGGGTACTGCCTTCTGGGATCAAGTTTGATGCAGAAATAAAAGTTGTGGGAACCAAGAGAAAGAGACTGATATGGCTTTTAGTATCTCTCTTGTTTCGTTTACTAAGCTGTTGACGGGCCATGGTTAGCAGTCTATTCTTCATGACTGAGTTCACCCAAGGGTCCACGTGTGATCTTGTTGATGGAGATCAGAAAGCTTCAGATGCCGGGAGATGGCACAGTTGATGCTCTGTTATAAAAATGGAGGAGGTGGGCTGCAGTCTCCCCCAGACTGAGGACCAGCTGCCATGTCTGGAGGATGAGGGCAGCTGTGCCTGCAAATGCAGCCAAGTGGGTGTGCACGCACCGTGTGTGCTAACGAATGAAGTTAAATGAGGCATATGCCATTTTGCATTGTATTACTTTCATGATCTATTCAGGAAATTAGATTGCAGTCATGCCTAAGTCATCTTGTTTGTTCCAGTGTTCCTAATAGAAAATTCTTTATACCTCCCTTAATTCCCCACAGAATTTTGGTGGGATGTTAATAAACATAAAATAGTAAAACTGCAAGCATAAAAAGAAGATTAGAAGCCATTTAGAGAAAGAGAAAGAGCAATTTAAGCAGGAAGACCGGAGAGGGTTGTTATGAGGATTACACAACGTAATTTGTGGAGAGCAATTCATACACTGTCTTCACCCCAGATGCACACAAAAATATCAACCTCCTTTACCCCCTTCCTTTTCTGTAGGCAGTGGGTAGCCACTGAAGCTTTTTGAGAGAGGCAATGAAATGGTCAGAATTATACTTAAGGAAAATTGCACCTTCAAAGATAACAGAAGCAGCAATTTGAAGCTTTAAAAAGTTCACATTTGAGCTGGGAACAACTTTGGGTCCCAAGGAATACTCCACTCAAGAGGCTTAAAACATCCTCTGATATACAAAGCTTTGAATCCAAGCAAATCATTTTTTTTCAACCATCATAGTCCTGGCTCTTAAGAATTTTTTCCCTGAGTTAAATAATCCTGTATTTTCAGATTTACACTTAGGGGGTTCTCTTAGGATTCATTTTAAATTCCTCAGAGGTAGAAATTGTCATTCACTTTTATTCTTTTTTTAAAAAATATTTATTTATTTTTGAGAGAGACAGAGACAGACTGTGAGTAGGTTAGGGGCAGAGAGAGAGAGGGAGACACAGAATCCGAAGCAGTCTCCAGGCTCCATGCTGTCAGCACAGAGCCTGACGCAGGGCTCGAACCCACAAACCATGAGATCATGACCTGATCTGAAGTCTGACGCTCAACCGACTGAGCCACCCAGGGGCCCCAAATCCTATTCTCATAGAACCTAGTAGAGCTGGACACGAAGCAAGGCTTGGGTAATTGTGTGAATTTATTTTGAATAGCTTTCCTTAACAAGTTAGAAGAATTTGTCAGCATTGTGATATGCAGAACAAGATCCGCTTAAAGCAGAGAGCACTCTTATGTTAAGGAAAATGGCACTTCCTCTAAAATAATGTGAATGGCAGTGGTTATTCCCTCAAGGGCATCTTTTTGGAAGACGTGAACTTACTCCAGTACAGTTCTCATTTCTCAAAACATTTTTGGATCTTCTTTCCTTTTGTGGAGACGGTACTGCAAGGTATTAAGGGGCTGGACTCTGGTGCTCTAGGCTCACTGGGTTTTGAATCCATATCCTCTAATAGCTATGTGGCCTTCGCAGATTAGTGTGCTTTCTCATCTATCCAATGGGACTATCAGTGTTACCTATCTTATAGTAAAAAAATTAAAATCTGTTAACAGGTGTAAGGTAGGGACTGTTGCCTCTCAGACAGATGTAAAACAAACATATGGCAAAGGTTTTCTTTAATTCACTATTTAATGAGAGGACCAGGAAAATGTTAAAATCAGTTCAAGTGAGGATTTGACACTCTACAGGACAAAATTCATTTGCACTGCCATGGATAGGAATTCTTTGCTTCAACAGTCAGGAGATATTCACATTATCAGTTCTCTATAAATTAACTTCTACCTTCACAGAGTTGTAAAATAGCCCAAAGACATGGGCACACACTCTACGTAAATCAGATATCCCACTTGCAGGATATCCAGGAATGTCTTTTGCTCATTTCAAAAATCTCAAGTTTTTCTCTTCAAAAGTTGCCGTGAAGATTTACAAATTTATCCACTTAACATATAGAATAGTATGACTCATAGTAAATACTTGATAAACATATTATTATCATTGTATTCAGAATCTATACTACATTTCTTTGAATACCCTGTTAATCTTAAAAAAGTAAAAATAGTTATTTTACCAGCAAAAATGGGTTTACTCAGGAATGACAAGAGAAGTATCATTTGGAACATGCAATCTATGGGAAAACCATAGGCATGTCCGACAAAGAAAGGAGAGGAATGTGGTATTATGAAGAAGGAGAAAGCTGGAAGGGGTTGTTTTGAACGAAAGTCTATTGGAGAAAAGCAAGAGTTCAGGGTGATGACAGTTCCTCGTCGGCTGAGTTGCAGGGGTAGATTTCTTGTGGGAGATGCAGTGTCCATCTTTCCCTATTGGGACTTGGAATTGATGATTCTTTCCTGCTGGGGACTCTTCTGTTGGTGTCTATAATTGATGTTACATGGTACTGCTCTTTTTCCTGGCCTCCCAACTCTGCTTCAGTGAGGTTTTCCTTTATTAATTTTCACAACACTCAGTAGTTGTTTTTCAGCCATGGGAGGGATATTCACTTGAAACAGCTATGTTATTTGAAACCAAGCTGTTAAGTAAAGAATACTGATTTTGGTTTTAAAAAAATGAAGTTGTTTTGACAAGTGAGGGTATTTTCAGAACTAGTTTATTAGATACATTTAAAGAAATCAATCCTCAGAGCATTTCTGGGAAGATCGTGAAGTAAGAAGCACCAGGAAACTGTCTCTCTGCCTAGACAACTATTGTATGGGCAGAATGGATCTTTTGTAACTATTTGGAACTCTGGGGACTATTGAAGGCTTGCAACTTCCAGGAGAAGACTTGGATGGTAAACTGTAGTTGATTTTGGTCAGTTTCAGTTCTTAGCTCAGTAGCAGCTACCCATCCTTCACTCCTAGTCATGTGGTAGGTGGCTGTACAAATGTCCCTGGAGCAGCTTGCACTCAGCTGATGGGAGCTAGGATGGGCAAAAAGGACCCTGAAATCTAAATATAGGGGGCTCTGTGCTCTGATGGTGATTGGTTCTTCTGATTCCAGAGGTACAAAGAGGCAGGCAGCCATTACAGAACCTCCCCACATTGTTGCAAGCCCCTTTCCCTCTGGTTGAGGTGACTTTCCAGGGATTTAAAGGGCTGATACCTTTTCTTTCCCCTTTTATTTTTCACTTTTTCCCTGTTAAGGAGCCAGACTTAAAGACTAGGGCATTAAAAACTAATTGCATATACAGGGAAGATTAGAAAGTGACCACACATGCCCAGGGGAAGGCTCAGAAAAGACCTGAGAAGACCTAAAGTTTACACCCCAGGGTGCTCCCTGGCACTGAGACAGCCTAAAACAAACAGAAAAGCAAAACCTATAAAAACAAACAGTAACAAAACTAGCAAACCTTGGGGGAAAGAGAGAGTCTGATTTACAGAGTTGCCACATCTTTAGTTTCAAATGTCCAGTGTTCAACATGAAATAACAAGGTATACAAAGAAACAGGAAAGTATGACGTATTCAAAGGAAAAAATAAGTTAACAGAAACTGTCCCTGAAAAAGACCTAATGATAATCTAGCCAAAGACTTTAAAATTGTCTTAAAGGTGCTCAGAGAACTAGAAGAAGATGTGTGGAAAGTCAAGAAATGATGTGTGAACAAAATGGAAATATCAGAGAAACAGAAAACTTAAAAAGAAGGGTGCCTGGGTGGCTCAGTTGGTTAAGCCTCTGACTTTGGCTTAGGTCATGATATCATGGTTCGTGAGTTTAGCCCTGTGTTGGCTCTGTGCTGACAGCTCAGAGCCTGGAGCCTACTTCGGATTATGTGTCTCCCTCTCTCTCTGACCCTCCCCCACTTGTGCTCTGTCTCTCTCTCTCTTTTAAAAATAAATAAACTTAAAAAAAAAAAAGAAAAGAAAACCTAAAAAGAAGCCAAAAAGAAACTCTGGAGCTGAAAATTTCAATAACTAAAACGAAAAATTAACTGGCAGATTCAAAGGCAGATTTGAACAGCAGAAGAAAGATTCAGTGAATTGAAGACAGGCCAATGGAAATTATTGAGGCCGAGGAAGAGGAAAAAAAATTGAAGGAAAGTGAACAAAACCTAAGGGACCTGTGGGACATGATGCCATTGAGAGGACCAATGTACATATCATGGGCATCCCAGAAAAAAAGAGACTGAAATGGAGAGAACATTTGAAGAAATAATGGCTGAAAACTTCCCAAATTTGATGAAAGGCATAAATATCAATATCCAAGAAGGTCAACAAACTCCAAGTAAGATGAATTTAAAGAGGCCCACACTAAGACTCATTCTAATTAAACTTTCAAAGGCCAAAGACAGAGAATCTTGAGAGGTGCAAAAGAGAAGCAAATCATCATATAACAAGGGATCTTCAATAAGATTATGAATAGATTTCTCATCAGAAATTTCAGAGCCAGAAGACAGTGGGTCAACATATTTAAAATGCTAGAAGAAAAAAAAATGTCAACCAATCCTATATCCAGCAAAACTGTTCTTCAAAAGTGAGGGAGAAATTGTGACACTCCCAGGTAAGCAAAAGCTGAGGGAGTTTGTGACCTCTAGACCTGCCCTGCAAGAAATGCTCAAGGGAGTCCTGCAAGGTGAAATGAAAGGACACTAGATAGTAACTCAAAGCCACATGGAGAGATAAAAATCTAATAAAGGAAACATGGGCAATTATAAAAGCTAGTATTATTGTGATAATGGTTTATAACTGTACATTTTGTTTTCTACATGATATAAGAGAGATATATTTTAAGAGAAAACCTGAGTTAGGGGTGCCTGGGTGGCTCAGTTAAGCGTCCGACTTCGGCTCAGGTCATGATCTCACGGTTCATGAGTTCAAGTCTCATGTTAGGCTCTGTGCTGACAGCTCAGAGCCTGGAGCCTGCTTCGGATGTTGTGTGTCCCCCTCTCTCTGCCCCTCCCATGTTCATGCTCTGTCTCTAAATAATAAATAAATGTTAAAAAAAAAAAATTAAAAAAACCCTGAGTTCTAGTGTAAAAGCCAGTATTACTGTAACTTTGGTTTGTATCAACAAATCTTGCTTCCTACATAATTTAGGAGACTAATGAATTTAAATGAATTATGAGTTTATGTTTTTTGGCACACAGTGTATAAAGATGTAATTCTGTGACACCAACAACTGAAAGGGACGAGACAGAGCTGCAAATACGCAAAGTTTTTATGTTATTGAAGTTAAACTGGTATGAATTAAAATTAGAGTATTTTAACTCTTGGATATTAAATGTAATCCACATGATGACCACAAAGTAGCTATAGAATATACACAAAAGGAAATAATAAAAGAATTTATTTGTTTTTAATGTTTGTTTATTTATGAGAGAGAGAGAGAGAGAGAGAGAGAGAGAGAGAGAGACAGAGCATGAGTAGGGGAGGGGCAGAGAGAGAGGGAGACAGAATCCAAAGCAGGTTCCAGGCTCTGAGCTCTCAGCACAGAGCCCAATGCGGGGCTCAAACTCACAAACCATGAGATCATGACCTGAGCTGAAGTCAGATGCTTAACTGACTGAGCCACCCAGGTGCCCCTAAAGGAATTCAAACATTTCATTGCAAAAATAAAAAAAAAAATCAACTAAACACAAAAGAAGGACAGGAAATAAAGGACAAAATGGCTGCAGGGCATATAGAAAACAAACAGCACAATGATAGAACTAATCAGTAATTACTTTACATTTGTAAATAGATTAAAACCTCCAATTGAAAGATTGGCAGAATGGATAAAAACACATGACCCCCAACTATATGCTGTCCAAGAGAAGCTCACTTGAGGTTCAAAGCCATGAACAGGCTGGAAGGATAAGGATGGAAAAAGATATTCCATGTGAATACTAATCAAAAGGGAGCACAGGTGGCTATGGCAATATCAGACAAAATAGAGTATTTTTATATTTTTTGAGAGAGAGCACATACATACACACAAGTCGGGGAGGGGGAAAGGGAGAGGGAGAAAGAGACTCTTAAGCAGGTTCTATGCTGGGCATGGAGCCTGACATGGGACTTGATCTTATGACCATGAGATCATGACCTGAACTGAAATCAAGAGTTGGACGCTTAATAGACTGAACCACCCAGGTGCCCCAAGACAAAACAGACTTTAAATCACAAAAGTTTATGAGAGACAAAGAAGAACATTATATATTAATAAAAGGTTCAATACAGCAAGAAGATGTAACAGTTAAAAATATTTGTACATCTAATGACTGACCATGAAAAATATATGAAGCAAGAATTGAAGGGAGAAATAGACAGTTTTACAATAACGGCTGAAGACTTCAGTGCCTCCCCCCACAATAATGAACAGAACAAACAGAAGTTATGTAAGGAAACAGAGGACTTAAACACAATAAACCAACTGGATCTTACAGACATATACAGAACACTCTACCCAACAGTAGCATACATATTCTTCTCAAGTACACATGAACATTTTCCAGAATAGACCACATTTTAGGCCACCAATTAAGTCTCATTAGATGTAAAAAGATGGATACCATACAAAGCATTTTCTCTGACCACAACAGGATAAAGTTATAAATCAATAACAAAAGTGAAGCTGAGGGAAGCCTGGGTGGCTCAGTCAGTTAAGTGGCCAACTCTTGACTTCAGCTCAGGTCATGATCTTACGGTTCTTGAGTTCAAGCCCTGCATTAGGCTCTGTGCTGTGAGACTCGGATCCTCTGTCTCCCTCTCTCTGCCCTTCTTGCACTCGCATTCTCTCTCTCTCTCTCTCTCTTTCTCTCAAAAATAAGTAAATGTTGAAAAGAAATTTTTTTAAAGTAAAGCTGAAAATTTCACAAAATTGTATAAGTTAAACAATACATGATTAAACAACAAATGGCTCGAATTAAAAATCATAAAGGAAATTAGAAAACAGATATAAGTGAAAAGTGAAAACACAACATACCAAAATTTATGAGATGTAGCAAGAGAAGTGCTAATGGGAAAATTTATAGCCATAAATGTTTACATTAAAAACAAAAAAGTTTTCAAATCAAAAACCTAACTTTACAACCTAGGAAACTAGGAAAAGAAGAACAAACTAAACCCAAAGCTGGCAAAAGGAAGGAAATAGTAAGGACTGGAGAAGAGAGAAATTAAATATAGAATAGAAAAACAACAGGAAATCAATAGAACCAAAAGTTGGTTCTTCAAAAAGATCAATAAAATTAACAAATCTTTGCCTAGATGAGAGAGAGAGAGAGAGAGAGAGAGAGAGAGAGAAAAGACTCAAATTACTAAAATCAGAAAAAGAAGTGGGGACATTACTACTGATTCTAGAAAAATAAAAAGGATTATAAGAGAGTACCTGAATAATTGTACACTAAAATTGGATAACCCAGATGAAATGGACACATTCTTAGAAACACAAAATCTACCAAGACTAAATCATGAAGAAATAGAAAATCTGAACCAACTTATAACTGGTAAGGTGACTGAATATGTAATAAAAAATCTTCAAATCAGAAAAAGTCCCGAACTTGATGGCTTCACTGGTGATTCCTACCAAACAATTAAAGAAAAATTAATACTGGGGTGCCTGGGTGTCTCAGTTGGTTGAGCATCTGACTTTGGCTCTGTGCTCAGAGCCTGGAGCCTGCTTCAGATTCTGTCTCCCTCTCCCTCTGTCCCTCCCCCGCTCATGCTCTCTCTCTCTCTCTCAAAAAAAAAAAAAGTAATACCAATCTTTACCAAATTTTTCCAAAATATGGAGGAGGAGAGAACATTTCCTTACTCATTCATTGAGGCTAGCATAACCCTGACTAATGCCAGACAAAGACACTACAAGAAAAGTACAGACCAATACTCCTTACAAACACTGATGCAAAAAGGATTATATACAATGACCAAGTGGAATTTATTCCTGGGATACAAGAATGGGTCAATAAATGAACTTGATCATTGTAGTAGGCCACACCAACAAAATGAAGGAAAAAAGCCATAAGATCATCTCAATTAATACAGAAAAAGCATTTGACAAAATTCAACACCCCTTCTGGATAAAAACACTCAACAAAACAGGAAGAGAAGTAAACTACCTCTGCATAATAAAAGCTACAGCAAACACCATATTAAATGGTGAAAGACTGAAAGCTTTTCCTCTAAGATCAGGAACTAGACAAGGATGACCGCTTCTACCACTTGTATTTAACACGGTACTGGAAGTTCTAGCTGGAGCAGTTAGGCAAGAAAAATAAATAAATAAATAAAAGATAGCCAAATTAGAAAGGAAGAAGTCAAATGATCTCTCTTTGCAGATAATATGATATTATATGTAGAAAACCTTAGACTTCGCAAAAAAGCTGTTAGAACTGATACATGAATTCAGCAAAGTGCAGGATACAAAGTCAGACACACAAAAACCAGTCACATTTCTATACACAGACAATGAAAAGTTATAAAGACAGTTCCATTTACAATAGCATCATAAAGAATACAATACTTAGGAATTAACCAAGGAGATGAGAACCTTGTGTAATGAAAACTAAACAGCATTGCTGCAAGAAATTAAAGACATAAGTAAATGAAAACACACTCCACGTTCATGGACTTGAAGACTTAATATTGTTAAAATGTTAATACTACCTAACGTGATCTACAGATTCAATATAATCTCTATCAAAATCCCAACATTTTTTGCAAAAATAGAAAAAATACATCCCAAACTCATATGTAATCTCAAGAAAACCCCAAATAATGAAAACAGTCTTGAAAAAGAACAAAACTGAAGGATTCACACTTCTTTGATGTCTAAACTTACTATAAAACTGTAGTAATCAAAATAGTGTGGTATTGGCATAAAGCCAGACATATAGACCAGTGGAACAGAATACAGAGCCCAGAAATCGACCCTCACATATATGGTCAAATGATTTTTTCCATTCAATGGGAAAAGGACAGTCTTTTCAATAAATGGTGGGGGGAAAACTGGATATCCACAAGCAAAAAAAAAAAAAAAAGTTGAACCCTTACCTAACTCCATATATAGAAAATTGACTCAAAATAAATCAAGGACCTAAACATAATCCCTAAAAAAATAAAACTCTGAAAACATACAAGAAAATCTTCATGACATTGGATTTCACAATGATTTCTTGTATGTGACACCAAAGGCACAGGTAACAAAAGAAAAAATTGACAAAGTAGACCTCATGAAAATTTTAAAACTGTGTGCATCAAAAGACATTATTCACAGAGTAAAAAGGCAACCCATAGAATGGGAGAAAAAGTTTGCAAATCATATGTCTGATAAGGGGTTAATATCCAGAATACATAGAGAACTCCTAAAACTCAGCAACAAAAAAACCAACAACCCAATTAAAAAATGGGTGAAGAGGGCTGCCTGGGTGGCTCATTTGGTTGAGAATCCAACTCTTGATTTTGGCTCAGGTCATGATCTCATGGTTTGTGGGTTTGAGCCCCTCGTCAAGCTCCATGCTGAGAGTGCCAGCCTGCTTAGGATTCTCTCTCTCCCTCTCTCTCAAAATAAATAAATAAACTTAAAAAGTAAACTAAAAATAAATGGGTAGAGAACTTGAATAGCCATTTCTCTAGAGAAGATACAGGAATAGTACATGAAAAGATGTTCAACATCAATTAGGGAAATGCAAATCAAAACTATGAGATACCACTGCACACCCATTTGAATGGCCATTATAAAACAAAAATGGAGTGGTGCCCGGATGGCTCAGTCGTTTAAGTGTCACACTCTTGGTTTCAGCTCAGGGCATGATCTAGTGGCTCAAAGCCCCATATCGGGCTCCACGCGGACAGTGTGGAGCTTGTTTGGGATTCTCTCTTTCTCTCTGCCCTTCCCCTGCTTGTGCTCTTTCTCTTTCTCTCCCTCTCTCAAAATAAATAAACTTAAAAAGATAAAACAAAAAATAAAACAAAAATGGAAAACAGCGTGAGGATGTAGAGAAAGTGGAAGTCTTCCACACTGTTGGTGGGAATGTAAAATAGTACAGCTGGTCTGGAAAGCAGAATAACATTTCCAAAGTGTTAAATAGAATTACCATATGATCCAGCAATTCCACTTCTGGGTATACAGAATTAAAAACAGGGTCTCAAAGAGATTAAAAAAAATTTTTTTTAATGTTTATTTTTGAGAGAGAGAGAGAGAGGGAGAGAGACAGAGTGTATACAGGGGAGGGGCAGAAAGGGAGAGAGAGACACAGAATCCGAAGCAGGCTTCAGGCTCTGAGCTGTCAGCACAGAGCCCGACATGGGGCTTGAGCTCATGAACTGCGAGATCATGACCTGAGCCGAAGTCAGACGCTTAACCAACTGAACCACCCAGTCACCCCTCAAAGAGATATTTGTACATCCGTGTTGTACAAATTGGCACAAAGTAGAATGCAAAGTAGTACAAAGTAGAACAGTGGTTTTCAAGGGCCGGGGGGGGGGGGGGGGGAGGGGATAACAGGGAGCTATTGTTAAATAGGTATAGAGGTCCAGGTTTACAAGATGAAAAGTTAGAGATGAACAGTGGTGATGGCTGGACAATATAAATGGATTTAATACACTGAGTGGTACACTTAGAAATAGCTAAGATGGGAAATTGAATGTGTATTTTACAATATATAAAAAAAGTGAATTTCTGAGGAAATCTAGATATTTGGAATTTTAGCCTCCCATGAAAAATTAAGGAACATTATATTAAAATTGATATATAAGGTGCTTGCCTAACAATGTGCTCTGAAAGCTCTGTGGTCAACTCGTGTACATCACAGAAGGAAGTTTGATGCATATGAGGATGGCACTAAAGTCACGTTGCTGGCTGGGGCCTGCACACAGAGTAACTACAGCTGACCTTGTCGCAAGGTCACAGCTGAAGCAGGAGTATTGCTGGCAAACTGGCTTTTCCCGAGAAGTGCCTGCAGGTCTGTAGGCACTTCTCGGGAAAAGCCAGTTTGCTAACAAGCTTAGGATGAGAGATGCTGTAATTATTTGAAGAAAACACGTCATGCGTCCATGATGAGTTTTTATCAATAGAGCAAAATACGAACTGGAAAAGTTGAAGTCAATGTCACACTAAGCCACTTCACTTCCTTTGCTACTTGGTTTTGAAACCGAACTTCCCTTTACCTTCAAATGACTGATTTAAACCAGTCTTCCTTTAAAGAGGGGGCCTAGGAAATGGAGCAATTCACTCTGTGGCTTTCGTTGAGACCTTGAACTCCTCCGTGTGGCCTGGCACGTTCAGGGCAGGAGCCAGTGATGACGTAGAGCCCTGCTACTCAAAAGCATGGCTCCTGGATCAGTAGCAACAGCATAGCCTGGGAGCTGCTCAGGAAGGCAGAACTCCAGCCCCACCCATCTTCCTGAATCGGAGTCGGCATCTAAAATGACCTCTGGGCAATTGGCGTTCATATTAAGGCTCCGGAGGCACTGTTCTGGCTAATAGTGTCATAGCCCACATCCCTCTGTAGGCTGCTCAGAGCAAGGGAGGCAATGGGGAGTGAGCCTGTGTACATGTGATCAGGAGGGGCACATGGGTTCTAGTCTCAGACTTACCACTGAACATCCACTTTCCACCTATGACTTACTACCAGCCCTGTCTCCTTCTCAGGACTGCTGTGAGGGCCAACAGGGATCCTTGCTAACAAAGCCCTACATGATCTGGGCCCAGCCTGCTCCTCAGACCCTCCTGTGTACCATTTTCCATTTTGCCCATTGTGTTCTGGGCACACTGACTGCAGCCAGAGCCCATTTCTGCCTCAGGGCTTTTGTACAATCTATTTTCTCTGCTGGGAATGACCTTCCCTTTGATCTGTGTGTCTGGCTCCTTCTAGGTGTTCAGGTCTCAGCCTAATTCAGTGAGATTAACTGAATTCGGTGAGAACCTCTTAACTCCAATCTAGATACTCTCTAGGGAGTCACCCTGTTCCAACCCTCTGCAAAGCACTTATCCCATGTGAACAGTGACAGTGACTGTCTTATTCTGGGTTGGAGCCTCAGTGCCTTGAACTGTGCTGGCACACTGTATGCTCAATACATATTTGTTTTATAAATGGCTGAAGAGGGTAAAGTCACTGTGGAAAAAAAGCACCACATGAAATAGAAAATGTTTTTATTAATGAATAAAACCTTCCTCTTTGTGATTTCTCTTGGAAATGATACCCATATTACATCGATTACTCTAAAAGCCTACATCATATAAACGAAAATCTGCTGCCTTCTCGTCAGCAAGAAAGGACTGGAATGCAGGTTCCTTTTTCTCATGTTTCAAGGAAAAGACGATTCATTCACTGTCTCTACATCCTCCCTTCAGGTATCCCTGTGATACTCACCCCTCATATTAGTTTAATTTCATCCACTTCCCTTGAGAAAGTAGAGCTAAAAACAGAAACGCTGCTGAGGTCACAAGATAGGATAGTTAATGTTGCCGTTAACGTTCCTGGCCAAGAATGGCCAGATGGCCTGGAGGGTGGCTTGGCCAAGCTGCCTGAGATTCAGGGAAGGGCTGCAGCTTAGCAGCAGGGAGAACATCCTTCATTAGGCTACAAAATGAGAACTGCCCCGAGGCTCCTTCTGCCACAAAACAGAAACTTAATAATGGTTTATTGGTTTGGTTGTGATTCTCAGTTAGCCAGGACAGAAACTGTTATAAGTACAATATGAGAGGTTTCAGAAGGTTACTTCACACAATCTAGTGAGATACCCTAGAAGATATTTTATCTTCTGTTGGAATAGGCGCATAAAGGGAGAATCTCCAGGTCCCTGCCCAGCACGTGGAATCAGCAGAGCGATGGCTCCATCTACCGACTGTGGCTAGAACAGCAGTCAGCTTGTGTGGCCAGGTAGGTCCTTGAGCTCCTTCTCAATGCCCAAGGGATCCACAGCACTGCGGAGGAGATCTGCTGTCCTGAGAGACAAAGTGGGAAGAAGTTTCTAAATATTTCCTTTAAGGTTCCAGCCCATCATTCTTGTTTATTTATTTTTGATTTTAAATCAACTGAACAGCTCCAGAAGCCACCAGAGGTGCAATGGTTTTATAACGGATCAAGTGCTGTGAGCCTTCCTCCAAGTCAATCACATAGTCCCTGAAAAAGAAGGAAAAAAATGTATCCACAGAGTTGAGCTGGTGCCCCAATGGAGTAAGATTTCCCATGGTCAAGGACTCACCTCTGCTCGTCTGTTTCTGGTTCTACCAGTATGTTTTCCTGTCGTACTTTTACTCTCAGAAACACGTATGAATCTAGATCTGGTTTGGGAACTGCCAGAGAAATGATAATGCAGTCAGAAAATGTTCAGCAGCTCACAAGATCAACATGGGAAAGTTGCTGGGATTAACTGTCCCGAGCACTAAGGGACCCCTGATGTGAAAGCATTTTGGGGGAGGGGTAACTTTGAGGAGATATCTGGCTCTTTATGGGAACAGCACACTTCCCATCCATGGTTTCACACAGCAACAGCTCGTGCAATAGATGACAATATGTAAAATGTGCTGGGAATCCTGCCACACACCATGGAAGACACAAGCAAGCGTAACACATGGTCTCTTTGGAAAGGGCTACCAGCAGCATCTGATAAAGCCTCACAGTGGTGGCACATTCACTCAGGGAAGTGGGGAGAAAGGAGTCAATGCAGACTTAATGAGGAAAAGTGAGCCTGGGAGGTAATACCAAGGGCCAAGGTAGAAATATACATGACGTTCTGGGAGGACAGAGTGTATAAATCTAGTGAGCAATATTTTTATACAAGGGAGTGGGAGGAGGGAGAATGAAAAAGACTGGGTGATGGGATAGTCTTGAATGTCAGACTACGGAATACAGGCTTTCACCGTAAGTGGTCCTTCACTGGCTGATTACAGGGTAAGAGGCTGTTGCCTCTTCCACCATCAGCCAACATTTCATGTAAGGAGGTGCCCTGTGCTGGGTTGCTCGACAGCTCTTCACTTCCCAGAGCTCCATGTGTGCCCAGAGGACTCCCATCAGCTGCAGGTTCTGAGAACCTACTGGATAACTCTCAGTTCTAAGAGGCTAGCTCAGCATTCATGTTGCCCTTGATTCCCTCACCCACAGGTGGGGGTTCAGTATAATTGGCTCAAAGGTGTAAGGGGGTTCCCCGGGCCGCTCCACAGTTTGGGGCCTGCCAAAGAGACTCCAACTTCACAGGGTCAGTTGCCCCCACTGAGCAGCTACTCATTCTAGGGAACCCAGCTTAGACTTCAAAATGCCTTCCCCCACTCTGCCGGTGGGGTCTACAGTACTCCAGAGGTCTGAGGGGGACTCAGGGCACCTGGGCTAACTAAGCAAGACTGATTTCACTGGGGCAGGCGGATCCCCCTGCAAGCTTCCAATTCCAGGGGGCCTGGCTCTAGTCCTTGGAAGGGATCTGGGGCAAGTGGCATGTGAGTGTTTTAGAAGGTGTCCGCCAGCAATGAGTAGAATTCAGTTCAAGTCAGTTTCAGGAATTCAGAAGCATGCTCATGGCTGTTTGAATCAACTAGATTCGATAGCGCTGGGCAATGATTAGGCATACGGTCCTTGCTTCATTCCTATTCTTCCAAGGTGCAGACAAAAGTGGCCGAACTGGACACGGACTGGAGCTTTTGTTTTCCTCAGGCAGGTTCACCAACTGACCACTTCAGAGTTCCACAAATCTGCTATGGGTCTGCCTTGCTCCTGGTGTCATAGGCTGCACTGTGTCCCCTCAACACTCATTTGTTGAAGCCCTAAGCCCAGTCCTTCAGAATGGGAATGTATTTGGAAACAGCCTTTAAAGAGGTAATTAAGCTGAAATGAGACCATTAGGGTAGGCCTAGTCCAGGATGACTGGTGTCCTTATAAGAAGAGGAGGAGACATGAGGGGTTTGTGTGCACAGAGCGGCAGCCATGGGGGAGGCCCCAGAGGAAACCAAGCCTGCTAGCACCCCAATCGCAGGCTTCTGGCCTAGAGAAAATAAATGTTTTTTAAGCCCTCCAGTCTTCGTACTTCATTATAGCAGCCTGAGCTGAGACGCCCGGGCAACGATCCTCCTGCCACAGGGGTCACAGAGTGGCCCCCAGCACAGGATGCGTGGGAGATGAATTCCCAGGGCTCAGTTGTACTTAAACTTGTGGCCTCAGCACATTACATGCAGGTTGTGAACAAGGTGGATCCCAGAGAACGGTTTCATTTGGCCTGGCAATTTTGCTGGATGAGGTTCTGCTGGGATATGTCAAGCTACCACCAGCTGAGGGCCATGGACTTTAACCTACACGTCAGGGGTCCCCAACTGGCTGATCCAGGGTTGAGCGTGACTACCGTAACTCCCTTCCCTTGGCTCAGCAGGATGTTTGGGGGACTGTGCGAGATGAGCACAAAGGTGGCTTTGGCTGGGTTTCCCTTCTCCCGGCTGCCTTCCCTTTCTCCTCTCGTTCTCAGCCCTGCTCCCCTTTCCATGAGACACCCCACACAACAAAAAATACTGGGAGCCCTTCCTCTGGGTGGCTGGGAAGTGAGTGGCAATCACTGGAGGTCTGTTTAGCCTATTTAACTCCTCCTTGGTAGCTAGGGAGTCCCTGCATGGGTTGGAATCTGTGGAAAAGTGCGAGCCCCTTGAATGTGGAGACCTTTGCCTCCTCAGTCTCAGAAGAGTGTAGCATGCTGTGGATGCCCAGCAGATACCGACTGAAGGAATGAATGACTGAACATGAGCAAGTCTACATTTTTAATGGCAGTCATAAGAATTTCAGCCTAAGCTGAAGACCACAAAAGTCATGCTGAAATGGCTACCCTTACACCTGCTTTTAATGATTTGTTTTTAATGCACAACACTTCCTCTCTTCCCTTTTCTGCTTATCTACAATACTTACTTTTCCAGGCTTGAGAGTAAACATGAAGATCTTATTCCAAGGCACCTGAAGCTATGTCTGAAAAGAGAGCGTTCTGCTCACCTGACCTCAAGAGGTCCACCATCTGTAAGTTAGGAGGCATATGCTTTAAGGCAACATTCTTGAGGTACGTCTCTGTGTTAGCCATGTACCTGAAAGACAGGAATCCAAATTGCTGTGACCACATGACTGGCAGGAGCTGCCGGGTTGGTGGACGCACACCATGGCCCAGTCATCGGATCCATGGAGACAACCACCAAAACTCATGCTCACAAGCCAGGGAAAGAAAGCAGTCCCCCTGTGTCCTGCTTACTCACTGTTTGGCAAAGACCAGCTCCTCTGGAGAAAGACTAGATAGCTCCCCTTCGTGGGCTGTTTTCTCCTTTTCGAGGATATGAGGGAAAAACTTCTCTATCTGAGGATAAATAAAAATTGTGAAAATGTGTCAGGATTCAAGAGTCAAATATCCTAGTCTTCTGAAATGGGTTGAGGTTAATCTAGAATTGACTTCAAAAAATGGCAAGTCTTGGGGTGCCTGGGTGGCTCAGTCGGTTAAGCATCTGGACTTCAGCTCAGGTCATGATCCTGTGGTTCGTGAGTTTGAGCCCCATGTTGGGCTCTCACGCCGTCAGCACAGAGCCCACTTCAGATCCTCTGTCCCCCTCTCTTTCTGCCCCTCCCCTGCTCGCTGTCTCAAAAAATCAAATAAACATTAAAAAAAAAAAAAGCAAGTCTTCATGGTCATGACCCTTTCTAGACTTTCAAGATTTCAAGAAGGCAGGTTTCAAAGAATTCAGAGCAAAGATAAGTGCTCTAAAAAGGAAGACCATTTAAAAAGGATGAGAGGAGGGGTGCCTGCGTGGCTCAGTTGGTTAAGAATACGACTTTGGCTCAGGTCATGATCTCGCGGTCCGTGAGTTCGAGCCCCGCATCGGGCTCTGTGCTGATAGCTCAGAGCCTGGAGCCTGCTTCGGATTCTATGTCTCCCTCTCTCTCTGCCCCTCCCCTGTTCATGCTCTCTCTCTGTCTCAAAAATAATAAATAAACATTAAAAAAATAAATAAAAATAAATTAAAAGGATGAGAGGCTTTCATGAAAGAAAATCTGAAAATACAGTTGTAAATGATATTTATGAGGGAGATAGGGGATATCACTTAACATTTCTAGGTAACTGTAAAGGTTGTTTTCTATGAGATAGAACATACAAAAGCTGGAAAGATGAATACAGAATGCACAAGCAGACAGAATAGTGACTCTTAATTATAAGAATATAACTAGCAAGGATGAAGTCCACAATGAGGTGAGCTTGGAAAAATGTGGAAGGAAATGCAAGTAGGGAAATGACAATGGGAAGGACCTGGAGCCGAGATAAATGAGCGCTTATCTGTTAAAAGGAGTTTAAGTTTTGCAATTTCACTGCAAAGTTAGACATAAGTTAGACGACCTCAGAACTATAGCTGAACGTCAAGTTATCAGGGTCAATTTGACACTGGCGACAAGATGGGTACAAAATAATTTCTGAAACTGGTTTTCCTTTGGTCATTATTCCCTGGCCAACTGATGCAAACAACTCTTCAGGACTGCCATGCTGTAATTCAATGGGGCACCATCCACACAGCTGATAAACAGACTATAAATGTGTCCTCAGAAGTGTGCAACACATGTTCCATTCATGCTTCTCCAGAATAATCTTTTGTCCTCTTTACTCTTTAGCTACCCTGATACTGGTCTTTGCAGCACCTTCAGGCCCCGGGTTCTCCCAGGCCCCAGCCCAACTTCTCCCCCAAGACACTCAATCTATATTACAAACTGCACTGCCTTAACGCCCACAGGATCTCCATGTCAAACCTTCATGAGCCGACATCGCAAGTAGCTGCTAAGGACATAGCGGATCCTCTCCATCTCCATTCGATGGATACTGACCTTCAGGTCCCCTTTCTTGGCTCTCCTGAGATTTTCTTCCTGTTAAAAGAGAAAATGAAGTGTATAAAAAAAGATGATATTCAGACTAAGGACCTTCTTTGTTTAATCTGCACAATTCCACAGGAACTATCATCCCTGGCAGTGTTGAGGACTCAAAGACTACATTTAGGTCAAAGGAGAACCAAAAAACTCCTGAGAGTTCTCATTTGCATACACAAATAATATAGATGTGACTACAGCCTCATTATAAAAAGTTCAAACAATTCTCATTTACTTTTAGAAAACAACCATCTGAATCAAATCTGAATATGGTCAGTCAGAAGGGTCTAGAAGAATTCTGGTCTAATTGTAAAGGAGAGAGTATAGCAGAAAAAATGTCCAAGAGCAGTGTTAAATCACCAGTTGAGAAATGGTATAATACCAATGTTTTAAAGGTACTCTGAGGCTGATAAGGACTTAAGCTCAGCTCATGAAAGCCAAGGGCCACAAACTCAAGTGTCTGTGGGGGTCAGGCAGGCAAGGTATCTGAGAAAGGTGGGCAGTTAGGGACTGTGGGGAGCAGATAGCACATGAAAGGTGGAGGGGGGGGGGTTGCCCTTACCCAGCTCTGGTCAGCTGTTCTCATATAGAAATGTGGGTCTGGTATTGACAGGGTTTTAGACTTTTCATGGAGAGCTGATGTCTAGATATTCAAAGGAACACTCATGCTTTAGAAATGTAGGTAACCAACTCAATATTAAAAACAAAACAAAACAAAACAAAACAAAACAAGGCTGGGCCAAACAAAAAAGACTACAAACAAAACAGGCTACAACCTCTCACTATGCTGACAAACGCTTTTAAAGTTCTCTTCCTTTGTAACCCTGACATAAGCAATTCTTACCATGTGGTCTAGCTGTTCCATGACACATTCTACAATTTCAGACTTGCTTTCCAGCAGCTCAGGGGCAAACTTTTCATTCATCCAGGCCTAAAAAACAATGCCCCCCCCACCATATATATCACTATCATTCACAATGGAGCAAAATAACCCTGTGCATCTGTACATATCCCATGAAAACCACAGCTATTTCTGACAAAGAAAACTGTTTGCCTGTGAGTTGGAAATACTGGAAATGCTTTCAAAACAAGCTACGTTTATGATAGCTTTTCTATTTTTTTAGAAGGTAGGCTGTGTTTACAATCTTATAGTTAACCGACATTACAAAAAAAGAAAAATCACTTCATTCCAAAAATGTTGTCAGTATGATACCTACTACTGAGAGTAACACCACCTGGTGTTCAAACTGTACCTTTCACCAAATAACAACACATTTCTACTTCTTCACCTGCTACTTCCCACCAGGGGGCACCAGCACCATTCTATTGTAAGAGATGAAGTAACACATAAATCCACACATCTCCTCATTCTTGAAGCTTAGAGCCAATTTAAAAATACTTTTTCATTCATCACTATACCATCTGAGAGGAAATGGATACAGTTATCCTTATCTTATTAACGAGAAAACACAGATTATTTACTAACCGCCTAAAAGTATAGAGGATCACAATATAAAAGGATATTCATCTATTAAATAGTTTTGGAACAAGAGGTTAAATCCTTAATTTATGTATGACTCAGGCCCAGATGCTTGGTACATTTCAGAAATTACCAAGGCTTAGAGAACTGAAATATCCACGAGTGACTGAGGAAAACTAATCTTCTCTTTCAATTATAGGAAATTTAGTTTCAGCATAGCTCAGAATTACATGCCAATCAGGCTCACTTTATTCCTTTTGATGTCCTTGAGTCTCTGCATCTCCAATTATCACCACGAAGACACATTATTAAATACTAGGTACTGGTACTATCATAAAAATGTTTCTCACATGCTCAAGCACCTGCAACCAGACAGTCTGTATTTTCAAGTAGCATTATACGTAAGGAAAGCCCAAATTGTCATACAGGACTAATAAAGCAGGAGTTTTTCTTTTTAACTGATTTTATTAAATACTGAATAGGTACAGTAATATTTAGTACATACAACATGAATGGAAATATAAATACCTGTGTGCACAGAACTTCATTAACACGTATTATCATTACTTTAAAAGTCTCTGTGTCTCCCTCCCTCTTCAAAGGTATTCGTTAGCCTGACCTTAGTATTTAATTTTCTCCACAGTGTCACTACATTTGTTTGTATCTCTACATAACAATTCCCAATGATTTCAAAGAAAATGAAAGCACTTTCTGGGTATACACTGGGGTGAAATGGGGTAGATAAGGGAGATTTCTCATTGACATTATGAAATTATTTTGATAAAAATGTACAAAACATTAGGAGAAAATCTGTAGAAGTGTAAAACCTTCAAAAAAAAGTTTTTAATATATTTAGTGAGAAACTTACATTTAAATCCATGGGCTTTTTTTAACAATCAGGTTCTATGTTTGAAATAGCTGTATCTGGTTCCTGATCAAAAATTTTAATGACAAGCTGTTCATCATTATGGACTAAATTGTGTCCCCAATCCATATGTTCAAGTCCTAACTCCTAGCACCTCTGAATGTGCCTGTATTTGGAAATAAGGTCTTTACAGAGGTAATCAAGTTAAAATGAGGTCATTAGGTGAGCCCTAATCCAGTGACCTATGTCCTTACAAGAGGAGGAACTCTGAACACAGACACACATGGCAGATCATGTGAAAACACAGGGAGAAGATGGCCATCTACAGGCCCAGGAGAGAAGCCGCAGAAGAAACCTACAGTGCCATCACCTTGATTTCAGACTTCTGGCCTCCAGAGATGAGAAAATACAGGTCTGTTGTTTAATCCACCCAATCTGTGGTGCTTCATTATACAGCTTTAGCAAACTAATACAATCATTAAAATGAGAAAATCTGCACTGTAGGTAATAACTTTTAAATCATTTTTTTAACAGGTATTCATGAGTATCCTATACATGCTTCCGGAGCTGTGTTTATCAATGGCCTGTCAGGCTGCTCCTCAGGCCATGCTGTGCAGCCTCTGAGTCTGTGTCCGGCTCTGGCAGCTGTCCAGGTGGTGGACCCATGCCATGGCATACTCGGGGCACTGCAATGGAGCTTCAGGCCCGAGATGTGAGGCATGCTCACCTTCTGCCAACCGGGGCTGTGTTGTCAGACCCCACTATCCTCAGGCTTCCTTCCAAGGAGCCCCTCGTACCCACAAGAGGCAACCAGCCTGGGTTGCCTCTGGCTGTCCCAGAGGGTAGATGGTTAACATGATATGGCACGGCAGTGCACTAGTATGTGCCACAACGTCGGCCTCGAACAACAGTTTTGCAAATGGTGGAGCTTAACATAAATTGTTTCTTCAAAAACTTACTTTTTATTGTTCTACATTATTCTCTTGAGAGTGACCCATGTTGTGGCAGGAGCTACCTTTCACTCATTTTATTGTTGGTTTTTTCCCTGCTGTGTGTGTGTGTGTGTGTACACACACACACACACACACACATACATATATATATATATCTCATGATTTTTATTCATTCTATTGTTGATGGATATTTGGGCTATTTTTGGTTTTTAACTTTTGCAAGCAATACTATTAACATTTTGTGCATGTCTCCTGGAAGTTTTTTCTAGGGTTGTCCCTGGGAGTAGAATGATTGGGACACAAGATATGTATGCTTTCAACCTGACAATACAAGAACAAATTATTTTCCAAAGTGCACCAATTCACCACAGTATATACAGGTGTGCAAATGGCCCTACGTCCTTGCTTTATATTATTCACCTTTTTCATTTCTGCCAATCTGACGGGTATGAAATGGTTACCTTCTTGGGATTTAAATCTTCATGTTCCTGATCACTAAAAAGATTGAACATCTTTTTCATGGTATTACTGGCCATCCGGGTTTCCACTTCTGGGAGATGCCTGTTCGGACTTCATTTTTTCTATTGAGTAGTTTGTAAAGTTTGTTTAGATACTGTGGATACTAATATTGTGAACAATTTTCTCCCAGTTTTGCAGCGTGTCTTTTTACTGTCATCAAGGTGTAAAAAAAAAAAAGTTCTTAATTTTTTTTTTTTTTTTTAATTTTTGTACGAGCATTCATCCATTTTTTTTTCAACATTTTTTATTTTTTATTTTTGGGACAGAGAGAGACAGAGCATGAACTGGGGAGGGGCAGAGAGAGAGGGAGACACAGAATTGGAAACAGGCTCCAGGCTCTGAGCCATCAGCCCAGAGCCTGACGCGGGGCTCGAACTCACGGACCGCGAGATCGTGACCTGGCTGAAGTCGGACGCTTAACCGACTGCGCCACCCAGGCGCCCCAAAAAGTTCTTAATTTTAATGCAGTTGAATGTATCTGTTTTTTCCTTTATGCTTTGTGCTTTTGGACTTTTGTTTAATGAATCCTTTCCTAACAAACAGGGGCTCTTAAACTAGGTGGGCAGATTTCAGGGTGTCTGTGAATCTCCTGAAATTATATGTAAAATTTCTGCATGTGTGTGTATGCATATGTTATTCTGGACAAAAGAGCCAGTTTTCACCAGATATTCAAAAAGGTCTGTGATATAAAAACAAATTAAGAATTACTCCTTAATTATCATCATAGATTATCATATAAGGATACAGTTTTAAAATTATCCTTCTTTTGTCAGTCATAACATGCATGGTAGGACACAATGAAGAATACTAAAGTAACAAACATGAGGCAGTTCTGGAAAGGGGCTGTTAAAGGGAGAAGACAAGAATAAGGCAACGAGTGTAGTAGATGAAGAGCACACATTTTGGAGTCAAAGAGACTTGATTCACATTGGACAGTAACACCTACATTATTGGATTATTGTAAGAATTATTACTACTCACAGCTAACATTGAGTGCTAATCTTGTGTCAAACAATATACTAAGTGTTTTACATATATCATTTCATTTAACCCTCACAGCAACTCTGTGAAATAACCACCGTTATTAATGCGTACCTGCTCCAGCCTTTCAATGAGCTCTGCAGGAGTCAGGACCACCTCTTCACTACCCCCATCAGAGTCCTGTGCTGTGGGGTCCAGTTCCTCTGTCATCTTCTCTGAAACCAGGAACCTAATGGGAATAAAAGAACCAATACCCTGCAATGTGTTTTCCATATATTTGCAATAATATGCAACTGTATATCTACAACTGGTGTTATAGAGGCTCCCTGGCAGTGGCTAGTCAATTCATAGGCTTTGAATTTTTCCAACTCTTTGCCTCTTCTTTTGAACCTTAAGTCAGGTATCAGTTCCCCAAAGAGGTCACCCCTTAAAAAGTGTTTCCAGGTACATCTCGGATTGAGCATCTATCACACCAGGCAGTAACTGTTTGTCTTCCTGGTAGAAGTCCTTTCCTTGCGGGCTGTGTTCACTTCAGTTCAAATATAAATCACGCATCTGCTTTGTCCCTGGCACTTCTAAGTACTGGGACATCATTACCTGTGTACTCCTGCGCTTAGCGCCGTGCTTAACTCACTGGAGACACTTAAAACTGTTGGAAGAACTAATGAATGCTTAATTTCCTAGAGCCACAAGGCCCAGCAACATCAGACCAGTGATCCCAAAGGCTAAGAAGGTGGGCGGCGGGGACGAGAGGATGCCCTCGGAGCATCCGGGAAAGTGAGCATATTCCTCCCGCTCCTCTCGTCTCTCGGTGTCACAGGAGCACAGTTATCCCCTCCTCCAACACACACACACACACACACACACACACACACACACACACCCAGATGTCCCACTCGCCCACTTGGATGCTCACCTGGGCACCGGGGAGGCAGAGAGGCACTCCCAGGTAGCAGGCGGTACTGGAAACTCGTGGGGAGCTGCCCCAAATTCCCAAGGAGCAACTGGCGGTGGAACGACAATCTCAAGGCCTTTCCCGGATGTAGCCGACCCTTCTCAACTCCCGCGCTCTTCTCCCAAATTTTCCGCCCCCCCGCACGACGTCACCACGCTCGGGCGGCGCTGACCAATCACGGCCGGGGGCGGGGACTCGGCTCTCCGCGTCTAGCGCGCCCTGCGGCCTCAGGAAAGGAGGTGAGCCCCGCCCACCTCGCTCGGCCGCCTTCCTGTGAGTTCGCGTCTGACACCGCCCAGGGAAGGTCTGGAGGGGGCGTCTCGTGACTGCGGGAGTGCGTCGGAGGCAGCCTTCGGGTCCCTGGAATGCAATGCCCCGAGAGCGCGCCCTGGCCAGCAGGGAGGCCATCAAGAGAAATGGGCTTTGTTAAAATCAGGCCACTTCCGTCTCTTGGGTCATCTTCTCTGCCCACCGCTCTTGTGGCCCTCTGGTTCCTTCATCCTTGCCAGGGCTTCACTGTGGCCACTACGTCCAGGTCTAAAAACCTTGAGGCTAGTGGTTCTTAAAGGGTGGTACCAGACCACAAGCAGCAGCATTGCCGGGAAACCCGTGAGAAATGCAGATTCTCAGGCCTGACCTAGACGTACTGAGTCAGAAACTCTGGGGGTGTTTCAACAGGCTCTCCAAGCCAAACTAACGCAGGTGAGGTTGTAGAACGCTGCTTTAGGCTATGCTTCTATCCTAGCTGCTTCACTCTCCAGGTTTTGACATTTACTGTACTGCTATGCCTTATACATTTTTTAAAACGGTTATTTATTTATTTTGAGAGAGAGAGAGCACTCAGGGAGGGGCAGAGAAAGAATCCCAAGCAGGCTCCACGCTGTCAGTGCAGAGCCCGACATGGGGTTCAGTCCCACCAAGGGTGAGATCATGACTTGACCGGAAATCAACAGTCTGTTCCTTAACCTACTGAGACACCCAGGCGCCCCATCTACCTTTAATGTAGGACAAAAGCATATATATGTATATATATATTTTCTTTGCGTGATGTCAGGTTTTCTCTGAATTGCTGATTCTGTTCCTCTGCTCTGTTTTCTGTGCAAAGTGCCAGTCGCTGCTCCCCTGAAGTGTCACTTCCCCAGCAGTCAGAAGACTCTTTTCCTTGTGATGTTTCCTATGCCATACTCATATTAGAAAAAGAAGTTTGGCTAATTGACAGGTGGGTAGTACCTGCCTGATTACAACCATGTTTTGAAAATGGAATATACTGATTGGAAGAGTGGGAGTATTTACAAAGGGCTATAGAAGCTGGGGGGACATCAAAGAGGGATTCCAAAAGGAAGGGACATTTACATTTGAGCTTGTCTTCTCAGAATGAGTTTTGTTAGTGACAAATGGATGGCCTTTTCAAGGTCCCTTTCAACTCTGTTTCAATGGTTTGGTAGTCCAATGGTTTTCAGTCGTGACAGATTATGTTTTCCAAAGACAGATGCTCTGGTATAGATCTCATCCCATATATTCTTCTTACAATGTTGATGCTCTTCCACCGAGAGGTGGGGGTCTGTGTTCTTGCCTCTTAAATCTGGGAAGACCTTCTGAGACCACTATAGAAATGTAAAGATGGATGGAAATCAAGATGTAAACACTTCAGCAAGGCTTGACTTTCAACTGAACAAATTTTTCTTTTCCTAATTCTTGAAGCCTCCTCCTCCCCTTCACTTGTTTTTCTGTAGAATCCTTTGTTCCAGGAACTTGGTATTGATGCTGACATCTCACTGATCCTCAGTGCATACTCAGAAATGAGACTGGGATGGCCAGTGCCAGTGCTAGTCATGAGACCAGCTTGAGGGCATAATGAAGGTGGCTGGCAGCATGTACCAGATTCCTATTGAAACTACCTTGATCCTATATTTTCTTGTGAAACCCTTCAGCCTTTTACTGTGGGTGGGCTTGCAGTCCTGGGGGACATTAGCCTGCTGCAGCCTCTATTCCCTGGCAGAGTAGTAAACTATCTTCCTTCTTTGTACCCAAACTCTGTCTTCATGTTACATATTTTGGCTCTGGAGCCAAGAGGTCAGTTTTTGACAACACTTTGTAATTGTCTTGATCAGGAGAATGTGGCAGAAGTGATGCTGAATGACCTCCGGAGTTAAGTCGTAAATGGTTGTGCAGGCTCCACATGATTCTCTTTCTTGAGCTACATCCCTTGGGAGCAATGAGCTGATACGCAAGCTTGGGTCTCCTGTAGCTGCCATGCTGAAAGGTCCACATGGAAAGGTCACATGGAGATAGAGACTGCTGTCTGACAAGCCACAGCAGTCCCATGTTCTGTCCTCCAGATGCCTGAGTTGAGTGACCCTTGAGATGATTCTAACTCTCAGACTGTGAGCAATCCCAGCTAACATGGAGAGATGAGCTGTCCCTGCAGAACTCTGCCTGGATTGCAGATTTGTGAGCAAAATATTGTTTTCAGCTCCTAAGTTTTGGGGTGGTTTATTGTGCAGATTTAGATGATTAAAACATTAGTCTTTGAGCTCAATCCCATTCTTCCATAATTTTCATTACTGCATAGCTTTTTAGTGTCATTACTAATATTCTTAAGTGTTGTAGATTTGAGTCCAAGCCCTGATAACTTCTCCACACAAGTACCAATTAATTAATTTACTGACCCAGAGACTTCCCTTCTCTGGTGCCAACTGCCTTGTCCAGTCTCCCTCTTCTCCTTAACTGGGGAGCAGGGGTCCAATTCCTGCTTCCTTACTCAGTAGAGGTGTAGCCATAAACAAGTCACTTCTCTGGGCTTTAGTTGCGCTGCCTGTTAAGTGAGAACAATAGGTGTCTTCCTGAAGTCACAGGGATAGATAAAAAATCGAGGGGCCCTCTTTTACTTCTAAGATCTTTGACTCCAACTAACATGCATCAGACAAAACCACATTAGTAAAATGAGTTTTCAGAGAAAGATTTATACTGCATCAAAAAGGAGAATTTAAGATGTCCAAAAAAGAATACATAGAACTACCTGGGGAGAAGCAGCACAAACAATGATGAAACCGTTGGTCACATGGCAATGTCAAGTTCAGGAAGGTGGGAGAAAAGACACGTCTTAAGTTACATTATGGACAATGAAGACAGCAATCAGGAACACCTGGTTCGTGTGCACCCACTGTCAAGAAATTAAAAAAAAATGACTACATAACCATATAAATGGAATGCCATTCATTAAAACAATCACACGCAGAAGAGAATCACAGAGGCTATGATAGCAGTCGGGTGCAGTTTGATAAATGCAAGGCAAGTTCTGATGATTGAAGGGATTGAAGATGCACACGCTAACCTGGATTCAGACAAGTTCAACATGAAGCCACAAACATGGCAAAAGAAGGGAAAAGCTACTGCCCAAAGTTCCAGAAAATAGGACCCTGTACAACTGAAGAAACTGAAAAGTCCATGTAGTTTCTGGGTGTTGCTTAGTGAAGAAATTAATTGCAGGTATAGACACAGCAAATAGAAATAGCCAAAATATTTGTGGATCGCTATGGAAATACACATTAATAAGTGTGAATCTACTTTTTTTCAATCACCAAAGATAAGAGACAAAATATACATAATCAATACTGTATGGCAAACCTTTTGGAGTCGGTTGCTTAACTGACAGAGCCACTCAGGTGCCCTATTGTGTCTCTTGTTGAGTTCAACCATTCTGACAGGTGTGAGGTGATACCTCATTGTGGTTTTTATTTGCATTTCCCTGATGGTAATGATGACGAGCATCTTTTCACATGTCAGTGGCTTCTGCATGTCTTTTTTGGAAAAATGTCTGTTCATATCTTCTGCCATTTTTAAATTGGATTATTTGTTTTTTGGGTGTTGAGTTGTCTCAGTTCTTTATGTATTTTGAATACTAACCCTTTATTGGATATGTCATTTGAAAATACTTTCTCCCATTCATAGGTTGCCTTTTATTATTATCATTATTTTCTTTTGAGAGAGAGGGAAAGAGAGTGCGTGCACATGTGCAAGTGCAAGTGGAGGAGGGGCAGAGAGAGAGGGAGACAGAATCCCAAGCAGGCTCTGTGCTCTGCACAGAGCCCAATGTGGGGCTCGATCCCATGACCATGATATTATGACCTAAGCCCAAATCAAGAGTCTGATGCTTGACTGAGCCACCCGGGTGCCCTTTATAGGTTGTCTTTTAGTTTTATTGATTGTTTCCTTTGCTGTGCAGAAGCTCCTTATTTTCGTGTAGTCCCAATAGTTTATTTTTGCTTCAGTTTCCCTTTCTCTACAGACATATCTGGAAAGAAGTTGCTACGGCTGATGTCAAAGAAGTTATTGCCTGTGCTCTTTTCTATAATCTTTATAGTTTCAGGTCTCACATTTAGGTCTTTAATCCATTTTGAATTTATTTTTGTGTATGGTGACAGAAAGTTGTCCAGTTTCATTCTTTTCCAAGTGGCCATCTGATTTTCCCAGCACCATTTGTTGAAGAGACTTTTTCCCATTGCATATTCTTTCCTGCTTTGCTAAAGATTGACCATAAAATTGTGAGTTTATTTCTAGGTTTCCTATTCTGCTATTTTACATGGTTGACATTTTCCTTAGAGGAGAGTGAACAGAACACCTGTAAGGCCAGCACCTCCTTGCGCTTAGGCCTAGACTCCCGCACTGGAGCAGGCTGTTGGAGGACAAAGTAGACTCCCTTGAGAGAAGTAGGGAGGCTGGCAGGTGCCGGTGTGATTTTAGTCATTCTCTTGGAAAACAGTGCTGCTGATTTTCTTGTAGGATAGGTCTTCCTCCCTTACACCCTCTTTGCTCCAGTCCTGTTGAACTACTCAAGGACGCGAGGGATTTTGTCTCCTTTCTTTGCACATGCTGTTCCCTCTTTCCAGACTTTTCTCTTTTTATTTAACCTTGTCTGATGAACTCCTGTGCATCCTTCAAGACTCAGCCAAAGTAACTATTCCTCTGTGACTGCATTCATAACCTATCCACCCCTTCTTCAGGTCACCAATATACCTTATACTATTCTGGTATTACATTTATCATGCTACATTGCAGATTTAACATGTGTGTTTCTTCCAGGAGACTGTGAATTCCCCGAAGGTAGCCCTCAAATCCAGCACAGTGCCCATCATTCATGCATGCATTAGTTTCTTCATTCAACAAATATTTCTTGAGCATCTAGTGATATGAGTATCCGCTGTCAGGCTCTGTGTAGGTACTAAAGAAAAAGCAGTGAATAGGAAACACAGACTCTATGGTGGAAGACAGACAGTAAACAAATAACTATTTGTCAGGTGGTATAAAATAAAGCTGGGTAGCAGAACGTTGAGGGTGGGAACATTTTAGAAGGTTGGAGTAGGCATCTGTTTCAGTCCATTTGGGCTGCTGTAATAAATTGCCATAGGTTATGTGGCTTATAAATAGCAGTGATTTGTTTTTCATAGTTATGGAGACTGGGATGTCCAAGATCATTGTGCCCACAGAGTCAGTGTCTGGTGAGGGCCCACTTTCTCGAAAGCTGTCTTTTCACTGTAACCTCACATGGTAGAACAGGCAAAGGAGCTCTCTGGCTGCTTTTATAAGGGCACTATTCTCATTCATGAGGGCTCTGAATTAGGGGTTAGGATTTCAATATGAATTTTGAATTTTAAGGGGACACAATCATTTAGCCTATAGCAGCTTCCCTGAGGAGGTAGCATGTGACACAGTTTGCAGAAAGAATGAATAAATTCTGAGAGGGATGAATGGGAAACACTGTGGTGAGATATAAAAACAGTACTGTCACGTGCTCATTGCAGAATACACAATGACCACGCCTTTTCCTTTCTTTATTTTATTTTTTATTAAAGTTTATTTATTTTGAGAGAGAGAGAGAGAGAAGGAGAGAGAGAGAGGCAGAGAGAGGGAGAGAGAGAGAGAATCCCAGGCAGGCTCCACACCATCAGCGCAGAGTCCAACCTGGGGCTCAAACTCATGAACCATGAAATTGTGACCTGAGCCGAAGGTGGATGCTTAACTGGGCCACCCAGGTGTCCCACATTTGCCTTTTTTTTTTTTTTAAGCGATTTATCTTCTGAAAAATTATGGCCAATATACTACTTATCAGGTTACATAAAACTATTTTCTAAATTTCTGGATAAGAGTCTGCAAAGAGAAATGTCATCTTTCCATCAAAAAATTCATGTGATTTTAGGTCATGGGCATCTGATGAGAAGCTCATATGTCTAAGTGCTGGCAGGTCTTCGTGTTTATTAGGGTCTATGTTATTTATTTATTTATTTATTTATTTATTTATTATGAAATTTATTGTCAAATTGGTTTCCATACAACACCCAGTGCTCATCCCAACAGGTGCCCTCCTCAATGCCCATCACCCACTTTCCCCTCCCTCCTACCCCCCATCAGCCTTCAGTTTATTCTCAGTTTTTAAGAGTCACTTGTGGTTTGCCTCCTTCCCTCTCTGTAACTTTTATTTTTTCCTTTTCCCCTCCCCCATGGTCTTCTGTTAAGTTTCTTAGGATCCACATAAGAGTGAAAACATATGGTATCTGTCTTTCTCCGTATGACTTATTTCACTTAGCATAACACTTTCCAGTTCCATCCACGTTGCTACAAAAGGCCATATTTCATTCTTTCTCATTGCCAAGTAGTATTCCATTGTATATATAAACCACAACTTCTTTATCCATTCATCAGTTGATGGACATTTAGGCTGTTTCCATAATTTGGCTATTGTTGAAAGTGCTTCCATAAACATTGGGGTAAAAGTGCCCCTTTGCATCAGCACTCCTGTATCCCTTGGGTAAATTCCTAGCAGTGCTATTTCTGGGTCATAGGGTAGATCTATTTTTAATTTTTTGAGAAACCTCTACACTGTTTTCCAGAGTGGCTGCACAAGTTTGCATTCCCACCAACAGTGCAAGAGGGTTCCCATTTCTCCACATCCTCTCCAGCATCTATAGTCTCCTGATTTGTTCATTTAGCCACTCTGACTGGCATGAGGTGATATCTCAGTGTGGTTTTGATTTGTAGTTCCCTGATGAGGAGTGATGTTGAGCATCTTTTCATGTGCCTGTTGGCCATCTGGATGTCTTCTTTAGAGAAGTGTCTATTCTAGGGTCTATGTAATTTAGTGAATTATCTTTAGGTCTAAATGAAAACCAGGCCAAACTCAGTATTTCTAAATACTTACAGCTTAGGACAGTGCACTTTTGTTTTTGTTTTTGTTTTTAAGTATGTAGCCATAGGTAGAGGTTTGATGATAGTCATAGGAAGAGGTTTAAAAGGTAGCTTTGCTCGAGTGCACCTTGTATCAAAGTTCCGTTCATTGGTTTTTATTTGAATGCCTTACTTTTTTGCATGTTAGTGGATCATGGACATGGCACCATTTTGAGAACTTCATATGACTAATGAAATGGGTCATTCCACTTCAGAGTAAAGTTTATTGAAGTAATTTTTCTGTGTAGGGACAACTTTTAGAATACAAGTGAGACTCATCTGTATATATGTGATGGTTTTCCTGAGCTGACCAAATACATTAAGATTTATTTAAAATTTTTTTTTAAGTTCCAAACTTTCTAGTTAGAACTACAGAGATGAAGTTTTATTGTCATTATTACCATTTTATTTTATTTGTACATGGAACATTAATATTACACATCTCTGCAGATGTCAGTGCTTGAAATAATAAGGAATAAGAGCCTGGATAAATATAAAAGTGTGAAATTAAAAAATTTATGACATGTTACAAACCTCTGGCATATGTCTAGGTTTCTTCATTTAAATACTTCTTATAGGGGTGCCTGGGTGGCTCAATTGGTTAAGTGTCTGACTTCAGCTCAGGTCATGATCTCATGGTTTGTGAGTTTGAGCCCCGCATTGGACTCTGTGCTGACATCTCAGAGCCTGGAGGCTGCTTCAGATTCTGTGTCTCCCTCTCTCTCTGCCCCTCCCCTGCTTGCACTCTGTCTCTCTGAAAAATAAATAAGCATTAAAAAAAAGTTAAAAAACCCCACTTACAGGTTTCTTGTTGGAGCACTAAAGATTTTAATTGAGTGTTCATTAATTGAGTGTTCATCCTCTATCAAAGGCTAAAGAATAGATGATTAACTGTATTCCATATCACAGAACATTATCTGGGTATTTTACTATTAAATTAGCTAGCAAAGATAATGTAACAACTCCACCTTTAGAATAGTATCTCAAAGTGACAAAAACTGTTAAAATTTTCAGTTTCTGTTAGATCCAGTTCAGTTATAAATATTATCAGCTGAAAATACTGAAGTCTGGTCATGAAATTGTGTTAACTGTTGATATTAAAAATTATTTTAAGTGTTTATTTAGAGAGAGAGAGGCAGAATGTGAGAAGGGGAGGGGCAGAGAGAGAGGGAGACACAGAACCCAAAGCAGGTTCCAGGTTTTGAGCTGTCAGCACAGAGCCCCATGCAGGGGTTTGAACTCATGAACCCTGAGATTATGACCTGAGTTGAAGTCGGATGCTTAAACAGGTGAGCCACCCAGGCGCCCTAATGTTGATATTTTCTGAAACAAGACCCAGAAGCTTTGGGTCACTTGGTCTATTGCAGCTGGTGTTGCTGTGAGCACTGTCCTATGAGCTGCTAACTTGTTAGAATCAGTAAGCTTTGGATGTGACCCATGGAGCTCTGGGAAGGCTGCAGTGACTTTGGACTTGTCCCTCTTTATGGGGAAGTGAGATCATAAGTTTCCTCATCAGCCTCTCTTTCTTTCATCTTAGACATGTTTACATGAGAAATTCAGCTTAACCCTGAACTTCCTCAGCTATATACTGCTTCTAGGCTGGAAGTTTAATTCATTTATTTTAAAGAGCTCTTCACCTGTCTGTAAGCAGGAAAAAGCCATTTGTCCATACTTTTCACTTTTTTGGGGGGGTATAATTAGAAGTAGCAGAATGCAGAGGCCCGTGCTTCTTGACAATGAGACCAACAAGACAAATATGCTAGAATGTTTAGAGAAAATTGAAAATAGAGACCTAAGTGAAATCCCAGGGGGTGGTGGGTATTGTGTCCAAATTATCAAAGCCCATGGTGATATGAGGATGTTAGCTGGTGTGTATACATAGTAATTTGTATTGACAAATACATGTGGTTGTTTTTGTAATAAAATTTATAAAATTTGTAAACGTATAGAAAATAATAAGCCATTTCACATTACAAATTCAATCTAAGCCCTATGCTCCTTTTTCATACCCCATTATCTTTCCTCCCTCTCTGTGGGTAACCACCAGCTTCAGTCAACTTAGTGTTTATTGTTCCCAGGCATATGGACATATTTTACCATATATGTGTGTATCCAAAAATAACATGGTAATAATGCATGAATTGTGTGTACATATATCAATTAGTATAACCTATGGAATGTCAGCATAAAGCAACTTTACTTTTGTCTCCAATATTATTTTTGTGCCTTTACATTGATTTGTTGGGTAAAGTTCTTCCCCTGCCCATGGATGAAAACTGAGGAAGGTCCATGATTACTCTTGTCACTTTTGGTTGAAAAAAAAAAAATCCCATGATCATTATAAGTCACAAAACACAATCCCAATTCAGTAATTAAAATGTCTAGGGGACACCTGGGTGGCTCAGTCGGTTGACGTCTGACTCTCGGTTTCGGTCAGGTTGTGGGATCGAGCCCCATGTCGGGCTCTGCACCGAGTGTGGAGCCTGCTTAAGATTCTTTTTCTCTCTCCCTCTGCCCCTCCTCCCCATCTTAAAAAAAAAAAAAAAAAAGTCCAGTTTGTTATTATCAGAACCCCCTCTGGAGAATAGTGCCCTGTTCGGGGCTTAGCATTGACCTCTGTTTGCCATTCGGGCACTCAGCAGTGGCAGTACCCAGATCAGTCACAATGAGAGGAAGTCTGTGTTGTTGAGTCATAGGTAACTTCCACCTGTGCTGCCATGATTAGTTTACATGGTCCCATGGTCCCATGGGGCTGGGAAGAGGCTGACTGCCACCAAAGGACTCTCCACTTCCACAGTGAGAACCTCTTTGCGGTGGATGCTATATCTAGTGGGCATTTACATGGCATATGGATTTCTTCACACTCTGAGACCTTTCCTAGAGGTTCTTCCAGAGTGTTCCTCTACTCACCAGCCTTCCACTTTTGTCTTCCTACATCCCCAAGCAGCTGGCCAAGTAGCCACCCCCACAAACCAGTGAACCATGCTTAGATTTCCTGCTCATTCATTCCTCTCATTGGAAGCCAAGAGAGCCTGGCTGATGCAGTCCACAGGGATCAGTTTTCTAGAACATAAAGGAGCACAAGGAGGAGAAAGAATCTAGAGGGGCAAAAGGAGACTATCCAGCCCACCACACATGCTTGAGTCTGCATCTGGGTCTCTATTCTGTTCCATTGTTCTGTGAGTTTGTGCTTGTAACAGTGCCCCATGCTCAGTACTGCAACTTAATAGATCTTGCTAGTTGTAGGGCATGTCTCACATTTTCTAGAACCAGCATGTCAAGTCCCATAAAAAAATCGTATTAGAACTTTGCCAGGCAAATAATTCTTTAAGTTCTTAATAAGCCTATCTTTGGAATGAATTGATTAGGCTAAATTTGTCCCTAAGTGCTCCCTCTAGTCCCAGAGGCATTTTTCCTTTCTGTCTTTAACTGTTCCATATAGTTAATATGCAGCTGCATTGTTATCCTGACACCACACATTTCCTTGATAAATAGAAAGATTGTGGTGAATTCCAAGTCTACATAGAACTTGGGAATAGAAATCAGTGTATACAAGCAACTTTTTCTCCCTCCTCAGAGTTTTCTCACAGAATCTCTATCAAGGATGATATTTTTAATATGTAGCTCTTGCCGGCAGGGTTTGGTGAAGTTTCTGTCAATATGGTTTCTGTTGGGAATTCTGGTTACTTAAAAGGCGATTTCTCCTATCCTGATGTAGTCCCTCCATATCATTAGACATTAAGTGAAGATCTTTTTCTGCAGTATTAAAAATGCCCACAACATGCTGTTAGGCCTTTCCTAATGGTTTAACTGAAGCATCACTCATTTTAAAAGTAGACAGCAACATCTATAATCATGTTGCTTTTTCAAGCACATAATCCTAAGAAATTAGGAATTAGACTAAAACATTTGTACATTGTATGAGATATTATGCAAATGTGCACACCAATCCTTTAATTGGAAAGAAAAGGTCACATTACATCTGTTTTTGAGTCCTTATATATCACAGAATCTAAGCCTCTATGGTTATGTTGTTTGACATTTGGCTGTTCTCAGAAGACTAATTGCCAAAACATTTTGAATACAAATTATGATGTTCATTTCCTGGCAATAAATGGCTCTGTGAAAATATGGGGTAAGAACATATATACATGGACAGAAACATTAAGATCAAGAGCAGATCTGGCAACCAATGGACTAATTTTTTAGCTCCCCCCTGCCCACCTTCTTTTTTAAAAAAGAACTCTTTGTAATTGAAACAAAAAAATTCTTCAAAGACAGGTGATTTACGATTCTGAAGATTAAAGATTTCACTACCAAAGCAAAAAGTGGCAGTACAAAGTTAAATAAGTTTTTATAAGGTCAGTAAATACTTCTATTGCTTAGATGCTACTTTAAAAAATCAGAAAATTCTGCTGGCATAAATTCATTTTAACTTGACAGTGACTCTTAACCAAAAATCATTGGTTGTGCCTGATTTATAAAATTATTTCTTTTTGCACAGTAGAGGCTTTTTTTTTTTTAAAGCAGACATTCAATTCCTACAGGGCTTCCTGGTTGTAGGTAGAATTTCATAGAACTTCACATCTGCACCATTTGAGATATATGGGAAGAACTTAGGATACAATACAGAAGAGCTATAACCTTTATTAATAATTCTGTGTTTACTCATTTTGAAGCTAACGATCCTAGAACTTAGGTGGTTAAAGAACCTACCTTTTGGCATTTATAATTCACAGCCCATGTTTGCTACCCTGTACACATTTCCAAGTTTTGAGTACTGTGGAGTACTGTTGTAAAACCACTTACTACAGCTTTGGTGGGAGGAAGAATAAAATCCCTCACACCTTACACATTTGCAGATTAAAGTTGGTTTCTGTGTAACGCTTATATTTATTGTTTATCCTCCAACCAAACACAGATGAGGACGAGGATCACTTATTGGCAACGTCAATGATACACAGAATAATAAAAAGGACAAAGTAGGAGTTGGTGGCTTATTCATTATTTACATACCAATGTACTTCAGATTTTTTTGAATGTAATTCCTTTCCTTTCCCTGGGAATTCTTATCTACAGGACACTGGAATCCTCAAGAGTAGTTATCTCTATGCAAGTCTACTTTAGTGGAGTTTAAACCGCAGAGATCTTTCTAGTCTTAGAACTTTACAAGGGGAGTATACAAATCACTATATTATCAAGTCAAACACCTTACTAATCAAGATGTAGTGAAGTAACTCTGCTAATGACCAGTCAGCCTATATCTTACTCACTTAACAAACCTGTTAAATAGATTTAACACCCTGCATGATGATGCGTGGTTAGGGATAGATCCAAGGGTAGGTAGAAACCACTTCTGCCCTCATGGAGTCTGAAGGGTTAGGGTGGGGCAGGGAAGAGCAGTGTATAAATGAAATCTAGCACCAACACTCTGACCTCCCTTATATGGACTTAAAACAACAAAACAGGAAACAAAAGCATGTTACTCTTGACAAACTATGACTTTAGGCTAGGAGCCAGGGCCAAGTGGAATACAGAAGGAACTTAATTCAGGTCTAATGACCTCCTTTCTGAATACTGGCCACCTGAGTACTATTTACTATTTATTAGTGTAATTGGGAAGCTGAAAATCTTATAAAGAAAAATAATTTCACAAAAATCAGAATATGGACTATATAAGCAGTTATTCTCTACAAATGCACTTCATTTTAAAAAGTCATCAGATGATCCAAGATAGCTAACAATAACTGATTTTTTCCTAATGAAACATCCTAATCTTCAAATTTTTTAAATGTTTAATTTTGAGAGAGGGAGAGAGAGAGAGAGAGAGAGAGCGCGTGCGCGCGCGCGTGCAGGAGTGGAGGAGGGGCAGAGAGAGAGAGAGAGAGGGAAATACAGAATCCGAAGAAGGCTCCAGGCTCTGAGCTGTCAGCACAGAGCCCAACGTGGGGCTTGAACCCATGAACTGTGAGATCATGACCTGAGCCGAAGTTGGACGCTCAATCGACTGAGCCACCCAGGCACCCCAAACATCCTAATCTTTTATTTCCTTAATCGAATACATTTTTTACTATTAGGGACTATTTCTTGGTGTTTATATTTAGCTGAAATATCTGCCTCTTATGAGATAAAGCATATAAACTGAAAAGTGTGATGAATGTAAGGTGTTTAAAAATCGTCTACACAGATTCTACAAGTATTATCTATCTGCCAAATTTAATACTGTATCACTTTACCAAATCACAACAAATACGACACAGAGACAATTTGTTTAAGAAAAGTTTTACTAATGTGTTATTATTTCAGCAAAGTTATTGCAACAGGTTTAAAAGGCAGAGAGATACACTATCACAGGCTATAAAGTAACAAAGGAATTTTATACAATTAAAATATTACACAGACTGATGGGATTTACTGAATAACAGATCCATAAAAGAAACTAAATCTGAAAGATTAAATCCAGTATTAGCACCTACAGTATCTCTGAAAGTAAAACTTTTAACTGTTTCATTCTTTCCTAATATATTTCTTAACTTTCTTGCAAATACAGTGCTCTCAAAACCCCGAAGATGAATGGAGGGCATAAGAAACCCTGACACTAAGAACATACAGCCAGAAGAACTATAAACACGAACTCGGACTTGAGAGTTTTAGTTGGAAATCACTGAACTTACTGTACTTGAACCAATCCTAAGATTTCTGTGCACTGAATACTGTATATGAGGAAAAATCTATGAATCATAAGGTTTGCCAGTAGGGACAGTTAAAAATTAGCAATATACGGTATTATTCCTATCAAATTTTTTTCTCATAAGTTATATTTATAACAAAACTATAATTAAAATATTTATTATACTTGCTTATTACACATTCAGGGACACAGCAGGGACATTTATGTGTTTGATGGTTTAGCATCCACTTTATTGTGCTTACTTATTTTTGTAAGGAACACGCAACACATACTACATCTTCCCAACATTCAAGGTAATGCAATAACAAAATTCTCCAAAGAAAAATAACTGGAAATTGCATTAAATACTGTTTTAATTAGGAATAACTGTTATAATAGAACAAGTAACATTATACATTGTTTTTCCAATGAGCTTCCGTTGAAGAAACTGAACAGCAGAAATAGATCTTTAAGATTTTGGCCATGGCAAAACTGGTAGGTCTATGAGATCTGGGAGATGCGTTAGCAAAACCACAGACACGGCCTACCTTTCACCAAAATCCCGGAGAAAAGCATTTTCTGAATTTGGGGGAAATAAGACTGAACACTGGCTAAGATGGGACTCGCTGAAGTCTCAAGCCACCTGGGAAGCTGGCCCCAGGAATGAGAGAACCACTGTCCTGGTGGCAGGTAAGAAATGAATTTTGTGTTGGGCTGACCAACGGCTTATTTTATTAACGGCTTTGAATAAAAAAAGTGAAATGCTTCATTATGTTTTCTCAGAAACTAATCAAGAGATTACAGAGTCCTACACAATTTGGAGACACAAAGTGGATGCTGAGTGACCAGAGGTCACTCCAGGTGTGGAATTTTAGAAAGTTAGTCCTTGGAGTAAATGGCACCGTGGCTCTGGCAGCAGATACAAAGGAATGATGCTCTGGAGAGGAGGTAGGGGACACTCTGTGATCGGCCAGTGGATAGATGAGGGTCCCAGCTGGAGGAGGGATCTGTAGTTAGGAAAAGGAGGAGTTTTAGAAAGGGATGCTAAAAATAACCTCTAAAACAAGTCTCTCACACCAACTGATCAGAGGTCCTAATAAGTGCGCTACGGTCTATCTAACAGAATACTTGGATCTGTACTAATTGACTAAGCAAGTACATAGCCCAGCAGTCCAGAAATGCAAGCCCTGTATATTTCTTATTCTTTTTTTTTAAGAAGGATGATTCTTTTTATTTATTTTGAGAGAGAGAGAGAGAAAACAAATGAACACGAATGGGGCAGAAAGTGAGGGAAAAAGAGAATCCCAAGCAGGCTCTGCACTGTTAGCATGGAGCCTGACATGGGGCTTGAACTCATGAACTGTGAGATCATAACCTGAGCTGAAACCAAGAGGCAGAAGCCTAATCAATTGAGTCACTCAGGCACCCCAAGCCCTCTATATTTCAATCTCTGACCAATCACACCATAAAATATAGTACAGCACAGGGTGAAGTAGCAAATCTGGGGCCAGGCTGCCTCAACTGCTGCCTACTAGTTTTTAGCTTTAGATAAGTAACTTAAGTTCTCTGTGCCTGAGTTTCCTCATCTGAAAAAAACTGGGATAATACTACTACTTTGTAGTGTTGTTGTGATGATTAAAATTAAGCATTTAGAATAGTGCAGGCACATAATAAACACCAACAAAAGTTAGCTATTTTTATCATCACTAATTTATTGTGACAGAATGATACATTCCAATTTTTTAAATAAACAAGATAATCCAAAGAGAAAACACCATCAATCTTTAATAAAGATATTTTAAGTGTTTTTTTAATAAAGGCCATCTCCATGATTTGTGTATTTTCTTTTTTTGTTGTTGTTAAAATCATTAGCTCTCATATAATGCTTCAACCTGCAGAAAACTTAGAGACTTAAGAAAAATGGCAGAATCGAATTAATTATTCTTACAGTTTCTCCCCCTCCTCCAAGACCTCAGCCCATGCTAGATCCTGGCCCGAGGAACACACAGCTCTAAAAACCAAATTGAACAAAAATATTTGCATTCATGAAACTATCCAGAAGTTCCTAAAGTAAATCTTTCCCATTTCAAAATTTCACAGTTGCCTAACTATTGATAGATTAGTCTCTGGTGTGTAATTGCTCAAAACCCCACACCACCTCAGAAAGACATTATATTTAGCAATAATAGCTGCAAAACGAGTCATGACAAATGGGTTGTGCCAAGTCAACACAGCTGCAATTGATAAAATAAACTTATTCCAATGGCACATAACAAAAACCACACTTTAAGGTTCCCGGTTGCTCAACTGAGAAATGCCAGTTTGGAAATTGTACACGAGAAAGTGTATGAACAAGTAACACTAAGTGTTCCCAAACAAGCCCTTTTTAAAAGAAATGAAACACATGGCAGAGGATGTCATTATTTAGATTTTCGGCTTTCAAAGTCAAAGAATTCAGGTGACAATTTCACTAGTGCTAAAAGGCGGCAGCCTTGGAATGCTGGTTGGTTTATAGGGTTTGATAAATTGTGCAGGGGCAGACAAAATGTATTTTTAAAGAAAGTCTTGAAAAAGAAAAGGGGAAGATAAATAATAATCTGATGAACTCTTCCCTTTCCCCATGTTTCTGCTGCTGCAAGTACTTATACGAAGTATGGTGTAAAAACTGGTTTTCCAGTCAATCAGGCTTGGGTTCATATCCCAAAATGTGTTAAACTGAATGATTTTGAGAACACCATATAATCTGTTTGTACCTTGGTTTGCTCATCTGTGAAATGGAGAAAATACTTTGCAGAATTCTTATAAGAATGAGAAATACCATTTGTATAATACCTGGCACAGAGCAGGTGCTCTCAAAGTGGCAGTTATTATTGTTGTTGCCCTGGAAGGAAGAGTATGTCTGCTTTGGTAGCATCTGTTTCTGTGCTGTGAGTTAGTGACACATACCTGCAAACGGCCAATCAGGAAAGTACGGTAGCAGAGCACTGCAGAAAGTGTGCGTGACTGAAATCAGCAGAAACCATGAGGTACGATTTTCTGTTACTTAGAAGGCTATGCTCATGTACTATGGCTTCCACGTGATTTGCTTACAGACTCCCATCAGTATTAACTAATGTATTTCTCACTTATTCAGAGTCATTATATGGATATAGAAGAACATAAATATTCTAAACAAAAGAATTACATTTATGGTTCTACCCACTAGGGGTATGGTTTCTTCTACAGGGCAATGAAGCCACTTAAATAAATGAAATATTCAGAATCTCCCCCTCCACTCTGAAATGTTTCTTTGGTTATTAAAGCCATTCATCATATGGGCAGGGCAATCACTGAAATTATTTTTATATGCAAAATCCAACTATTTGAATGTCTAGGATTGCCTTGAAATACTAAAACAAGAACCCCCCCCCCAAAAAAAAAAAAAAAAAACCAAAACATGCCCTAAAACAAAGTAAGAAAACCAGTCTGAAAATAGTACAGGGGGAAAAAAATCAGGATTAAATTCTAGATCACCAAACGGAATTTGGGCTAAATACACATTTTAAATATAAAGCCAATATAGGGACTATGCCATAATCTAAAGATTTACTTACCATGCAGGAAAGAAAATTCACGCATGCTATAAATGATAAAAACTGCATATACGTCATATAATTTTATTTTTACCTTTAATTCGATGGTTTATCTCCCACTGCTCATGCCTCTGTCTTCATAAATGGTGATTTCAATCTAAACAGCATGGCTGTTAAGAAAACACACTGTAGAATGGAACATATAAAAGGGGACCATGGCAAGATGGTGTGTGTGATCTGTGCAGACTTTGCTGTCAATTCGCTTTGCTCATTTTTAAATTATTAAGGATTTCTCCTACCCAAGTTAAACATGATGCTTTCTCCATCTTGCCAAAAACTTCAAGAAATGTAACTGCCTGCAGTACTCCACATGTCCTCCCTCTCAAACACTGATTATTTATTTTTTGAAGAAAGAAAAAAAAAATTCTGGAAAAAGATGCTATAGTGTAGAAGCTAGAGGGTTCTTGGCTGAGAACTGAAGGAGGTAATGAATTCAGGGGTTCAAAATGCCCTGAAATTATTTGCTAACTTTTTCCTGGGAGAGGGTTCATGACCTCTAAAAGTTTAAGAACCACTGCTGTGGAAGATAATAAAACTGCTGAAATTATTATCAGCTGGAAGGCCTGGGATTATCTGACCTAGGTTTTTAAAAAAATTTATTTTACTCATTACTCCAGTTATCAAGTTAAATTAGTTTTCTTGCAATTTTATTTACCAAATTCACTTAGTGAGTTTCAAAGCTTACTGCCTCTAAAAATATGCACAGTATGTCAAAGGTAATGAAATGATACATTTGGCAGCTGTAACTGATTTCAACTAGTCAGATGAACCCCCATGGAACTGCAATTCATTTGGATGACAAGTCTCACCACACATTATGAGTTTATGCATTTCAAAGAGGCTATAGGTTCAGAGTTTCTGCAGCTGAAATGCATTACTCATACCACCCCCATTATTACTACAAGATGCCCTCAGAACCACCAAGAAAGACGGTAACCAGAATATTAAACAATCCAGAGACCTGCACAATTGCAAAGGAAGGAGACTTGCTTTAAGAAAAATGTTGGAGACAAGAGGCTTATGGTAGGTATGCAATTCACACAGAAGATTCCTAGGGCAAATAAATACATGAGAAAGGAGTTAAATTCTCTCCAGGTGATGCCCAAGAGTACCGTCAAAATTTTCTTTTTATAGATATTTAGACCTTATGATCTGGACTAAAAAGATACAACTCGAAGTCCTCTCTCAATGGGATCTGTCAGGAGGAGGCCTTGGGGAGCATATATCTTCTCATTCTGCTCTTGAATGTATTTGGACACTTTCTTCAGAACCTGACAGAAAAGAAACACCACAGCTTTTTATGTCATCATCAGATTTTACCTTAAGTAGCAGCTGGATCTCCAAATACTCAGGCAGTGGAATTAGTTTTCAAAATCAGAAATAGATATTCATATGGAGGGATACAGCTCTGAGTATGTGGCACACACCAGTTGTACACAACATTCAGCACAGTTTGATGGACTCGGCGAGTCACAAGTTATCTTCAATACGGTGAAAGTGCAAATGCACACAAAAGCATGAGTGCCGGCCCCTCCTCCCTGCCCCCTGTCATCTCAATCCTGGATACAGAGAAATAAGTGGATGCTCACATACACAAAAGTTAGTTGTACTTTTCCCTTTCCCACTCATAAGGTGTTGTCAGTGTGATACCTTCTAATACCAAGAGTAGTTCTTGGCCTTCCGTCCCCTTTAACACTGAAGAACTGCTGTTTCTCTTGTTTGTATGTTTTCATCAATTGTAAGTAATGATACAAAGTTAGCCCATAACAAAAGATAGAAGATAGCCCAGTTAGTTTAAAACGGAAAAGTTTATTTCCTTTGTAAAGCACGTGACTGTCAGTGGCTATGGAGTTTCTGATGACAAGTGTCTTCCATCATTTCCGTGTCTGCATATAGTGCTACTCTGTAGTTTGCTCTTGTGTCCTCGATGGGAACTTCAATTTATAAGTTTAGCATTAAGGTTGTAAAAGTCAAAGCAAATGCAGACAAAAACCAGATAGGATACAAAGGAACTTCTGGAAATTGCCAAATCTCCAGCTTTAACAAGGGCAATTTTGAGACCGATAAGCTAGGGGAAAATAAATCTTAAAAGTTATATACAAAATCAAAGAGTTACATGTTTTATTTCAGATTCAAAGTCATCATAATAACCCTTTTTTGGCTCTAATGTTCAAAAAGGCTTTGATCCAGTTCTTTAATTACTATATATTTTCTTAAATTCATACTACCAGAATACAATAAAGTCACAGATAAGCGCAATCACAACATAAAGGGGAAAAAGAACTGTATGAAAATAGTTGGAAATTAAGAAACAATTTAAGAGTGGGTCTACAATGCACCGGGGCAAACTAACAAAATTAGGATGTTACAATTTAGGTACTTTCGTATAAATTGATTTAGAATTTTAAACACTAGGTAGTCTGTATAGTGGATTTTCTTACTGAAGGAAAGTGAAATTTAAATAAATTCATTCAAGTTACATCTTTGGGAATACTACAATCTCATGTTCTAAAAGAGCATGATATCATTAAAAGAACAGTCTGCAGGGTTAAGTAGTGAATTAAGAATACCACCACTTCTGGGGCAGCTGGGTGGCTCAGTCGGTTAAGTGTCTGACTTCGGTTCAGGTCATGATCTTGCAGTTTGTGGGTTCGAGCCCTGCATCTGGCTCTGTGCTGACAACTCAGAGCCTGAAGCCTGCTTCACATTCTGTCTCCCTCGCTCTCTGCCCCTCCACAACTCATGCTCTCTCTCGAAAAATAAACATTAAAAGAAAAAACTTAAAAAATACCACTTCTGAAGAATTTTTTTTTTTAACCTAATTACCTAGATAATAGAATTATCATTCTATTTTCAACTCACAAAGAACCTGAGTAATGCTTGGTCTTTATGGGCAAAAAAAAATCTTAGGTACATTTTATCAGTTTATCAATCATGCTAAAATAACAAATGTAAGGAAGTAGCCCATAAAGGTGCCCAAGTCAGGACGCTCAATCTTCTGTCCAATTTCTTTCCCAGCTTATCTGACAGAACTGGAAATTGGAGAGTCGGTGTACCCTCACTCCAGTACCTTTACACTAGGGGGTGGCAGTCAGAAAAGCGTCTGCATGGCTGGTTGCAAAGAAAGGATTCCTTCAGAACAGCTTTCCTCCCTCACTCCTTGGGCACAGGTTACGGGCAAAGAAATAGCATGCCTTTATTTGATTCAAGCATTAACTTTGATGTGCAAAGTTTTTACTTAAACTTTAATAACATTCATGTGCACTTAGGTATCAGTTCAGAAACAAAACAATGTCTTCTTTTTGCATAAGCTCCAAATCCTCTTAATATTGCTCTGGGGAAGGCAGGACTGTCTTAGTCTCTTCAGCAACAAGAAAGCTTTAACATGAGTAAACTCACACTGCATCCCAGGCAGGACAAATCAGCATGCTCACTCCTAGGAAACTTTATGTTGACGTTTTGCTCACAGTTTATTATTTTTGGTAAATCAATGTCAAAACAAACAAGAATATTGGACAAAATTATCTGTTATCCTCAAACCCTCAACAAAACCTCAATCTGTGTAATATTTACAAAGCTGAAGACAATCCAACCTCAGCAAAGACTATTTATTATCCTCCTTGAGAATATTAAACTGGAGAAAGCCTCAAGAAGAAATACAGACCTTTAAGAAAAACTATCCTAAGTGCGGCTAAGCAAGAACAGCAGGATCTTAGTATTTTCAGAAAATATCTAAGTTCCTTCTAATTTGTTCCTTTTACAGATTACAGCACATAAGCAGAAAGGATGTTATGAACCAGGCAGACAGCTACTGAGAGGAGAAGCTTCTACAAGCCCATTTGTTCCCCAATTATAATGGCCAGCAACAATAGAGAAATAACACTGAAGTCTTTATCTTCATTTTAAATCAATAAATAGCACATTACAGGGGAAAAAAGCATGATTGTTCTAGTGAGTTTTAAAAGGCTTATTTACAATTTCAAAAAATTTAACTCACATGACAAAGCGTAAGTACTATTATATTAGGCTTTCTGTTTGTAGGTTAAAAATTTTAGTCTTTAAAACAATACAGACTAAATGACTCAAGCCTGTTCTTTCATAAAGTAGAAAATAATAGCACAGAAATTCCTAAGGGACAAACTGGAGGGAGGGAGAAGGCAGCTGTTCTTACACTTTTATCATTTTATCAAAACTACAAATATACATTTAAAATTTTTCTTTTGAAAGTATAAATACATTATATCTTAATTAGGACCATTCCAGCTGTTCACTTTGCGTGATCTAGTTATTCATTGTCCAGTAAAATCACCTACTTAAAACATGTAGCCACACCTTAAATTTTGGTTTCTTGACTAATTTTATTTGGTCTTTACTTGCTTTATAAAACCCCATAAAAAGAAACTTTGGTTAGACATATAAAGTAGTGCCTTCTATATTGCCTATGAACCCAAGTGAAAACATATATTAGGATCAATTTCCACTTTATTTCTGATACTGAGAACTGCCTTTCAAGACTAGTAATTAAAGGGATATATATATATATATATATTTTAATTTTAATTAATTAATCAATTTTTAGTAGGCTCTGCACCCAATGTGGGACTTGAACTCACAACTCTGAGATCAAGAGTTGCATCCTCTACCAACTGAGCCAGGCAGGTGCCCCCAGTCAAAGGGATTTTAATTAAAAGCTACCAAATGTTTTAGCAGCTAAATAAGCCAGCAGCTGCTAAAAAAGATTACTCATATTTGAAAAAAAATTGTATATGAGTTCACAAATACCTGATTAAAACATGTATGTGTGTATATATGTAAACACTTAAGTTAGTGTATGTGTATATATGTATATACACTAAATTCTCACTTATTTTAAAATTTTATTTTTATAATAATATCTCTATTTTTATTTTATTTTAGAGATAGAGAGCACATGCACACACTTGTGCAAGGGAGAGGGCCACAGGAAGAGAGGGAGAGAGAGAAAGAGAGAGAGAGAATGAGAGAATCTTAAGCCGACTCCACGTTCAGTGCAGAGCTCAACATGGGGCTCGATCCCACAACCCTAGGATCATGTTCTGAGCCAAAATCCAGAGTCAGATGCTCAACCAACTGAGTCACCCGGGTACTCCTTAAAGATTTTATTTTTAAGTAATCTTCACACCCAACGTAGAGCTCGAACTCGCAGCCCCAAGATCAAGAGTCGTTCGCTCTACTGACTGATCCAGCCAGGTGCCCCTTATATTTATCTTAAGAAAACACTATTTATTATTAAGCATCTACCATATGTAAGGAAATACATTAATTCTAATACCCATTTTATAGTTGAAAGAATTCAGATTAATTTGTCCATGATCCTATAATTAGTGAATGAGTTGGCTGGAACCCAATTACCCACTTCTTTTTACAACTGATATTAGAAGGAGGTTTCTGTATCTATTTCAGTAAATGCACATGGATAAATAAAAGCTAACTGAAATTGTATTAACAAATGTGAAATGTAGTGAAATGACAACTCTACCAGGCTTGAACAAAATACTCTCTCTGGAGGATGTAATTCTACTTTAAATTGGCAATATTACATACTTCTTTAAATGACCATCCCCGGATGACCTAGTTTCTATCCATATGAATTCAGCCTTACCCTCCCCTCCTACATCCAGCTTCTCATTCAATCTTGGTTCTACTATCAACATATTCCTTGAATTTGTTCACTTCCTTCTATCTCTACTGCTCTGTTCCCTGTCCAAGCTATCGTCATCTCTTGTCTGGATTTCTATGGAGCATTGTACCTGGTTTCCCTACTTCCACTTTTGTATCTTTTTTTCCCTCCAGAGCAAAGAAATTGCTTTAAAATGAAAATCTGATCATATCACTCTCCCGCTTAAGACCTTGAAATAGCTTCCCCCCTGCACTGAAAATAAAGTCTGAATATCTTTCCATGGACTACACACTCCTACATGACACAGCTCCTTCCTTACCTCTCCAAATTCACCTACAGCCCCTCTCTTCCACACTGGCCTTCTTACAATTCCCAGGACCCATCATGCTCTTTGGGCCTTTTTATTTACCATCTCTCTGCCTGAATGGTCTGGACGATTTGTAGCCTTCACTTAGCAGCTTAAATGTTACCATTTCAGTGGCCTTTTCTGACCACACAATCTAAATTAGGTCTCTCCTATTATTTTCTATCATGGGAAAGTTTGTTTTTTTCAAGACGTTTATTGCCATTAATAATTTAGTTGGTTTTGTTTCCTTAACATCAGTTGTTACCACTAAATTATAAATACTACAAGGTCAGTAATGATGTTTGTCCTATTCCATTATATCCCCTGTGCATTGTTTAGCACATAGTAGGCTTTCGATAAATATTTATCAAATGAATGAAACCCTTGTCCCTTCACTCAGCAAGTGTACTATTAAAGAGAAGCTGCTAAGACAAAACACAGACTGAAAGCTGATACTGATCCTTTACAACTTCTGATTTTGAATATTAAACAGGAATGAAAGTTGGCTGGTTCTCTGTATAATAGGGAGAAAAATATAACAACTAATTTAGTTATTTAGATATACCCTTTTTAGTAAAACTAACACAATTCACGTCAGGATGCTAATGAATATGGCAGCATCTCCAGCCAGTAACTCACAAAAATAATTTAGCTGCAACTCTCTGCTCTCTACTACACAGAGTGCAAGACAACCACGGGGACAGTTCTGTTGTGTGGGGTATAGTACAGATACCCGTATAGCATTTCAGTTGCTAAACATGCTCAAAATTAAACGATGTATTAGGGGTTTACTCTGATTGACTTAAATTCAATACATATTCAGTGAGCACCTAATGCACCCAGGGCATGGTGTTATGCATGAAGAGGGACACAAAACAGTTAAGGCACTGTCCTTGACCTCAAGAAAAATACATACTTAAAGGGCAAATAAGAAAGCAAACTGCTACATTCAAAAGTCCAGAGAGGTAAGTGCCAGGAAAAGAGACATAAATAAAATGCGGGGATACATAGGTCAGAAAGATACTAATTAGAAGAGTAAGGAAAGGTTACAGGACAGAGGCACCTAAGGGTTTGGTGAGACTTGAACACAGGGAGAGTGGCATTATAGGTGGAGGAAAACCTAGGAGGGTATGCTTGGTGCCCAGCGAGGAAGTGGGTTTGGCCAAAAGATACAGTGAGAAAGGGGCGGGAGAAAGCTGGAAAGGGAGGCCTGAGGTCAGTTGGAGAAAGGGCTTGAGCTCTACTCACTGGCAGTGAATGGGAAGCCAGGAGAGGCCTCCGAATTTATAGGAGTGCTAGAGGAAGTAATGCAGTGTCCATGAAGGCAGCAATAGATGGTTTGGACAAGTGAAAGAATGGAAGAAATGAAACTCATCACACTATTTCGACAGTCTAAGAGGTAATAAGGGCGTACATTAGAGCATTGGCAGAAGAAATCATGAAAAGTTAATGAATGGGAAAATGGCAGATATTTCAGTCTTTGACAACTGATAAATTTTTCCCTCTTCTTCATCCCCCACACCTAAAGATGGTACTGAAAAAGGAAGGGTGTTATTAAACAAAATGGGGAGGTGTGAGGTTTGCCTTTTGGACATCTACATTGAGAAGCTGGCACCTCCAGGTCTAGCAGGCAGTTGGAAAGAAAAGAGAAGAACTCAAGCTGGAGGATAAGACTGAAGACAGAGACTTGGGGAAAAAAGTAAAAGGATTCTCAAAAAGCTAGATAGAATGAGAATACAGATCTTCTACAATCTTAAGTGTAAGTCAATTTGAACATTGGTATGTCAACTCTATGTTAACAGATGAATTTTGACTGGTTTCTGAAGACTCAGGAATCTCTACTATGTGCTCTCTACACAGGAGCAATGACAGAATTTGAATTATTATTATAAATGCCCTTGAAATTTTATGGCAACTGTTATAAACATGGATATATCAATTCACCTTTTTTATGATTTTAAGAGATTTTGTGAAAACAAAGGTTGGCTCACCTTCTCATAATGAGTTTCCATGCATAAGAAGATGGTGTAGGCTGTTAGGCAAGCCAAACAGCCTTCAAGATATGATTGGCCCCCAAGCTTCTCTGCTTCTGCATAAAGGTTATTTAGAGTTCGAACTGTTTCTTCAAACTGCTGCCTATCAATCTGTATGGAAAAAAGAATTTAAAGTAAGTTTTGGGTAAAAGATCAGCCACTCACTAATGCTGGCTATCACTAATTGATTCTGCTGTTCTGTCAACATTCTTATCTAATAGTTGGCAAACCTCCTGGATGATTAAATCAGGACCTATGTTACTGAAACTGCTTAGTTTTTTTTTTTTTTTTTTTTAAATCTTATCCCTCTTATGGACACTGGATATCTTCAAGGCTCAGTATGGTGTCTCTTTATTCTCTATACTGAGTTTCAAGTAACTTAATAAAATTATACAATCCTTCCATTTTCCATTCACTTATATTCACATTTACTGAGCACCTATCATCAGATGTTAGGACAGGCCTTTGAGGAAGATGAACAAGACACTCAGTCCTCCAGGAGTTGACAAGTCATGTAAGCAGAACAGGTATGTAAACATAAAGACATAATAAATTGATAAAGTACTACAGTGGGCACATATATAAAGTATGGCGGGAGCACAAAAGGAAGGAGAAGTTCTCTTTATCTGGAAAGGACAGGTAATCTTTTTATTGTTTTAAAGTTTTTTTTTAATCTAAATTCCAGTTAGTTAACATACAACGTAATATTAGTTTCCGGTGTACAACATAGTGATTCAACACTTCCATACATCACTTGGTGCTCATCACAAGTGCACTCCTTACTCTCCATCACCTGTAAGTTGGTTTGCCTCTCTCTCTCAGAGCAGGTAATCTTAAATTGAGTCCCTAAACACTGGAATTTACTAAAAGCTCACACTGAACAAGGCAAAATCTCAAACTATCACACAATTCTTCACACCAAGTCATTCCTGTTACCCTTCTATTCAGTGACACCATTATCTCACATTGACCCTAATACTACCATTGTCTTCCATTTTCACTCTAATCATCTGCTTTCACTTTCTTCTGCTAACAGTACTTTCACATCTCAGTGCTCTACCCTAGGATTTTCATCCCATTAGTAGAGTATTTCATGCCACACTATCATTCTTGACAACAAAGGACAACTTATCTGTCCTTACTATAGGGCCCCTCTCACACAAACTCCCTTATTCCTGAAACGAGTAGAGTAACTCCTTACATATGAATTCTCTCCTTTATGAAGTCTATACATATAGACTCAGAAAAAAGTCAAAGGACTTCAATATACAGTTTGAGACAAAACAGTCCCACGAACATAATTTTTTAAAATGTAAAACAATTTATGGTCATCATCCTTAAGCTATTAAAACCCTTTAGGTTAGAGGCAGTTGTGATCATTGTTTTGTTCTGAGCGTGGAAAAACTGTGAGGATGTGGTGAGCCAACGGCATGAAAAACTTTAATGTGAACTTTAAAATGGTGGTGGCTCTCCTGCTTTTTCAATAGGAACTACTTTTAATTTCCTAGAATATTAAGAGTTTCTGAAAAGGGCTGGATGGGCAGAGATGGTGTGGGAAGCCGCCACTTGAAGAACGGTCATTTGGAGAATTGACGTCAGAGTTCTCATTCCCTGAAAATGAATTCTATTCACTCTGCAAATAAATATTTGTAACAAATTGTTATCTTTACCCAATTATACCTAAAATAACACCTTCAGTTTGTCACATCAGCAAATCCACAAAAGTCTAAATAATTTCAAACACTCACAATTGATTTACTTAAATGTTATGATCTGATAAGGAAGGTTCCATGAATTATTTACATTTCTTTGGCTTTGTGATTCAAAACCATGGGCTCCAACCCAGAAACATCTTTTTTCAGATCAGAATTACTGATCATACTAGAAACAAGAATTCTTAAAAAAGCTATTCCAAGACAGTAATGCTTTATAGGATGGAAACAAATCATAGATCATTAAAGAAAAACAAACCAACCAACCCACCAACATGAAGGACTTTTTTAAAAGGTTAAAAAAGAAATTTAAAAAGTCAGGAATTTCTTTGAAAGATTACTAAAAAAGGAAAGGGGAAAAAAGGTAAACAGCATGGTAGACAGCAGCAAGAGCAAAGGACCTAACATATGAGGGTTCAACAGAACAAATGTGGGCATTTTTCTTTCACTCCCTTCACTATGAAAAATACCTTTCAGTATTCTCTCTTGGGTACCTGAAGACTGATACAGATGCTATGACAAAATTGGGAGATTTGTGAAGTGGGAGCCCAACATAAATTTGGACTAATAAACATTGAAAATCAGAATGGAAATAGGAATCAGACTCATTTTCCCAGAAATTTTGTTTCTTGTTGAATGATGTGGTAGAAAGCATGGGGCTGAAGCTTAAAGTGATCACAAGTCAAAGGTAATTTCTATGAACCAGATGCAGACACATATTTTAAAGGTATGTAGGGGAACAAATGCTTCAATTATAGTTGACTCATTTCTCTCCTACCCAGACCCAGGGTGTCTAGATGTCTGTATTTTGGCTAAAGTTAGACTAAGGCTTTCTTTAAGAATTGTCCGGGCAACAAAGTACTTAAGCATCAAAGTATTACATTCTAACAGGCAACGGAAAAAGTAAACTTGTTAACAGGCAGAACGTGCCCTCACTCTCAGATTAAAGGGTACAAATGCCTCTGTGTGTGTGTGTGTGTGTGTGTGTGTGTGTGTGTGTTGCTTTAAAGTAATACAAAACATTGTATATTAGTTTCTTCCTCTATTAAATTGCCAAGTGTGATGTTCTCACAAAAGGAAAATCAGCCCCAGTGGCAGAGCAATCAGTACAACTTCTAGGGTAAGGAGTAGAGAAACAAAGACAGAAACCTTCCAATTTTCCATCAAACAAAGCAAGGAAAATTTAAACCTGTAATTTAAATTTGATTTCAACACATTAAAAGGAAAATCAAAAGCTCTCCCAAGCAGTTTAAAGCATAAACTAGTGTTTTAACCCAAACATTTAAAAAGAAAAAAAGAAGAAAAATCCCTCAAAGACACAACTGAACAGCACCAAATAACACTCCGTATAGTACTCAGAGTCATAAGCAGTTCTGGTCTATAATCTGAAGTCAAAGAAGTAAAAAGGCCTCCAGAATTTAGAAACATCAATTTTCTATAAAAATCAGTGGAGTACTGTGACTACATTGTGTTTCTGTATTCAGACTATAAAATAAAGGCTCTACCACACAGAGTGGAAGGCTAATGTGTTTCTGCATACATATATTTGGCTTAGTTATGAGTTAGAAGTTTGACTTTAAAACCTTTAAACAAAGAAATCTTGTAACATCCAAGTAAGTGTATAGTTTACACTATGATTTGAAAGTACATAAATAGTGTACATCAGACTTTCCATAAGAGGCTTGCAAATAAAACATTTGATCCATTTCATACAAACCCTAACACAGAAAACATGTATGTTAACTGTGATGTTAAATTATTTAAAGAAAAAAAAACAAAACAAAAAAAAACATTTGGTAGCTCTAGCCAGCAGGCATCGTGCTCAATTTCTACCTCTTCAAACCACAGTGGAAATGTCCAGCCAGTGTCAAGCTGAGTTAACTCATAACATTGCAATGATAAACTGTAGCATTTATGTGGCATTTCACAGACAAACTAATATGAAATCTTCTTTAAAAGGCATATCTGATCTGGGGCACCTGGATGGCTCAGTCTTATTAAGCGTCCTACTGCGGCTCAGGTCATACCTCGCAGTTTGTGGGATTCAAGCCCCGTGTGGGGCTCTGTGCGGACAGCTCAGAGCCTGGAAGCCGGCTTCCCACTCTGTGTCTCCCTCTCTCTCTCTGCCCCTCCCCTGCTCATGCTCTGTTTCTCTCTCTCTCTCTCAAAAATAAATAAACATTCAAAAAAAAAAAAAAAAAGAAAGAAAGAAAAGAAAAGCATATCTGATCTTTCATTTGCATTTAAAGAAACATACTTGGGTCACTAACTTGACCACAGTGTTGAAGGACACTATAATTGATATACATTGATTTCCCAAACTTGGCAATCAGGTAGAACCACCTACCTTGTTACAAGCTGATTTTAAAGGACTGCTACACATTTCTCTAGCACAGAATCATCTACACCCACTTATCCCATGACCAGTATTTCTTACTCCCACACCCACAGCACACCTCATCACCTCAGTCGCTCACTTCCCAATCAAGGAGAAAAGAGCACAAAACTCTGCTCCCATCTTACCAGAAACTGATCTCTGAAAAGTAAACTGAATGTAAGGTAACATGGCTCAAGACCAAAAGATCTTTCTTTGGGTAGGTGAGCACATGCGGGCCCAAGAAAACACACAGTCACATATGCTCACTTCATTGTACTTTTAAAATAAAATTCACTGATTTTTTCCCCCTAACTCTTAAGAAAGAGGAAACAGTGCCTTCTTCCATTTCTGTGTGCAGAGTTGTCTAAGGGACCTATATCCTGAGGACAGTTTCAATATGCAAGCATCAAAACGCAGGTGGCTCCCAGTGATCTTAACTGGGAACAACAAGTTGAAGGCCTTGTTCGGAGATATTTCCCTGTCCAGGCCGATCTACTGTTCTAGGTTTTTCAGGTTCCAAGAAAGCCTGTCTGTAACTGTCTGGCACAGCATTTAATAAACCCTTTCTGCTGAGCAGTGCGACCAGCACAATGGCCACAAACGCCAGTCACAAGAATGATGATGATTACTCTTGCGTGGCGAAGTAGGAGGTCATAGTTTACAACATGCTGAGTTAGGTGGCTTGGAACCTCAGGAATTAGTTCCTCATCACTGTTGTCAATAACCCGGGTGGAGGTGTGGAGACGGCCAGGTAAGAAGACAGCTGGCCGGGTACAGATTCCCGGCACTCGGCACCACCGAGTTCTATAAGGCCATCACACTCAGGGGCTTGGCTTTATTTGTCCTCCTCCAAACACCGCATCTTGCTTAGTGGCTCTCCTTTGACCAAGGCACCTCCTTTGCCTGCCCCTCCTCAGAACCGCGAGGCAGGCATCAAACGGGTCTGGTGTCGGCCCATACTCCCTCCCGTCCCTGAAGAGTCCCCCTCCCTCGCCCCAGAGCAGGTGTGGGGAGCCAGTCTGCGTACCCGGTTCTCCAGCTCCGCGGGGAACTTGGTCTGGAACTGGCAGCGTGTGCCACTGCTGTAGTCTCGCTGAATGAATACCTTCCCGGACACCGGCGCCTGCTGCGGCCTCATGGCGAGGACAGGACCGGCGCGCTGCGGGTTCGGGGAGACACCAACCACGGGTCAGATCCCCGGCCTGGACCAAAGACAGCCCCCCACCCCCCCTCCCACCGGCCAAAGCAGCCCAAGGCCTCTTCCGCCCCACTCCCCTTCACCCATGCTGTCACCGCGGGCCTTTAGCTACAGCCCCGGCCCAGGCCCCGCGCCCCCCACAGCCCGGTTCGGCCCGGGAAACACGAACCCGCCTCCTCTGCCCTCCAGCTGCAGTCGCACCGCCTACGCCGTCACTTACGTCTTGCCGCAAAAGACCTCTTTCCCCGCCCCTCAGCTCGGCGTCCTTCCTCGAGGCGAGGACCCACCCTCTCCTCGGCCGTAAAGCGACTCTGGTGAGGCTGCGCGCTGCGGCGTGGAGGCGGGCTCAGCGGGCGGGGCCCAGGCTGACTCCGCCTCCCGCCCCTCCCGGAGGAGTCAATAAGGAAGGAAAAGCCTGGGCGGGGCGGGGAAGGGGAGAACTTTGGAGCGCGGTGTCTTGCCGATGGTTGCTGAGGTCTAAAACTCGGGATTTTCCACGTTGTGTCATTTCCTTGTCACATTGTGTCATTTCCCTATTCATCGTCCAGGTAGTTTTTGATCACTGATGTAAGGTGTTATTTTCACTCTTGATTGGATGTCCTAGCTTGCACGTGGGACACCACCCAACTCTATACCAAATAAACTGCTCACACAAATTTGTAAACAGAAAGCAGAAGCCTAGGGACTTCTTTTGGCAAAGGGGTGGGAGGAAGAGAGGACAAAGAACCTGCTTGGGCTTTGTCATCCAGCATCCTTCCTCCAATTCTCTGAGGTGTTACTGATCCTCCTACCCCAAGATTTTCATTCAGTACCCCAGTCTACATCCCTCAGGTGGCCTGAGAGGACAAGCAGTTCTCATTTCCTTGACCACTGGGGCTCTCACTTAACTCAGCATACTTTTGCAAGGCAGCCAAGGAGACCCCACCTTAAACTTGTCTGCTGGTGCTGGCTGATATAACTTGTTAGCACCACTATCTATCTCATCCTGAATTTTATATATTTTAAGAATATTCTCTTACTGTATTTTTAAAAGTTTTATGGAAATATAAATAGCATACAATAAACGCAATGTATTTGAAGTGGACAATGTAATAAATTCTGACATATATATACAACCTTGAAATCATCTCATCATCTCAATCAAGATTGTGAACATTTATCTCCCTCAAAATTTGAGATTCCTTATGCTCCTTTGTAATCCCTCTGCCCTACCCTTTTCCCCAGGCACTGATCTGCTTTCTGTCACTATATGTTAGTTTGCATTTCCTTGAATCTTATGTAAAATGAATCATACCATTTGCTGTCTTTCACATAGACAGTATTTTGAGATTCATCTGTTGTTGTGTTATTATGAATTCATTCATTTTTGTTGCTGGATAGTATTGCATTGTATGGATTTCCTATTGTTTGTTTATTCATTCATCTGTTGATGGACTTTTGAGTTGCTTCCAGTTTGGGGCTATTACAAATAAAGCTGCTATTGGACATTCATATTCAAGTCTTTGTATGGACATATGATTTCATTTCTCTTGGCTAAATATCTAGTGTTTAACTTTTTAGGAAACTGTCGAACTATTTTCCAAAGTGGTTGTACCATTTTACATTCACACCAATAGTATATGAGGGTTGCCCCATGTTTGTATAGAGATATCCTCTTGTAGTTATACATTTCATTTTTCTATGACTAATGATTTTGAACATCTTTTCATGTACTTATTTGCCATTCCTATATCTTCTTTGATGAAGTATTTGCTCTAGTTTTTTTGCAATTTGTGTTTGTTTTCCAATTATTGAGTTTTGAGAGTTTTGTTGTATATTCTAGAGACTAGTCCTGTATCAGATATACAATTTGCAATCTTCCCCCCCCCCCCCCCCCCCCCATTCTGTGGCTTGAGTTTTCACTCTCTTAACATATCCTTGGGTTTGGAACACATTAGGGTGCAGATATCTCGGGAAGGGCATTATTATGCCTACCACAGGTATGGATTTAAGTTCATTTTTTCTCCTCATATAATTATCCAGTTATTCCAGCATTATTTGTTGAAAAGACTCTCCTTTCTCCACTTCATTGTCTTTATAGCTGTGTCAAAAATCAGTTTTTTATATGTATATATGTGGCCATTTCTGGATTTTCTATTCTGTTCTATCATCTGACCCTGTTTTGCATTAAAGACTAGGGTTTGTCTCTGAAGTTGATACTTTTTTACTGATTCAGTAAGATCTCCTTGACCTCTAGCCCCTAGTAATCACCATTATACTGTCTGTTTCTGTGAGTTAGACTTTTTTTTTTTTTTTTTTAGAGTCCACGTATCACTGAGATCATACAGTATTTGTCTTTTTGTTTGACTGATGTCACTTAGCATAATGTCCTCTAGATTCATTTTAGGTTGTTGTAAATGGTAGGGTTTTCTTTCTCATGGCTGAATAATATTCATATTATATATATTACATATAATATACCTATTATATATATGTATTATATACATATATGTGTGTGTGTGTGTGTGTGTGTGTGTATATATATATATATATATATATATATATATATATAATTATATATGACATTTTCTTTACCCATCCATCTGACTATGGACATATAGGTTGTTTCCATATCATGGCTATTGTGACTAATGCTGCAATTAACATAGGAGCACAGTTTTGTCTTTGAGATACTGATTTCATTTCCTTTGGATGTATACCCAGAAGAAGGATTGCTGGACCACATAGCAGTTCTATTTTTAATTTTTTGAGGCAACTCCATGCTGTTTTTCATAGTGGTTGTACCAATTTACATTCTCACCAACAGGGTGCAAGGGTTTCCTTTTGTCTACATCGCCCCCCACCCCCCACCCCAGCACTTGTTGTGTGTTGTCTTTTTGCTAAAAAGCCATGCTAACAGGTGTGCGGTGTTATATCATTGTGGTTTTGATTTGCATATCCTGGGTGATTACTGATGTTGAGCACCTTTTCATGTACCTGTTGGGCATTATGTGTCTTCTTTGGGAAAATGTCTATTCAGATCTTTTAATCCATTTTACAATTGGATTGTTTACTTATGCTTTGCTATTGCACTGTATGAGTTCTTTATCTATTTTGAGTATTAAACCCTTATCAGATATGTGGTTTGCAAATATGTTCTCTTATTCTGCAGATTACTTTTTAAATATATTAATTGTTTTGTTTAGCTCTGCAGAAGCTCTCTAGTTGGATATAGTTCCACTTGTTTATTTTTGTTCTTCTTGCCTGTGCTTTTGTTGTCATGTTCAAGAAATCATTGCCAACACCTATGTCAAGGAGCTTCTCCCAGTGTTTTCTTCTAAGAGTTTTATGGTTTCAGGCCTTTTTTTCTTTGGCAGCATTCCATGCAGCCGAGGAAGCTGGGCTCTCTTTCACATGCTCTCACTTTCCCTGAGGGAGAAATCACAGGCTGGGAATGTCTCTCTTGGCAATTAGCTGTGCATCTTTTGGGGGAGAGGTGGTGTAGGCAAAGTGAATCTGTTCCTTTTATCCTCTTCAATATGTCCAGTCTTGGATTCTTTCTTTCTTTCTTTCTTTCTTTCTTTCTTTCTTTCTTTCTTTCCTTTAAAGGTGTGCTGGAACTTCTCCACTGGACTCCCAGACTTACCCAAAAACACTCTCATCCCTGGATGACTGTCAAAATTGGTGTTCTTTGGGGGAAAAGACAATAGAAAACTCCTATTTTTCTATTTTGATGATGTCACTCATTTCCTGTAGGTATTTTATTATTAAAAATTTTTTTTAACATTTTATTTATTTTTGAGACACAGAGACAGAGCAGGAGAAGAAAGGGGCAGAGAGAGACGGAGACAGAATCTGAAGTAGGCTCCAGGCTCCAAGCTGTCAGCGCAGAGCCTGACGCAGGGCTCAAACCCATGAACCATGAGATCATGATCTAGGCCAAAACCAAGAGTCAGATGCACAACTGACTGAGCCACCCAGGCATCCTGAAACAAATTTCTTTAAAAGTACAGAGTAATATAATGGCAGACAAATCCTCTCTAACTAAACTGTATACTCTACCAAGAGTTTTCCTTCCTTTAAATTGCCCTGAGCACTTGTGAATACCATGTGTGCTACATAATCATGCACTCACTTTTGTGACTCCTTGAGATTGCTTTCTTAAAAAAAAAAAAAGTGTATATATATATATATATATATATATATACATATGTATAAAAGCTGTGAGAATGGATATTGTTAAAGAAATAATTGAACTCTAGAGTGAGAAAGAAGATGTTAGATGTTACCTGCCTGTCTTCCATTTTGTGTGGAAATTCCTTCTACAACCTCTGTTTGAGTACTAATTCTAGAGACTGGTAGACTACAGCTGTTTGATCTGGGTCCACTTGTTTTGTTAGGAAGATAACCTCTTACTGATGGGAAATCCACTCCTGTGTAACTTCTGAGATGGTATGTTACAATGAAACTTAGAATTCCACCAAGCAGATGCTAAGAACAGTAGCTTAAGCTGGGTATTTGACTATCTATATGGACTTATTTAGGAAATTGAAAAACCTACCCTATCTGCATTAGCCCATCACCCATCTCTCTGTTACCCTTGAGAACCTTCTTTACTGAAGGATTAGTAGAGCGCTGTGGTATCTCCTATCAAACAAAACTAGAGGGGATTCAAGACACTTGAATTCAAGACTAATATTTTGAGAGCTTTCAGTGTGTTCCCTGGTGTTTGAGGACATCATTCCTGAAATGTTTAAAGGCTGGAGGCTGTGCCCATAGCTGCCCCTTTCCAGTGACCTACTTGAAGAGGCTATGTTGGGAAGGAGCTTCACTTTCTCTGTTTTGGTGCAGCAAAGGTACGTATTTTCCAGGGGTCCAATGGTCATGTGGTACGGAACTGGTCTGGGTTTCCTAAAAGAGATCCAATGGAAGAGGGACTTCTGGAAAGGCAAAGGGATCCCAGTAGACAGTGGTGGCCAGGGAAAGCTGTAAGCCACTCATGGGAGGAGAGGCATTGACTCAGTCAAAGGAGCTCAGTGTGACACCTGAGGGGAAACCCCCAAGTGCTTGTGAAAGAAACATAATTGTCCTTCTGCCCCCAAGAGGGCACTATTGCCAGATGTCACCTATATCTACCACTTTGCCCTTTGTCTCTAATCTCCTTTCCCCTTGGGTTTGCCCTGAAAGGAGGAAACATGGTGACTTGGCAATCTGGGGAAGGAGATGGAGCAAAGAAGAGAGACTAAGCCCCAAGCATCCGTCTCCAAACGTCCCGTTAGCTTCCACGTTGCAAAGGGAGAAGCCCTAAGTTTAGATGAGCTTGGAGAGTTGATGTTACACTGAAGGGATATTTTAGTTACTGAAACAAAACTGTTCAGTTGATCAAAAGGGCCCGAAAGCTAAGGGGTCTGCTGGAGATTTCACTGAGGGATGGGAAAGAACAAGCCCTGGAAGTAGCCTGGGAGAGGCAATAGGAGGAAGAATACCATTATTCATTCTTCTACCCAATAAAACTTCCAATCCCTGATCTCTATTTTCTCCCCAAAGTATCACAGAATCAATCTACTTTCTCTTCAACATTTTGACAAATCTTAGATATCATAAGAGTTCGCAGACTCGTGCCCCTCCCCATCCTCTCAGATTAAGTACTATCTCCTGTAACAGAGTTTTGGTGTGACATTGTTATCTCCCAGCTACTTGTGCAGGAGTAGTATTACTGCCTGGGGCTTGAACACCAGACCCTCATCAATGCAGGGCATCACATGGTTGATTTTTACTCAGTTTTGTTTCTTTAGACCCTCTGAATTTTTCACATGAGCTGCTTTTAAGTCAAGCCTTCCCTCTTGTTTGTGTATTTTTAAAAACTCAAATGCAGGACTTTATATGTTTTTTTTTTTTTCCTGTGAAGTTTTATTTTAAAGATCAATAGATTTTGAGTCATGCCTGTTGAAAGTATTCTGGATCTTGATTCTGGCATCCATGGCAAGAAGTCATCCTTCCTGGCTTGGTGTCATTGGCCGATCTTAAAGGCAATCCTTCCCTGACTTCATGGAAATGATTGAGAGGGAAGATGTTGTGGTGGTCATGAGAATGGACTCTGGAGCCAGATTCCTTGAGTTGAATTCCTGGCTCTTTTAGCTATAATTGTGGCACATTACTAAACCTCTCTGGGCCTCAGTTTCTTCATATGTAAAATAGGAAACTAATAATAATACGCTATTATGATTGTACCTACCTGTGTCCTCTAGCTAACAAAGTACCTCGAAACTAAGTGGTCTTTGACTACAATCATTTACTTAGTTTATAATTCTCAAGTTGGCAATTTAAACTAGGCTCTGCTAGTCAGTTTTTCTGGTCTGAGGTAGGCTCCTTCATTTGTCTGGGGCGAGCTGCAGATTAAGTAGGAGGTCTGTTTTTGGGGGTGGGCTAGCCATTAGTTGAAATGTCTTAGCTCATTTTCCAGCAGGCCAGCTTGGGCCTGTTTTCATGACATGGAGAGGGAAATCATGGAGGGCCTCAAGAGGGTGGGAGAGGGAGGGGATGGTTATAAATTCTTTCTCTCTCTCTCTCTCTTTCCTTTTTTCTTTCTTTCTGTCTGTCTTTTAAATACAGTGTTATATTAGCTTCAGGTGCATAACATAGTGATTCACAATTCTATAAATTATTCAGTGATCATCATGATAAGAGTACTCTTAATCCCCTTCACCTATTTCACTCATCTCCCTCATGAATTGGGACCATTTTTGTAATCAATCTTCCCTTTGCCTCATATGAGGTTAAGAAATAAATGTGTTAATATATATAAGGTGCTTAAATTGTGCTTGGCACATTGTAAGTGATATAGAAATATTAGCTAGTATCAATAATATTCACTACTTGGCAAACAGTAAAAGAAAGAAAAAAGGAAAGAAAGAAAGAAAGAAAGAAAGAAAGAAAGAAAGATTATCATCAGAGAACTCTTCATGTTGATATCAATATGCTGATTAGCATTCTTGGATGGCAAAAGATAAGCCAGCTGTAAATCTATGGAGCAGTCTGCATGTTAAGAACATGGGTTTTGGGGTCAGATAGACATGAGCTGGGATGTGAGTTCTGCACTTCACTAGATTTGTGTCCTTGGCCAAGATGTGTAACCTCTCTACATCTCAGTTTCCTTACTGTAAATGAATGTAATAATTTCTACTGTATTAGTTTCCTAGGGTTACCATGGCATTACCACAAAATGGGTGGCTTAAAAAGCCAAAAATTTATTTTCTTACAGTCTGGAGGTTAAGAGTCTAAAATGAAGGTGTTAGCAGGAACTTGCTCCATTTGAAGGCCCTAGGGAAGGATCCTTCCTTGCTTCCTTTAGCTTCTAGTTTCTGATCGTTGACTAGCCTGTTAACTTGAAACAGGTGCACCTCTTGGTGGATGTCGAGCCAGAAGACACAACCAAGCCAAAGAATGGGAAAAGGGAGTTGGGATGAGCACTGGGTGTTATATGTAAGTGATGAATCACAAAGTTCTATTCCTGAAATTATTATTACACTATATATTGACTAACTTGGACTTAAATAAAAAAAATAAATGATAAAAAACAAGAAAAGGGAGCGTTTAACTTGCAACAAGAAAAGGAGAACCCTAGGAATATTTCCTAAAACAGTGTATTCTTGAACAACAAAGCTGGGGAAGTTTTAAGCTAAGGGCACATACATGTTCATGAAGGGGCTTGTGCAATGGGGCATTCAGGATGGAACTGAGGTAAAAAATCATCTTAAGATGACAGTGTCCAGGTCTTAGTTTGTCAGAGTGCCAAGGGTTAGCAAAGGTCAGCATCAACAATTCTCTGGCTCCAGTTGGTCTGGTATCTGAGTGCTCAAAGGGGTTTAGATCCTGCAAAGATAACTCAAGAATGTATGTCAGGTCAATCTTTACTTTTGAATCAGCACTGGGAGTTCTCCACAATACGTTGTTCCTGATAGGATTAGGTTCTCTCCTGGCCCCATAATGGCTATTTGTTCTTACAGCCTTTTGTTCCCTTAAGGTAATTAACTAATGAGGTCTATTCTGCAGTTTCAACACGTCTTGGGAAGTTCTTGTAAGACACAGGCTTTGAGCAAGTCATGCTGGTGAGGCATAGAGTACAAGACGGCCAAGTGGCCCAAAGTGACTTTTTTTGTGTCAAGAAAGCTATGTTTCATCTTTCTTTTTCTGGGGACCCCTAACTCCTTCTGCTTAGAATTCATGGCATTCCTTGGCTTGTGACCGCATGACTCCAGTCTCTTTATGCAGACTTCTCCCTTTTGTCTCCTCCATGTCTTCAAATTTCTCCTTCTAGGACACCAATCATTGGATATAAGATCCACCTTAATCCAGTGTGACCTCGGTTTACCTTGATTACATTTGCAAAGACCCCATTTCCAAATAAGGTCACATTCCGAGGTTCCTGATGGACATGAATGTTTGGGGACGCTATTCAACCCAGTTTGCCTAATTGCAGGGTTTCAATATGATATTGTATGTAAAACACTTAGGATGTGTTTGTCACATGATAAATAAGAAGTAGTGGTCATTGTTTTTATGATTATTGCTGTTATATCACTAGAGTTAGTCAAATATCTTGCTGAAATCAACATAATATACCAATAGCTATCATTTATTGAGCTACTAGTGTCAAGAACTAGGTTGAGTAGCCTATATGCATGATCTCATATAATCCTTACTACATCTAGGAATCTAGTACCCCTGGCCAAAGAATGATAATAATATGAATCAGAGACTATCTGTGATCCATGAACCTGTGCTAGCTCCAAACAATCATCTTATTCTTTTATATGTTTTAAAAATCTTTTAAGATTTTAAGATGCTGAAGTCAATCTTTCACCAGTTAGACTCCAAGCAAGACCTGAGCTTTACTGCCCACCTGCTTGTACTCATAGACATTTGTCCCACAGTTTTTCTTAAGCTCTTCTTCCCAGCTTATCACTTAACTCAGGCAAATGGAAAGCAAAGCTGCCCCTCCAGCAAGTGATAGCAACTGCTCTGACAAGACCACCCGCTGGCCCAGACCACCCAGACCAGTTTGAGCTTAATACCTGACTCACACAGAGGCAGATGGACCATGGAGAGACCTCTAGAATGACTGATGACTATCTTTACCTAATTATACTAAAATCTCCACCCAAGGAAAAGCCTCGGCCTCATTTACATAACATACGATCCATAAGACACACGTGTGACCTCATGCTTGCCTCCATATGTGATGACAAGGCATCCCTATCTAAATTTTCATCCTAACCCTAAATGAAAGGAACTCATCCACCCTTGCTCAGAGAGTCATGGCTTTGGAAGTTATTCCTCATGATCTCCTTATTTGCTGTAAATAAAATCTTCCTTGTGTGACAACTCCATCTGGTGCAGTTTCTGACTCACCAAGGAACAAACTCACATTGGTTCGGTTACAAAGCTACAGGTCTATAGTTTTAAAAATTCATTCTTTCCTCCCTGTTGGAATTTGAGTTCTTTGTATCTCATTTTTTTGAACCCTACATATTTATTACTCTGTTCATGATAGATTTTCAAGAAATGATTTGAAAGTAAATTCATTCAACAAATATTTATTAAGCACTTACTCATAACAGCTGGGAATGAAAGGACAAATAAAGCCTGGAATAAGTCCAATCACATTCTCATGGGGGCCAGGAGGGTGGGGAGACACTCAGCATCACTCATCAGGGAAATACTAATCAGAACCACAATGAAGTACCACCTCTAAAATCAACAACACAGGAAACAGCAGCAGTTGGTGAGGATGTAGAGAAAGGGGAACCCTCTTGCACTACTGGTGGGAATGCAAAATGGTGCAGTCACTCTGGAGAATAGTACGGAGGTTCCTCAAAAAGTTAAAAGTAGAACTACCCTACAACCCAGCAATTGCACTACTTGGTATTTAGCCAAAGAATACAAAAATACAGTTCAAAGAGGAACATGCACCTGGATGTTTTTAGCAGCATTATCAACAATAGCCAAACTATTGAAAGAGCCTAAAAGCCCATCCACTAATGAATGGATAAAGAAGAAGTGGTATATATGAACAATGGAATATTACTTAGCCGTCAAAAAATGAAATCTTGCCACTTGCAATGATGTAGCTGGGGTTAGACTGTATTATGCTAAGTGAAATGATTGAAATAAGTCAATCAGAGAAAGACAAATACCATATTATTTCATGCATATGTGGAATTTAAGAAACAAAACAAGTAAGCAAAGGGGAAAAAAGAGAGAGAGGCAAATCAAGAAACAGACTCAACTATGGAGAACAAACTGATGGTTAACAGAGGGGAGGTGGAGGAAAGGTTAAATAGGTGATGAGGATGAAGGAGTTCACTTGTGTGATGAGCACTGGGTATTGTATGTAAGTGACGAATCACTAAATTCTACACCTAAAACTAATACTATACTGTGAGTTAACTAACTAGAATTTAAATAAAAACTTCAAAAAAAAAAAAAAAAGAATATGGGAGGGTACAGATTGTAAAATGTAGGTTAATTTGAAGGAGAAGACGGATTTTTAAAATGATTAAAAAATTTTTATTTTAGAGATAGAGAGTATGTGAACAGGGGAGAGGCACTGAGGGAGAGAGAGAGAGAGAGAGAGAGAGAGAGAGAGAGAGAATCTTAAGCGATAAAGAGAATCTATGTGCTGAGAGTGGAGCCCTACGTGGGGCTCCATCTCGTGACCATGAGATCATGACCTGGGCTGAAATCAAGAGTTGGGTGTTTAACTGAGCCACCCAGATACCTTGAGAAGAGGGTTTTTAATAGATGGGGAAGTAATTGGATATCCCAGACCCTGTGCCCAGGGAATAATGAGGTATCTGCTATGATGGTTAACTTTATAAGTTAACATGACTGGGCCAAGAGATGCCCAGATAGTTGGTGAAACAGTATTTCTCTCTCCCTCTCTCTCTCTCTCTCTCTCTGTGTGTGTGTGTGTGTGTGTGTGTGTGTGTGTGTGTGTTTGAGGATGTTTCCAGAAGAGATTAGCATTTGAATTGGTGGACTGAGTAAAGTTGATTGCTGTCTTCAATGTGGATGGGCATCACCCAATCCACAGAGGGCCTGAATAGAATAAAAAGGTGGAGGAAAATGGAATTTGCTTTCTGTCTGCCTGAGTTGAGACATTGATCTTTCCTGCTTGGAGTGATCCTAGTTCTCAGGCTTCCACACTCAGACTGGGTTCTATGCCATCAGCTCTCTGGCCTTCAGGCCTTCAAACTACACCACCAGCTTTCCTGGGTCTCCAGCCTGCAGACTTTCTGGATCTCTGGAAAGCCTTGACTAATATACCTGTAGTGACAGAGTTGGTGTCTGCTTGGGTGAGGGCAAGGTGGGGGTAGGGGTAAAAGATCTTCTTTTTTTTTTAATAGTCTTTTTTTTTTTAAGTTTATTTATTTCGAGAGAAAGAGAAAGAGAGAGAGCAGCAGAGGGTCAGAGATGGGGAGAGAGAGATAATCCCAAGCAGGCTCCTCACTGCCAGTGTGGAGCCAATGTGGGGCTTGAACCCATGAACCATGAGATCATGACCTAAGCCGAAACTAAGAGTCAGATGCTCAACTGACTGAGCCACCCAGGGACCCCAAAGATCTTTAATAAAGAAGAGAGTGATAAAATTGTAACATCCTTTTACTTGCCCCTCTATTGTTTCTTCAATGTAGACGAGCCAGTTCTTTTTGTCTTGTATGGTAGGATCTCTTTTCCAAAGCTTCAGTCTTTTTGTAAGCCTCTCATAACTTTCTGGTGTTTAGAACTAAGATACAGAACTCCAATAACCACATTAATCTGTGCTGAATGTTATCGGAGACTGGCCTGTATTCCTTTCATTTAAAAAAAAAAAAAAATCTTTTTTTTTTTTTCCTGATCAGAACAAAGCAAGCTTTTCAATGTAGGTCCCATTCTGCATCACCGGCTCACGTTCGGCTTGCAACCCAGAGATCATTTTCTGCCCTGCTTATGAACAGTGTTCCACGCTGCAGTTTATTTCTTCTCTGCAGCTCCTGTCATTTCTGAGCTTTGTTCTGTCTGTGTCCAACCACATCCTCCCAGGCCCTTCATAAAAGCTTAAACCGAAAGATGTACTTACACTAAAGAAATTTTAAGTGTTCTTGGCCGTGCTCACCAACCCCTCTGTTTCATCTAACATTGCTTGTTTTGTTTATTGTTCTTTCCTTCCAAGGCATCAGAGCAGCACGGGATGGGAAGATCAGATCTGTGTTCTTAGTTTTCATTTCTTGCTTCTAGGGTGTGCTCGCACAATGGACAGAACTCCAAGGACCATCGCCTCTTTGTTTTCCTGCATTTGTTGGTAATTTCAAGTCTGCTTCTGTTTCAGAAGCTTGTATGTCTTTACTGCATTTTGAGTGAACACTATTAGCATACCTGAGTAGACAGCGTCTGTTCCTTCCTATTTCAGTCTCACCATCCAGAGCAACATGTGTCCTAATTTCAGGAAACAGGCTGAACAGATGTCCGAACTGTTGTACTGAACACTTCTCTGGGGAGAGCAGCTCTCGCCTGCATTTTTGTTTCTTTCGCTGTGAGTGAGGAGAGTGGATTGAGCCATGTTGTTAATGGAGGTCCTTTGCCTTTATTGTCTGGGCTCATGTTGCAACCTTCTTGTGTCTGCAGTGGCTGGTGGCAGTGGAAGGTCTGGAGATTTGACTCTGTACCAGCACAGTCTTGGAGCTGGAAGCAAGTCCAGCTTTGAGGGCCTGAGGCCTGCAAGGTCTCATGGAGCTCCACACCTCCAGGGGCCCCACGCTTGGCTTAATGTTCTGCTGTCATCATTTTGAAATTCTGAATTTCTGAACTTGGGGTCCGCCTTTTCATTTTGCACTGGACCTCACAAATTACAGATGGGAAGAATGAGAGGGCCTCTGGTGAGGGCACACCATCGCTCTCTGGGATAGATGCCTAAGTTTCCATATCTCCACAGAAACTGGTTCAATGTGAATTTTGACAAAGTGAAAAAGAAAAACAAATCTCCCTTAGAATTGCATCTTTCTAGAGTTGGAAGTGCCCGTCAGGTGTGTGTTTCAGGCACCTGTCTTAGGCTAACTAGGGCACTATTTGAAGGATGGCATGATTCCCTAAGAGGTCCTTTCAGGTTGACTCACATTTATTTATTTTTTGTGTGGTTTCGTTTTTTAAAAAATTTTGCCAAATAAGGGTATTTATTTATTTTTCTTTTAAAATTTTTAGTTAAATTCTAGTTATTTAACATACAGTGTAATATTGGTTTCAGGAGTAGAATTCAGTGATTCATCACTTACATACAACACCTAGTGCTCATCACAACAGATGCCCTCCTTAGTACCCATTACTCATCTAGCCCATCTGCCACCCACCTCCCTCCATCAACCCTCAGTTTGTTCTCCATCATTAAGAGTCTCTTAAAACATGGAAGAACTTTTAATCACAAAAATATCTTTACAGGGGCGCCTGGGTGGCGCAGTCGGTTAAGCGTCCGACTTCAGCCAGGTCACGATCTCGCGGTCCGTGAGTTCGAGCCCCGCGTCGGGCTCTGGGCTGATGGCTCGGAGCCTGGAGCCTGTTTCCAATTCTGTGTCTCCCTCTCTCTCTGCCCCTCCCCCGTTCATGCTCTGTCTCTCTCTGTCCCAAAAATAAATAAAAAATGTTAAAAAAAATATCTTTACAGTAACATGTGTGCCAGGGCATTGGCAAAATAGGGATTGAGACTGTAAATTTAAGAAATTTTTTCCCCCTGAGAACTAGCCTGTCGAAGAAGGGATGCATATTTAGATCTTGGCTTTGGGGGAAGTAAAGTTGCTCTCCTCTGGACATTTGGCCATGGAGACATATTTACAGAGGGAAGGAGTTGGACAGCTCAGGGCTGGAAAAGAATCAGGAAGAATGAATGAAGTGAAGAACGCCCTGAAAAAGAACAGAGAAGATGGAAGGCCTTAAAGAGGATTTTTTATGAGAAGGTCACATCAGTGGCCATAGACTCAGAATTCTGTTTGGTATGTTCTAGAATCCTTTCTGCTTTCTAAACCATACATCCACATGTTATTGAACTCTTCTCTGTAGAAAGCACTGCGTGCTCACCCTTTGAGCCCCTCATACCTTTTCCTTCTGGGTGATATTGAACCATATGATCTCCATATTGTTTGTGGTATGTTTTTAGTTCTGATGTAAGATTTGCATCATGTCCCTTTTAAACTCCCTTTTACCCTTGACAATCAGTCTCATTTGTGGCTGGCCTAATTTAGGGAATCCCTACACTTAGTCAACAGGGTTTCTAATCCATCATTTAAGTCGCTGATAGTCAGGGTCACTGAGTAATAGAGGTTAAAAAAAAATCATTGTGTAAGTGAAGAAATGGCCCAAGGCCCTCCTACCCAAAATACTCTATTAGATTTGCTTCTTTGATCTCAAACCTTTTAACCAGGAGCACACAATTGATGAATGTAAATTTCTTCCCCAGGTACATTTACGAGAGGAATGTGTTAGCTTAGATTGATTTCTTTCTTTCTTTTTTTTTTTTTTTTTAATGATTTTGTATTTTTAATCTCTACACCCAACACAGGCTCCAATTTACAACCCTGAGATTAAGAGTCACATGTTCTTTTGACTGGACCAGCCAGATGCCCCTGATTTCTCTTTTTCCTAGAAGCCTGGAGGACTTGAGAGGGTACAACAGGTTGTGAGTGAGTTTTCTTTCTGTGTAGAAGTGTTAAGGGGAATAGTTGGGGCACAGAGACTAACCCAAAGGAGTCTCCAGAGGGTTTCCTGAGCACCCCAAGACTACCTAAAGGCTTATGGTGCCTGGGAGAAGGCATGAATAAGTGGTTGTGGGGCTTATTTGGGGTGAAGCGCTCAGTAACAATTATTGCTTAAAGTTAGTCCAGGACAAGACATTTATTTATTTATATGGCTGTAATGGCAGAGAAGTTACCTTTCTCCACTGTCCCTTAGTAGCTGTCAGATTAGTCAGTGACCACACAGGGCCATGGAGAATAGGACAAAGGTCAGGTGAGCCTGGACTAAGCAGAGGAAGAAGGGAGAGGTTTGAAGTAAGTGGGCTTCTGTGTGATGATCCTTAACAGGAAGGCAGGGGAAGGACTTGGCAAGGGAAAATGGGGGGCGGGTGCCCTCAAGACAAATTTTCCTACTCTTACTGGCATTGTTCTGCCATAAGAGATAGGATCCTTTCAAAAGTAAGCAGATTGTCAGAATAAACTGCTTCAAAATATAATGGAGTCGAGAAGGGGTGACCAGGTTTGCTGGTATTAAAAACCAGGTGTTCTCTGATATGTTGTATGTCCAGCCAGGTGAGGTACACCCTGTCCTTGAGAAAAATGGGCTCTTAATCTCATGCTTCTGAGGATGAGGGGGTCCTTCTCCATGGTCCATCTCTAAGCAATACCTATTCCTTGAGATCTTTCTTTCTTTCTTTCTTTCCTTCTTTCTTCTTCTTTCCTTCCTTCTTTATCTTTCTTTCTTCCTTATTTCCTTCCTTTCTTCCTTTCTTCCAATTCATCCAGCATGTTTTAATGGGCAAAAACTCTATACCCTTAATTTCCTTATGTGAAATCAGACACAATTAATTACTGGCCTCACAGGTTGTAATGAGGATGAAATGAGATAATTCAGGTCAAGTCTCTAACTCAGCTTCTGGTAAGTCACTGGATGTTAGTTTGGTTCCCCTTCTAGCATTACTTTTCATTCATTCTTTCACAAGTATTTGTTGAACACCTTTGGTGTGTCAGGCACTGTTTTGAATTCCTTTAAATAATATTGTCTTAAAAAAATCGATAGTACTAGATTACTTGTATTTCAGCTGGTATTGTCAATATTAACCGTATAACCAATTAATAATATAATCATTAATCATTGAGAACATATGTCCATATAAAGACCTGCACATGGATATTTATAGCAGCTATATTCATAACTGCCCAAACTTGGAAGCTTTAGATTCTGTAGGATTCCAACTCTATGGCATTCTGGAAAAGGCAAAAACTATGGGTACAATGAAAAGATTAAGTGGTTGTCAGGAGTTAGAGGTCAGGGAGGGCTGAGTAGGCAGAGCAGAGAGGATTTTTAGGGCGGTGAAACTGTCCTGCATGATGCTACAATGGTGGATACATGTCATACATTTGTCAAAATCCCACAGAATGTACACCACCACGAGGAATCGCATGAATATGGGTGATGAGGGTGTGTTAGTGTATGTTCACCAGTTGTATCAAAGGCACAATTTGGGGCAGGATGTTGATATTGGGGAGGTTGTGCATGTGTGGGGAGAGAGGGCATATGGGAACTCTGTATTTTCTGTGAACCTAAACTGCCCTAAAAAAATAAAGTTTACTGATTTAAAAGCTAAAACCACAACCCATGGGTAAATGTGAGTTATGGATAGGAATTGTCATCTGCTCCAGGTTTTGCTCCTCTTCCTCTCATTCCCCATCCCCATGGATGACACTCCCAACCGTTTCCCCTATTTTATCTCTGGTTTCTGTTTGCTTATTTTCCTTACGTCTTTTTACTCTGTCAGAGTCCATGGAATGTCAATTTCCTATCATGACGTTTCTGCTAATGTCCAATTTCCATAGAAAATACCCTCTTACTTTTCTGATGCCCAATAAACTTTAACTCCCTCCCCAAATCTCTCAAAGCATAGGCTTTCCGGTTCTTACCAGTCACTGGTTTAATTCTATTTAATTGGGTCTGTCCTTTATACATTGCCATATGGCTTCAATATGTACGTTATCAGTATCTCCTAAAATGTTATCTCCTAGACCCAGAGCGTTTATAAAGATGTCGCAAATGGAATTTAATTAAAAACAGATGGATCGTCTTTGAATGGCTTCCTTTTCAATTGACAATACCAGCTGTCTCACTAATGCAATCCTAGAAGAAAAAGAAACCATCTAATCCAACTCTCTCCTTTTATAGATGAAAAAACTAGAGACCAGAGATGTTTATGTGACTTTCCAAAGGTCACACAGCTAGATGGTGACAGCACTGTGCTTTGTCCCAGTTTCTATCAGCAGAGACTGCTTTCCACTTGGGATGTGTGTTTGCAGGGACCCCACTGTTGGGGCAGCAATGGTCACAAGTAAGGAAGTTCATTCATTTTCTGCTGATTCTCTCTTTCTTCCTCCTCCTTCACCTCTTCTTTCTTTTCTCAGACAAATAAGACTTAAATGCATTTTTCAAGATCTTACATCTTTTCCTTTAAAAAAAAATAAGAATACAAAGATCATTGTGAAGATTTAAGAGGTGATTGAGTCTCAGCCTGTAGTTTTACAGATGAGAAAATGGAGGCTTAGAGAGTTGAGACGACTTGCCTCAAGTCACACAGAAGGTGGGAAATCAGAAATTAGAACCCAATTTCACAGACTTCTAATGGAGTGCCTGTCCAGTGTCCCGGCAAAGCCACATCTTGCAGAACTGCTTTTTTTTTTTTTTTTTTTTTTTTTAAACAAGCCATGGGTGGAAGGAGGGTTGGAAGCAACGAGGAAGGGGCACTTAGGAAAGATTTGGAAATATACCATCAATTAATTTTGTGTGAAGAGGAGCCAATGCTTTTAAAAACATGTCCCTGGGTCAGAGATAGCACTGTTGCGCTGGACAGCCCAGAAGATGAAAAGCAGAAGTTTGTATTGGCAAAGTCTCTTCAGTGCACGAAAAAGGAAACATGTCCCTTTTTTTTTTTTTTTTTTTTTTTTTTTTTTTTTTGGTGCAGAAACTGCTTGGATGGTCCGTTTCATTGTATTTTTCTAGGAATTTGAGACGGTGAGAACAGAGTGGCTTTTACTCGCACATTATTTCTCAGTTTATTTTGCTTATAAACATATTAGCATTTCCAGACTAATTAATCTTTGACCTCCAGAATCCTGCCTTCACAGGACACAAGCAAGATCAAAGGTTATTTTGTTCAATGAAACATTGGGATGGGTTGTTATGCCACCAACTCAGCTGTTCCAAAATGTGTTTCATTCCCCCTTCTTATACCTATTTTTAGAGGTTTCCTTGATAAAACCAAAGCCCATCAGATTTTTATAAATAGAGGCAATATTAATTACTTGTGAATTACAGCATTTTTTAAAATAATAAATTTCAACACAGATTTTCAGCCCTTGGGTTTATAAATAGCATTTCTCAGAAACTTTTCTGCACTAATAACCCCAAAGATATTTTGGATCTTAAAAAGCATTAAAAATGCTTAACTAATGCTTAACTTGAAAGCTTGGTCTTTGCTTCCTAATTACCTTGATTTTAGTCTAAATCAAGTAGCAATTTCAACACTGTGTGGTAGGGAGAGTATTACAAGATGAGTTGTGTGCCCCCCATGAACCAAATTCCTGTGTTGAAGTCCTAACCCCTAGTACCTTAGATGTCACTATGTTTAGTGACGGGGTCCTTAAAGAGGTCATTCAGTTAAAATGAGGTCATTAGGTGGGCTCTAATCCAATGACCGGTGTCCTTACAAGGGAGGGACTTTGAGCACAGACACACATGGAAGAGCATGTGAAGACACAGGGAGAAGACCTCATCTGCAAGCCCTAATCCTTGCAAGAAGAGGAGATTAGGACATAGTGGTGCCTAGTGGAAGGATCACATGAGGACGTGGGAAGAGGTGGCCATGGACAAGCCCAGGAGAGAGGCCTCAGAAGAAAGCAGGCCTGCTGACAGGTCAAGTGCAGACTTCTGGTCTCCGGGACTTCGGGACAATCAACGTCTCTGTTTCAGCTGTCCAGCATGTGGCATTTGTTAAGGCAGCCTGAGCAGACTTCGATGAAGAGGGTTCTTAGAAGCACAAGAGGCCCTGTGTTCTCCCCCAGAGGGAGTAGGACATGTGGCTCTCACTTGCCTTCCAGGGCTGACAAGTGCCCTAGTGTGATAACGCATGTGAATTCGGTTAGAAAGTTGTAAATCCCTGCCTGGCTGTGTGACCTTGGACAAGTCTCCTCTGCCTCTGGGAATCAGTCTCCTGTCTTGCAGAGTCTGTCGATGCTCTGACCTCTGTGCACCTTGCCACCCCCTCCAGCTGGGGAGTTTGAGAAACACACAAATTCTTCGGCCTGCCTGAAGATCTCCTGGATCAGGATCTCTGCAAGTGGTACACAGGGATCTTTCTTTCTTTCTTTCTTTCTTCCCAAAGTTTATTTTGAGGGAGAGACACAGAGAGTGTGAGTGGAGGAGGGGCAGAGGGAGAGGGAGAGAGAAAGAATCTTAAGCAGTCTCTGCACTGTCAGCACAGAGACCAATGTGGGGCTTGAGCCCACGAACCAGGAGATCATGACCTGAGCCCAAGTTAAGAGCCAGACGCTCAACCCGTGGAGACACCCAGGTGCCCCAGGAGTCTTTATTTTTAACAAACTTTCCAGCAGATATTGACAGGAAACCCAGTTTGGGAATCACTGGATTCGAGCACCTCAAGCTTTCTCTGCTTGACATTGCCTTCTGTGTTCTGTGCAAAGGGTTTTGATTTCTGACCTCCAACAAAGAAGCTGGAACTTGGAAGAAAATGGGCAATGGAACCTTATCCCTATCCTACCCTGATTTTAGTCCCATTTTATTGCCTGCACACTTCCCTGCCAGTCTCAGAAGTCTCAGAAGAAAGTTCACAAGACAGCCTACTCTGTGAGGGGATCTCATGGGAAGGGGAGTTTGGGTTTGGGGGCCTGGCTGTTGACCTGCCGGCCTGAAGAATGGGGTTGGTTTTGAGTTCAGGTAAAAGGATCAGCTCTAGGTGTGGTGTGGAAAGAAGGCACTGTGAGGCCCAGGGCCATGGTGGCATATCAACAGATCTGTTGAATTGTTATTTTTTTTTTAATTTTTTAATGTTTATTTATTTTTGAGAGAGATAGAGAGGAGGAGGGTCAGAGAGAGAGGGAGACAGAGAATCTGAAGCACGCTCCAGGCTGAGCTGTGAGCACAGAGCCTGATGTGAGGCTTGAACTCACAAACAGTGAAATCATGACCTGAGCTGAAGATGGCTGCTTAACTGACTGAGCCACCCAGGCTCCCCATGGATAGGCTGAATTCTGTTCCCAGCTTTGTAATGTACTAGTTATGTGCCCTTGGCCAGGATAGTATGGACCTCAGTTTACTTACTTGCAAAATTCATTTATTTTCTGCTTTGCCTATCTTATGGGACTACTGGAATGATCAACTGAGATGATGATTATCGAAATGTCTTGAAAATAGAAATCCTAGGGGCACCTGGGTGGCTCAGTCGGTTAAGCATCTGACTTTGGCTCAGGTCATCATCTCGCAGTCTGTGGGTTTGAGCCCCACATCGGGCTGTATGCTGACAGCTCAGAGCCTGGAGCCTGCTTTGCATCCTGTGTCTTCCTCTTTCACTGCCCCTCCCCTGCTCATGCTCTGTCTCTGTCTCTGTCTCTCTTTCAAAAAATAAATAAACATTAAAAAAAAAATAGAAATCCTTTTCACCAGGCTCTGTTTCTGTCATTGGAATATAGTAGTAATAATGAGCTAGGGCTGGACATGGCCAAAATCAGCAGTGTGGCTGGGCCACAGCGTAGGTCTTTGGAAAGCTAGAAAGACGAACTGGCTAGTTTTTTTTTTTTTTAAAGAAAAACTTTTAAGTTTCATTATTTATTTTGAAAGAGAGAGAGAAAAGCATGAGTGGGGGGAGGGGCAGAGAGAGAGGGAGACAGAGAATCCCAAGCAGGCTCCATACTGTCAGTGCAAAGCCTGATGTAGGGCTTGAACTCACATACCATGAGATTATGACCTGAGCTGAAGTCAGACGCTTAACCAACTGAGTCACCCAGGCACCCTGAACTGGCTAGTTTTAAGCACACTTTCTGACATATATCTAACTAAACTATGCAGCTTTGGTTAGTGCCTAGTCAACGCTTGTAATAAAATAAAATGACTCTGAATCCAACACAGGAAGAATGGGTTTCTATATCAGACACTGGCCAAAAATACGGCAGAGTTAGAATATACATCTAGGTATTCCTTCCCTACATGACGTCGCCTCTCCCTGAGTGTAAATGTTGTGCCACTGCTAGGGGGTCTCACTCTGTAGTCATACCCCAGGATGGGCAAGTTCCAAAGAGAATCCAGCAAGAGCTGCCACTTTTATTAAATCCCTTCCATACACACACCCTGATTTGTGGAAGACCTGGCCTGGTTTCTCTGTACACCTCAGGCACATTGATATTTGCACATCTGGTTTTCAATGATTTTCAGCCTTACAATATTTACAGATGCTAACTAGTGAGTCCTTGGAGAGCCCTCTGTGAGGCTGGCAATTCTAATTTCAGTGTTACAAAAAGGGCAGTTGCAAAACAAGGGGGTTTTCGCTAAGCTGCTATTGGTAGGGAACCTGAGTTTAGAAAACTGATTATTTTAGCCCAGGCTATACAAACTCATCTGGCATATCATCTAGCCCTTAGTTACCTCTCAGTTGGCTTTGGATCAGTTTATCTATTTTATTTAATTCTTTTTTTTAATGTTTACTTATTTTTGAGCGAGAGCGAGAGCGAGAGCGAGAGCGAGAGCGAGAGAGAGAGAGCATGAGTGGGGGAGGGGCAGAGAGAGAGAGGGAGACACAGAATCCAAAGGAGGCTCCGGCTCTGAGCCGTCAGCCCAGAGTCCTACGTGGGGCTCGAACTCACAGTCTGCAAGATCATGACCTGAGCTGAAGTTGGATGCTTAACCGACAGAGCCACCCAGGCACCCTATTTTATTTAATTCTTTCTTTCTTTCTGTGTGTGTGTGTGTACCCATGAGTATATATATCTACATAAATATAAAAATAAAATTTTTAGGGGTGCCTGGGTAGCTCAGTCGGTTAAGCATCAGACTCTTGATTTTGGCTCAGGTCATGATCTCATGGTTTCAGGAGTTTAAGCCCCATGTCAGGTTCTGCATTGACAACGCTGAGCCTCCTTGGGATTCTCTCTCTCTCTCCCTCTCTCTCTGCCCCTCCCCCACTTGTGCTCTCTCTGTCTTTCTCCCTGTCTCTCTCTCAAAGTAAATAAATAAACTTTAAAAAATAAAATAAAATAAGTTTTACAAACATACATTTTCCCCCACTTGTCCTAACAATATCTTTTGTTGATTATTTTTGAACCAAGATTTATACGTTGCTTTTGGTTTTTAGTGCTGGCTAATCTAGAGCAGTCCCCTCACGTACTGACTTTTTCAGGATTCCAATACAGATGTTTTTTATTTATTTTATTATTTTTTAATGTTTTTATTTTATTTTTGAGAGAGAGAGAGAGAGACAGAGACAGAGACAGAGAACAAGCAGGGGAGGGGCATAGAGAGAGGGAGACACAGAATCCGAAGCAAGCTCCAGGCTCTGAGCTGTCAGCACAGATACTGACACGGGGCTCGAACCCATGGACCGTGAGATCCTGACCAGAGTAGAATTTGGATGCTCAACCAACTGAGCCACCCCGGCGCCCCTCCAGTACAGATGTTTTATAGAATATCCAATATTCTGGATTTGTCTGTCTTTTGGTGGTGTTTTAAACATGTTCCTCTGTCCCATGCATTTCCTGTAAAATGCAAATTATGACCCAGGCTTGATTAGACCCAATGCTGTGTCCCTCACATGGCGCCACATAGGGAAGCACATAGTAGCAGGTTGTGCCCAATCAGTGATGTGCATGATCACTTGGTTAAAGGTGCTAATGGACATCTTGCAGTTGCGGGGTCCATTTCCACCCTTGCAATCTGTGTGGTGAGTCCTGGGCACCCTGGGAATCTCCTGTTCTCAACGTCTCACTAAATGGCTTTAGTACCTTGTGATGCTCCTGGCCTGACTCACTTGGTCCTTTGGAGGTTACAAAGCAGGGATTGCTAAGTATATCATTTCTCCAATATTCTCTGGCCTCTGTAAAGAAGAACTTTCCTTTGAGGCCACCCTCCTCTGCTTCTCTCTCTTTCTTTGAGGATCACTGTGGACACCTGTGTTGTATTTACTTAATATGTTCCATTAAGTTACTTAACATTTTTTTAAATGTTTATTTATTTTTGAGAGAGAGAGAGAGAGTGAGTGCACGAGTGGTGGAAGGGCAGTGAGAGAGAGGGAGACACAGAATCCGAAGCAGGCTCCAGGCTGTGAGCTGTCAGCACAGAACCCAATGCAAAGCTTGAACTCATGAACCATGAGATCACGCCCTGCGCTGAATTTGGACACTGAACTGACTGAACCACCCAGGTGCCCCAAGTTACAATGCTTAAAATTTTGCCAAATTTAGACAGTGGGAGTGCTTTCAGGTTGGCTCCTGTATCCTTTGGATGTGACCTTAGTGGTCTTACAGTGCTGTCCTTGCTTTTGGGCACATCGTGATATCTCAGTCTCCTTTATTCTCTTCTTACCTCAGGCCTGAAATTAGCTATTACTCAAAGAGCCCTGATTTCTCAATGGGAAAGACCATTAAACACCAAGATCTGACTTATGAATACTGAACTGTACTCTCAAAAATGGTTAGTTAGGGGCACCTGTGTGTCTCAGTAGGTTAAGCATCTGACTTTGGCTTAGGTCACTATCTCACACTTTGTGGGTTTGAGCCCAACATCGGACTCTGCTGACAGCTTGGAGCCTGGAGGCTGCTTTGGATTACAGGTCTCCCTCTCTCTCTTGCCCCTGTTCCCTGCTTGCTGTCTCTCAAAAAAAAAGTAATAAAAATAAAGCATTAAAAATGGTTAAGATAGTGAATGTTATGCTTTGTGTATTTTATCACAACTAAAAAAAAAAAGTAGATTCTACCAACCACAATTCTGGTGCCAGGTAGGTATGTTTATCATTACTGTCATAGTTTCTACATCCTTTCAGTGGACAGAGGTAGGAAAGAATGTTTTAAGAAATGAGTTTATGTTGATTGCTGATATTTCCAAATCTAATCTAACACTGTAGGTTTTTCTTTACTTATTTTATATAGGTATCTCTGCTTTCTTGTCCTGAAAATCTTGGTTTATAGAATAACTTATTTTAACTTATTCTTTTTAGTAATATCTATAAAATAACTTCATGATTATAATCACTATATTGCTATTAACAACAAATTTACCTAACAAGGTTTAGTATTTCTTTGCAAGGCTTTTTGTTCTTAGAATATAGTCATACAGAGAGAATAGAGCCATTGAAGATGTACGAGTACAGTATTCAAAAATTACTTGAAATAATCTCATGTTGTGCATTTGATAACCAGTTAAACTAATTTGTTTCTGTTTGTGTTCCATTGAAGGTTTTAGATTTTTTTCCCATTTTTGATTTAATTTTAGTTTTTGAATATATAAAATATTTGTAAGGTTTAAAGGTCAAAATAATATAAAAATTATATTTGGAACATCCTTGATCCTGTTTCTACCCCCCCTCCTCATGCTGCACCCTACTCCCAGAGACAACTTTTTTCATTTTTTCTGGTTTATATTTCCTATATTTCTTTTTGAAACAGCACTAATAATAACTATATATATATATATATATATATATATATTTTCTCTTTCTTTCACACACAAAAAGTATGTTATACTTTCCTCTTGTGTTTTTTCTTTCATAAAAAGAATAGGTAATAAATATACCATTTACATTATTATTGACTTTTTCTTTAGTGAAGATCTTAGGAGTCATTCCATATCCATTTTTTAGAGATCTTCATTTCTTTAAGGTTACATAAAACCACAGTAGGTAGATGTACCATAATTTATTTAATTGGTCTCCTTTTGATGGACATTTGGATTGTTTCCAGTCTTCTGCTGTTACCTTAGTCTCATAATGAGTAAATGTCTGTAGATGCCACATATGTATTTGTTGAGCTGTATCTTCATCATAGATTCCTAAGAGGCTCAACTTTTCCCCTTCCCTTCTTTGCCACCCTTTAACTAACACCTCTTTGTTTCCTCCTTTAAGTGCTTTAGTGTGTCAAAATCAAAGCAAAAAAGTCATATGGGATATAAGGATGGGGATTTTGGATACTTATCAGGGAGCACAGTAACTGAACAAAGAATTTTTAATGTTAAAGCCTCACAAGAACACACACTATCCTGCACAATCATTTGTATACCTTATAGTTCATACTTATAATTATCTTAGGGGTTGAACTACAACGTAGGAATTGCAGTCCAATGGTATTTCAAATCTTGTCCTCTTTTTTGGCTTGTGTCCTCTTCTAATGCTTGGGTCTTTGCTATTCTGTGTTCATAAATTCTAACCACATCATAGAAACTGGATTTTATTATGTTTTTTAAAGTTTTACTCATAGTGGTTATACCTTAGGCAAACGTAGTTCCACTGAACAAAGTATGAAGTTTTGCTAACTTGGGCAACTCCCTTATTACCGAGGGTCACTGCTCAGGCATTCAATCATGTGCTCATGCTAACTCCTTGACCTCTTGGTAATTAAGATCTCTCTGCTTAGATATAAGTTGATAGTCTATAATCCCTTTACTCACATATGTCAATAATATTCATTAACTTAACTGACACCATGTTTAGAAACCATTGAGCTATCACACAACTCTTGTATTCTGAAGTAAACTTTAACTCTGTGCCCCATTCCTGATCCAATTTCTAAATCATAGAATTCTTCTATCATTTTTATAGCTGCCACTTCCCTTCTCGCTGTGAACATTTAGTTTAGGGAACAATGTGATTGATTCCTCCACGGGGAACTAGTTAGTTGCTGTCTCCTCTGTGCTTGTACAGTGTTTTGTACTTATGATTCATATATCTTTTATAGTGCTTAGACACGTGGACACAAAATGATGGCAATCCAGTGTGAGATTTCCCCACTAGGCTGTGAGCTCTTCAGCACTGTCTTGAGACTGAAGTCTGCATGCTTATGCTGTCATAGTATGAGGACACAAATGAATAAATGATGATACCTTTCCCCTATTCCTCCTGTGGCATTCATACTCGTCCACTGAGGTGATCTGTAACATTTTGGGACTACTCTGACGCAAAAGAGGACAATCAGCAAGAATCCAATCTGGATATCTGTGAGGAAATTGATGTGGGGGAAAAAAGCAAACTGTCATTTTGACAAATATGTGCCAAAGAAAGCATTCTGATCCAAATCATTAAGGGAATACTATAGAACCATAGGAATTGCAAAATGTAAGCTAGCCACCTCCATTCTATTTTCTATTCCTTTATAGGTGACCACAAATGAATCTTTGCCTGAGCCTTCCCAAATGTCCCCAATTATTCTAGGTTTCCTTTCCTTTTCCTTTACTATTTAAATAGTCATCTTTTCCTTTACTATTTAAATAAAGTGATGTGGCCAACAAGAAATTTATAGCCTCCTGCAAGAACTAAGGAGCTAAATCAAGCAAATGTTATTTGAGAAGTTTTCTGGGCTGTCTTTCCTGTTGTAGTGATTCAGTAATGGCGTGACTATTACAAGATCTGGGTGTCCTCCCTCTGGTATGGGGACATGGAGCTGGCCATACTGGGGCCCATCTCTCACCCCGTACACAGATTAGAGTTAGACTCTGTGTGAGTTCCTATTTGGGATGCCCAGACCCCACCCTTGAGGGCAGTTCTAGGTGGTCCTGGGATATGCAGATAAACACTGGGGTTCCCTGCAGCCTACTATGTAAACTTCACCAAGAAGTAGTAGAGAGAATAAGAAAGCAACTGGCCTGACTTATGTGGGGGCTTTAGGATTGCCACTGGGGATGAGATTTTGGAATCTGAAATCTGTAGATCTAGAAGAGGCAGCAAAAGAAGGAAAGGGAGGTACAGAGGAGGACACGCCTATGAAGTCTATTTCTCTGGTCTCTTCCTTTCCTCAAATGCTAAGAGGTTCAGAGAAGCAAACTGGCCAATTATGAGGGAAATGAACATGTAAAAAGGTAATAGCAACACAAAGTAGAGAGTACTATGGGAGATGGCTGATTTCCACTGGCTAGAGAGGTCAGAAAATGTTATCCAAGCAGAATAGGGCTTGAACTAGGTCTTGTGGATAGCACAAACTTAGAGAAGCAGAGGGCTGGCCCCACCTGTAGTTGGAAGATGGGAGGCATGAAGCATGCTTGTGGAGTGTGGAGAAGGTCTGGCTGAGCTGGGGGGAGGGCTCGGGTGGAAGATGAGTTTTGAGAGGTGAGTTGAGCTTGGTTGGCAGAGTGCTTGAATGTCCAACTTCATGTTGTACCCTAAAGGCAGGGGCAGATTCAGGTTTTGTGGCTTTTGAAGCTCATAGAATTTGGAGGTCACATTCTAAGAAAAAGAATACAAAACTATGAGAACAAAATTGCCAGGGCTCCTTCTAGGGGCCTTATGCAAATGACAGGCCAAAGGGATCAGGCTTCATTAGCTTCACTATAAATGAGGAGCCCTTGAATATTTTTGAGCCGTGGGTGTTTGGGGCTGGATGCAGATACGATTTTGGGGAGTGCCCAGATGGGTATCAGATGAGTTGGCAAGCTTCCGATGGGCTATACTGGTTTCCTGGAGTTGCTGGGACAAATCACCACTAGGAGGCCAGAGTTCTGAATTCAAGGTGTCTAGGGCTGGTTCCTTCTGGAGGCCCTGAGGGAGAAACCCACCCCTGCCTCCCTCCTAGCTTCTGGTGGTTATTGATAATCCTTGGCTTGTAGGCCTATTACTCCAACTCAGCCTCCAACTTTACCTTGCCTTCTTCTCTGTGTCCCCCCGCTTCTCATAAGAACATCTGCCAGTGGATTTTGGACCCACCCCAAATTCAGGATAATCTCATTTCGAGATCTGCAAAATAAGGTTACATTCACTTGTACTAGCAGGTTAGGACTTGGACGTATCTTTTGGGGGGATGCTATTCAACCCACTACAGGAACTAACAAAAAGGACTGCACAATTTAGCACCCGTGTCTTTACCATGGCCCTAAGATCTCTTGCTGTCATGCACTCATATCCTGTCTGAGTCTTAACTGTGAGGCCTTGGATGACTCACTCAACTCCCAGGCCTTAATTTGTTCAGCAGGAAAAGAGGCAATCAGCCTAGATTCTCACATGTTGCTTCACATTAGAATTTTAAAGTCTTGTTCAGGCCACATGCCATATCAAAGAGAATCTCTTGGGGGTGGGGCCTAGGCGTTAGTAAAAACAAACAAACAACTCTTTAGGTGATTCCAATGCCCAGTGAATTTGAGACTAGTGCTTCTCAGGTGTAAGTGTGCATGGGAGGAATTTCAATGGGGAGGATTTTGTGAAAATGTAGGTTCAGCAGGTTTGCAGAGGGACTTGAGACTGCATTTCTAATAAGCTCCCAGGTGATGTACATGCTGCTGGTCCCAGGACCACACTGCGTGTTGAGGGCTTGCATGACCTCACAACACCCTCCCAGGTGCTTACATTACCTGATTGGCTCCCCTGCTGTGGTACATTTCCAGTGTGTTGTGGAGGTGAAAACATCTGTTACAGGAAATAGCTTTTGCTGAGAGATAGTTCAGTTTGGAGGTGGTTTACATATTGGGAAAGCCTGGATGCTGCAGATAAATGGACTCTGAATCTAATGACATTATTTAGAAGCAGTTTAACGAAATGAAAGTAAGCAGCCAGCCCTGTGTGCGATCTGTCCCCAGTCTGGAGTGCTCCTGTTTAGTATAACAAGCATTAATAGGGACTTCCCACAGCCTCTGAAAAGGGACGGTGCCCTTTCAGTAAACCAAATGCCAGAAAAGCAGTGGGAAGGATGATGTAAACAGTCTCCCACTTTAGATTTTAATCTGTCAAGTGTTGGTACTGTAAAAACAAACCTCTCCTTAGCCCGGCTTTAGGGCCTGGGCTGTGTCAAATTTAAGTAACACTGTGTAAGTGTTTATACACGTCACCCAGGGCAGGTGGGGAAGGGAGAGGTGAGCTCATGTTCCAAGGTTTTCTGCTGTGAACTAAGACCACCTGACCAGATCTGAGAGATGCTCACCTGTGCTGAGACTGGGCTTGGATACTCAGCAGTGAGCCTCACCTATGGCTGCATATTGGGGAAATCCAGATGCAACCCAGACCCACACCCTCTCCAGGCCAATTAATACCAGGTTTTCTGGGGGCGAGGCTTGGGCAAATGTATGTTTTAAATCTCTTCAGATGATTTCAGTGTGTACCAGAGATACTTGCTGGTTTCTCTGGATGGCCAGGTTGTAGGAGAATGCACAACTAATCGGGCACATACTTTATAGTGCCCACACTATGTATACTGTGCTCAGTATAGGGGATGTGACAGAGAACAAGATAGCTTCTATTCTAGCCTGGAAGGCAGATGGAAAACAACAGATATGGAACTGATAAATTTCCATTGTAATCAAGAGCTATCAAGGTGATGTACAGGATACTACAGGAACATATTATGGGAACCATCCCAGTCTGAGAAGGAATCCTTGAAGAGGTGACATTTGAACAGAGTTCTGGAAGATGAGTAGGAATTATCTAGTAAAAGAATATGGGGGGAGAATGCTCTGGGTCAAGGGAGCAGCCCCAGGGATTGAAGGAACTGAGGAGGGAGAAACGTAGGAGGAGGGAGAGAGTCGACCACCTGAAGGTGGAGGGCCGGGGCCTCTGAACCATGGTGAGAATTCGGTGTTTACTGTTTTATTTTACTTATTTATTTTTTAAAATTTATTTATTTATTTTGAGAGAGACAGAGACAGCTCGAGTGGGGGAGGGGAAGAGAGAAACAGAGAGAGAGAGACAGAGACAGAGACAGAGATAGAGAGACAGAGAGAATCCCAAGCAGGCTTCCCACTTGGATGCTCAGCCAACTGAGCCACCCAGGTGTTTATTGGTTTGTAAATGCATAAATGTCTTCCAGAGGTTTTATGTTCACTCTTTCCCAATGAAAACTCCTCCAGAACAAAGTGCTTGTGTCTTCTAAGTTTGTTCTTTAATCTTTTTTCTTTCTTCACCTTCTCCCACCACCTTTCATTGGTACCATCACTGAAGTTCAAAAGAGCCCTCACCTACGTGTCATTCATTTAATTCTTACAAGGCTAAGAATAAATCATTGTTTCCAGAAGAGAGAGCTTCAATTTAGAGAAGTTCTACTTCTTGTCCAAGGTCGGAGGTGAGCAGAGACTCTTTCTATCCCCTCCCCCTGGCCCTCCTTCCTTCTTTTCCTCCTTCCCCTTCTCTCTTTCTTCTTCCTTTTTCTCACTTTTCTTTCTTTTTTTTACAAAATGGAATCGGAATATATACACTATTTTATAGCCTACCTTATTCATGTAACACAATCTCTCAGGATTTTATTCACATTCTTAAATATTCTTCAAGAATGGGATTTTAAAACATGACAGCATACTGTTCTGTTATTTGGATATGTAATAATCTAGTTTTTAAGTCCTGTGTTCCTGGAAATCTGTTTTCTCTGAATTTTCTAAATGTTCGTTGTTCTCTGCAATGAATATCCTTCTACCTAAATCTTTGAGGACATTTTTGATCACTTAAGAAAAAAAAATTATAGGTGAAATTACTGGGTCAAAGGCTATGTGCAATCTAAAAGTTTCTTATATATATTGCTAAATTGCCTCTCAGACTGAACAGATTTAAATTTTCATCTGCAGTGTATGAGATTGACCTGGGGGAAAACATTTCAATTAAGCAAGGCCAGTTGTCTGCAGCACTTTGGTTGCTGAGAATATCTATCTATCTATATCTATCTAAAGCTTTATTTATTTTGAGAGAGAGAGAGAGAGACAGAGACAGAGAGAGAGAGGGAATCTGCAAGCCAGTGAGGGGTGGAGAGAGAGGGAGAGAAAGAGAATCCCAAGCAGGAGTCTGTCACACTGTCAGTGTGGAACCCGATGTGGGGCTCAAACTTGCGAACTGCGAGATCATGACCTGAGGAGAAACCAAAAGTCGGATGCTTAATTGACCAAGGGATCTCTTTAAAAAAAAAAACACAAGTACTCCAAGATGAGCACTGAGTTATGTATAGAAATGTTGAATCATTATATTGTACATCTGAAACTCATATTAACACTGTATGTTAATTATACTTCAATAAAAAAAGAAATAGAGTTCTAAATACAGCTAATACAGCTGCTCTTCTGTAAGATTGTCTTGACTATTCTAGGCCCATTTATCTCCATATAAACTATGGAATAAAACTGTCCTAGGATTTTTTTTAAATGATTTTTTTTAATGTTTATTTATTTTTGAGACAGAGAGAGACAGAGCATGAACAGGGGAGGGTCAGAGAGAGGGAGACAGAATCCGAAACAGGCTCCAGGCTCTGAGCTGTCAGCACAGAGCCCGACGCGGGGCTCAAACTCACAGACTGTGAGATCATGACCTGAGCTGAAGTCAGCCGCTTAACCGACTGAGCCACCCATGTGCCCCTAAACTGTCCTATGATTTTTAAGGCTAATCCCCCTTTTTGGACATTTTCATCAATATTTCACTATCGTGATTCATGATTTGAAAAACATTTTGTACATAAATACTCATGTACATTCTTTCTTTTTTAGTATAAATGTCTAGGAATTCTCTTCTGGAGCCAATGATTAGGCATATTTAAAGGCTTTTCAAACAAATTGTCAAAGTGCCCACCTTGAGTATATGAGAGTGCCCCGTTCCCTGCATTCTTGCCAACACTGGGTATTACTTTTAAATTCTTTTCTACAGCAGGACAGATATAAAATATTGTCCTATTATAGTTCTAATTTGCCTTTTATTCTTACTACAGAAGTTGAAAATTTAATTATATGTTTATTGACTTTGAAAGTGGTTTGTGAATTGCTGGCCTATATCCTTTGCTTGTTTTCGCATTTCTAAGTTCTCTTTATTGTTATACACATCACAAATATTATTTGCCATGATTTTTCAATTTCATCTGTTCTTTTTTTTTTAAAAGAATTGCAAACATTTTATTTAGTTATGTTTATTGGTCTTCTCCTTTTTTTTGGTGTTAAGCTTAGAAAAACTTCCTTTAAGACCACATCCATCTACTTTATATTTATGTATTATTTTATAATAGATTGTGTAAATCCATTTTCTCCCAGTCATTTTTATGTGTAACTTTTTAATATGCTTGGAGTTTTGGATAAGTTATAAGGCAGAGCTCTATCTGTATTTTTTTGTTTCATGTTATCAACATGCTATCATGCTGTCAACATGACATAGCACTGGCAATGCGAAACTTGGTCACCTGGCCAAGGGAGAGTTTGCCAATTTTCTACCCAGTAAAGTTATTGTATTCCATTCCATCCTTTATTCTGGGGAACCAAATCCCTAAGTCCAGCCACACTGAAGGGGATAGTGTTTGATTCTAATTAAATTAGAGTGTTTCTGGTGTTTTGCTCTTGGCTTGATACATTCTTTTTTATGTTAGAGAAGTATCTACATGAGCATTAACCACTTGAATGATACTTTAGAAAAAAACTGAAAACATTGAGTAGAGGAGAAAAAAGAAGGGCATTGAGGATATTAAAACAATATTGAATGGAAAGAAACCCTACTGCCTCCATTAATTCGGAGGTGGCTCATATGATCTAGTGACAACTCTGATATATAGATACTGAAAGTAGTTGAATTTTAATTCAAATCAGGAAAACAAATGGTTGTCTCATGAAAGTCAAAGCTTCCTCAGTGAAGATCTGTGACTTATTCCTTCTTTGTTTCTACAGGGTCTAAAAGACTATACATTATGGGAGCTCAATGGGTTTGTGGAATGTAATCAAATAAGCCAGTAAGTTTATTATCAATCTCTAGAAGAACCTCTTGATTTTCATGCCATGTAAAATGTATTCAAGCCAGAAACATACTGCCTGATACTTCTAAATTTTCTTTAAAAAGAAAGCCACATCCAGAGGATTTGAATAGACCTTTCTCCAAAGACACATAAAGGGTAAATATCCACATGAAACAATGTTCAACATGATTAAGGAAGTGCATATTAAATCCACAGTGAGATACCATGTCATACCTTTAGGACAGATAGGGTAAAAAAAGGCAGATAATAACAAGTGTTGGTAAGAATGTGGACAAATTGAGATCCTATATGCTGTTGGCAGGAATACAAAATGGTGCAGCTACTTTGTAAAACAGTCTGGCAGTTCCTCTAAAATTTAAACACAGCATCCCCACATGACCCAGCAATTCCACTCTTAGGTATATACCCAAGAGAAATGCAAACATCTGTCCACACAAAACTTACACAAGAATATTCATAGCATCATTATTCATTGTAGACCAAAAGTGGAAATGATCTAAATGTCTGTCAACTGATGAATGAATAAATAAAATGTGTCATAGCCATATAATGGAACATTGACTACAAGAAATAAAGTGTCAATACGTGCTATGAGATGGATGAATCTTGAAATCATTATGCTAAGTGAACGAAGCCAGTCATGAAAACCCACATATGGTATGATTTCATTTTATAAAGTATCTAGAATAAGCCAGTTCACAGGGACAGAACGAAGATTGTTGGTTGCCTAGGACTGAGGAGGCTGGGGAGACGTGGGGAATGACGGCTGATGGTTGTGGGGGTTTCTCTTCAGAGTAATGAAAATGTTCCAAAATTGACTATGGTGATGATTGCACAACTCTGTAAACATACTAAAATCTGTTGAATAGTGCAATTTAAATGAGTGAATTGCATGAATTGTATCTCAATAAATCTGTTATTTAAACAAAGGAGAGAAAGCCAGATCTTGGAACATGGCTCCAATTTAGACACACAGTAAGAGCAGAAACCCAGGCCAGAAATTAAGTGAACAATACAGTGAGTGTGGGAGGTAGTTACAAAAAACATGACATCATAATACTCTAGGGCTAAGGGTCTGTTTTCACATATGGAGAAGAGAAAGTGACCTCCTTTGTGATGATTGGAGGGACCTAGCATTTAGACCTGAAATTCCATTATTATGTATCTATCAGAAATTTATTTCTTTAGATTACAAGCTTGAAATAAATGCAGGTAGTCCAATAAACATCTTGTTGTAAATCAGTAGGTGAACTCTTTCTGATTAACAGCTAGAGAGAGCAGGTTCAGATGGGGAAGCAGACAAGCCTGGGAGACAGCCTGCTGTGACAGATGACAGCCTGGGGGTGTTTCAGGGAGCTGGTGGTGGGGAGGGCAGCTGAAAATAGAGGCCAGAAGAGGGTCTCACAATTTAGCCAGGGTGGGTCCTGAGGGTAATTTCCATTCTCGGTCTCTGCTCTAGTCATAACTCATAGCCTTTGGAATGAAGTCCTGTGGTTGAGTCTGTCTTGAGTATTCCCTATCAGTTATCACTGGGCCTCAAGTTTTTCATGTCTTTGGCTTATTTTAAAATTCCAGAATTTTTGCAGCCCTCTTGGAGGGATTAAATTTCACTGACTCTTATTGCCTTATCCTTTTGGCCACACTTTGGTACCATGCTGCTGTAAACACAACTGTTTCCTGCCTCCACTGTTCCTTGGAATTACTCCTCAGATAAAGCTCTTGCAAGGTCCAGTCAACAGGTCACACTCCAGACTCTTAGTCAACTGCAAGTGGTGGCTGGTTCTATGCCTCAATGGGTGACTCTCTCAGCTCTATGACCCATCTAACAGGGATTTGCTGTCACAAAAATAGATCTTACGTGTTGATTCAAAATTGCTTACAAACACTTGGAGGTTGGCCACACACTGCTGTGTCACAGTACACTGACCCAGAACCACTGTGTTGCACAAAACACACATGTGCATACCCTGTAGAGGTGACCAGGATTAGATTCTCCTCTGTCTTATGTTAAATCTGTGTTTGTTCACATATGCAAGGCTGGATTTGGGTTTTCCAGCAAGTTCTCCTCCCTCTTCTGGACTACAGATTTTTTTATCTTTTAAACAAAGGGACTGAGTCTCAGGTTTTTCTCCATGGATACCTTCCATGGACATGATTTAGGATGAGAAAGTCTGGTCTCTCTAAAAAGAGTGTCAGCTTCAGATTAGAGATGCTACATGTGTTTTAAAGGGTTTCCTCTTCTCAGTACCTAACAGTACTTGTCTATTGCAGTTGAATATGGGAGGAAGGAAGAGAGTGTTTTCAAGCTACCTCTCACTTTCTAAAATTAAAAAAAAATATCACTCTCCTGGTTGAGAACCCCCAATCTAGCTCTTCTTTAGGCCCAAAGGAAGTGCTCAATAGGGTGGCCATTGATTAACTGATTACCTGTATTTTGACCCTGTATTATATTATTTGGCACTGTGTGTGCCTTAAAAGCATTCTTTGATAACTTTTTGGTTATGATCTCTGGCTATTACTTTTTATTTTGCATTAGAAAAATGGAGATCTCCCCCAAATATCCCTATTCTTCATTCTCCTTTCTCTTGGGGCAGCCTGAGATGCTGGCGGATACCTCCCTTTGGCCACTTGACATTCTGGGATCCACTTAGGGCCCATTAGTGCACCAGCAGAAGAAAGTGATCTGGCATGCTGGCTACAACCATATGTGTTTAATTGTGTAGGGATCACGGAGATCATGACCTCTCTAGTAATCATCGTGGGAGGGGTAGGAAAGTAAAGGCTTCCTTCTCCTTGGGCTCCTGCCCCCACCAAATTCCCTTTTGGTGAAGACAAGTCGGCCAGTCTCATAACACCCCATTTGTCTGACACATCCTCCCCTCCCTGCTTCCATGCTGCTGCTCCATCCTGAGGGCATGGGCTCATTCAATCTCTCCCGACACCAAGGCCAGGCAGAGGGATGGAAATCAGATGTGGGAATAATGGCTTATCTCCCCAAGCACCTGGACAGCAGCCAGGGCTCTGGACACATTCCATGGTGAGGCCATTCATCTCCTTCAGGGGTGCTTTTGCTAACCCAAACATCTGAGCAAGGAGATTCATCTTAGCTCACTCCCAAAGACAGAGACTAGCTGGGGCACTGTTTCCACAATGCCATCTGGTAAGATCCAGCTGGGAGCTAATCACAAGGGGAGACCTAGGTGGGTAGGCAGCAGCAGCAAGTGAGTGAAGAAGTCTAATAGTCATGGAAATCTACTGTGCTATCTAGGTCACCCCAAAAAATCAGTCAAAACACCTATAGAAAACTTACTTTAGCCTCAGAGCTGTCCCCTCAACTCCAAACACCCAAGGTCTATATTACACTCAGAGATACCATACTTTAGGAAATGGAGGATGTCAGGAAGAATAGGAGGCAGGTGCAGCTTGGTGGAAGGAGACGTACTTGCAGTCCCTTTCCCAAGCCCTTGTCTAAGTGCATCTTTGGGAGCCCTTGGTAATAAGGGCCAAACAGAGCCACAGGGTGTTCCTAGGATGTATGGGTTTCCTAGAGAGGTCTCCCTCCTTTCCTTCCTTTTCTCCTTCAACAGCTTACACTGGCTTTGGGGTACAAACCAGGGGACACACTCCCTGTCCTTAAATAACTCACTTTCCAAAAAGAAAGGAAAGAGACAACACAGCTAGGGAAAAACCATGGTCTTGGCATCAGAATACTTGAGTTCTGAGTCAAACCCCACCACTTAGGAGATTTGTGTCTTAGAGAAAGTTACTTAATACTTCACTTCTCTGATCTGTGTCCTCAACAAAGTACTAGAGAGTGAGAAGTAATTTGTGCATAGATTATAGAGGAGTCCAACAAGTGATAGCTTCACTGTTATATAACTATACCGTTAGTTTGAATACAAGCCAGACATGATAAAGGTGAGGTACTGATAAAGTGCTCTGTGGTCACACAGTCAGTGAGCAGTGAATCCTAACCTGAATGAGTGCATTCTAAAGCGTAAGGACTGTGGTATTTGTTTTCAGAAGTCACATTGATCACTCGGATGGTAACCCTTTATGTTGAACAAGTCTCCTCTGCTTTTTTCTTTGGGAAATGCCACAAGGGGCCTGTTGCTCTTGGAGGATTGTGGATCCACCAATCTGTTCTGTGGCACTACCTTGCTAAATTTTAAACTTCTTTACTGAAGGAATTCAAGGCAGGACTTTTGTACTGATGAGGGACTTGGGGCCCAAAGTATGAAATGCAGGCCAAACCTTTGTTGGGCCCTCCAGATGCCTGCTGGGGTTTATGAAAAGGCCCCCATTTCAGAGGAGCATAGGTACCTGGTGCTCACAGCAGGACCAGACACCAGACACCAAGGCTAGCCTGGTCTTTGTTGGCTGGGGCCCACGGAGGACTTGGTCAGAATGAAATTGGGACCAGGTAATGCTGAGCTTCTACTTTGAAGGCCCTGAGTAAAGATGGACAGCAAAGGTCCTCATCTCCAGGGCTTTCTACGTGTTCTGCCTCTAAATAAAGTTACAGCTAGGAGTTGGATCTTGGACACCAAAACCAAGGTCAAGTCTTTTCCCTGTAAGCAGCAGCTTTTGATACAACCAGAGTCTAGGACACTGAGAAAATGTGGACAGTCCCTTGGGGTTTCTTACAATAATATCCTGTAATGTTTGTGCAGAACTAAATAATTCATAGAGCTTCACAGTCCTTATCAGTGAGTCCTCACAAAGTCATTGGTCCTCTGACTTCCCTGTGAGAGCACAACAGAGGCAACACGATGAGGGTTGAAATAACCCAGGGATTGGTGCTGAGTGAACATGGGTCTGAATTCTCCTTCTAGATTTAATAGCTGTTACCTTGGTAAGTTATGAACTCTTCTTTCTTTTTTTTTTGAGTTTATTTATTTTGAGAGAGACAGAGACAGCATGAGCAGAAGAGGGGCAGAGATAGAAGGAGAGAGAGAGAATCCTAAGCAGGCTCCACCCTGTCAGTGCAGAACCCGAGGTGGTGTTCGAACTCATGAACTGTGAGATCATGACCTGAGCAGAAATCAAGCATTGGACACTTAACGAAGGGAGCCATCCAGGCGCCCCAGTTATTAACTCTGCTAAGTCTCCATTTCCTTATCTGTACAGTGAGGATTATCCCTAAGTGGGGATTAAATGGCATCTGATACACCAAGTGCTTGCATAGCACCTGGCATAATGTGAGACTTTCCTCTCTTTCTGCTTCTGCCAACCTTGTTCCTGCTGTCTGCTCTTTCAGTTCAATGCTACCTGGTACCTGAAATAAGGGTGACCCATTGGCGAGGCTTTCTGATTGTCTCCTTTGTCTGCAAGACCAGCTGTGGGCCTCTAGGAAAGGTCTGTGGTGGGGTCCAGGGAAGCTCAGGTCTCTGCTGCCCTCTGTCCCTCTGAGGTATAATGAAGGGATACCTGTAGTGTCCTATCCTATAGGGACAAGAGGGTGGGCTATGGCGACAAGCTGGGGTCATTGTCAACTGTGAAGAGGGAGGTAGCAGTCACTTAGTATATATCTTTGTGACGAGGATCTACCGTGGCATGGGTGGGGTAGGGCAGGGCAGGCAAGCTGAGACTTGACCTGCATGGGATGGTGGTGGAGAAATATGGGAACAGAAAAATGGGTACAGAAAAGATGGCTGGAGCTCAAGCAGCCTTATTGGACTATGAATTAGAAGCCACCTGTGGCAAATAATAAAATAACAAAAAAAGAAGCCTGGATTCCTGATGTTGTAGAGCAATATTTCTGGATTGCTTATCTCTGGTATTATCTCTGGTATTTCTTTTTATGGGAGAGAATGAGCTTCTTGTTTAAGAAGCCATTTTGAGTTTTCTCTTCCTTGGCCGACTAACCTGATTCTAATAGAGAGAGAGCTATTGGGGAAGAGAACCACTGGGCTTTTGAGGTGATAGAATGGAAGCCTGAAATTTGCTACCACATGGAAAAGGTTTCCTGAATGAAGCCAACATAGAAGGAAGCAGAATAAAAAGGGTGCCTCAGCCCTGCTGACATGGTTTAACCCCTTCTATCTGGCTGTGCTTGAAGCCTTTTAGCCTTTGCCTTTTTAGTTATATGTGTCACTATTTTGGTCTAAATGTATTGCGTTTTAAAAATTTTTTAAACATTTATTTATTTTTGAGAGAGGGAGAGAAAGACAGAGCATTAGCAGGGGACGGCCAGAGAGAGGGAAACACAAAATCCAAAGCAGCTCCAGGCTCTGAGCTGTCAGCACAGAGTCTGATGTGGGGCTCAAACCCACGAATCATCAGATCATGACCTGAACTGAAGTCAGATGCTCAAGTGACTGAGCCACCTAGGCGCCCCTTGGTCTAAATGTATTGTATAAATTAGGGTCTCTGTCTTTTGCAATTAATAGAGTCCTATTGATACAAACAGCAAAACCACTTCTTCAAACAGAATCTTACTCAGAACCCCAACTGTGTTTCATAGATGCAAGTGGAGACACTTGAGCTAAAGCAGGGCTGGGAGATGGATCTGGAGATCTCTTGAAACTCCATGTTCTCCTCACAGCACAGTCTGGAAGCCACTCAACTAGAGGATTCTGTAATTCTCTGGAAGAACATGGCTAATTCCATACCAAATGCCTACTACTTTTCTAGAATCTCTGCAAAGGAGGTTATTATATCATTGCTCCTTTTCAACACCTTTTCCCCCTCCTTTGTTAGTAATGCTATTAATAGCAGCCACCTCGGTTGAGACAAACAAGTCCAGTCTTCCCCCAGACTTTCCAGCACATTCAGTATCCCAGTCTTGTGAGCTCATTCTGAATCAAGATTTGGCAATCAGGTCCGTTGGCCCTAAATAATTTACTTATATTTTAACTTGTGAGTCTTGGGTTTAGGATTAGCTAGACATTAACCTCCTTCTAGTTAACTGCCACCACTTGGATCTTTGTGTTTGGGATTAGTCCATTTGTCTGCCCTCTAGAACCAAGTTTAATTTTCAAGTGCTTGGTGAGATCTTGGAAAGGGGTCAGATTCTAAACCTGGATCCCACGTTTCTGTTGCTGCAGGAGAGACTCTGAATATGGGACAAGACAAGCTGTCCCCTCTAGGGGGCCTTATGGGAGAAGAGGGCGCTTTTGTGTCAGCCTCTACTCCTTGTTCCCCTCTTTGGAGCAGGCACACTTTAGGATCTACACTGGATTGGGGAAAGGGAGTGTGTTCTTTCTCTCTGCCCAGCGAAGGGTGCCTCAGACCACCGCCGATCTATGGAATGCTGATGCTCTTTGCCAGTGGAATGAGCATTTTCCTCTTGATGTGAGCGTTGTTGACATTTTCATCAGCAGCCCAGGCTCTAAAAGCCACATCTTGGCAAGAGAAGAGGTGAAAACTTACTCAAGCCTTTGCTCCAGGCGATCACTCTGGGATTCAGGGTTGAGTCTTTTCATCAGAGGCACAGAAGCACTGGGATCAATGTACATAATTCTTTCCAGCTTCAGGGAAGAAAGACGCAGCAATAATAAGCCATTTTTTCCCCCTTTTCCCAGGACTTATGCATGCCCTGGCTGTTGACCCAGGGAATTTTAGAACTAGACTCTGGTATCAGATCAGAGGCTTCATACAGTTTCCAGCTCCTCTTGTGAGAAAAGTGGCATCAACATAACCATCTTAAAAGCTGCTTCGGAGTTCTATCTAACCTGGTCAAACTGTTATTGCTTTTTCAGGAGTTGACACAAAAATGGTAAGTGCCTTAGTCCAAACCGGTCAGTCTTAAAGGGATCAGAGTTAGACCAGCACAAATGCTCCTCTCCTCAAATGCAGACAGATAATGTTTGCATTTATAATAGCCCTTGAGCTGACAAGCATAAGTACCCTTTTTATTGCTTGTAAGTTTCTTTGCTTCATCAATAACTATGCAAGTATTTACTGGGTACCCATTTTGTGCCTGGAACCATCCTTGGTACTGAGAAAGTCTGGAGGAAAATGGAGGATGTGGTCTCTGCTCCCCAGTGTCCCGTGGTCTGGGGGAGTGGAATGTCTCTGCTATCTCAAATGGAGATACTGAGGTATTGCGAACCCCAGACCACAATGGATGTGGGAAAGAGGGTAGAGGCTTTAGCTATTTGAGGGTACAAGCAGCACAGTGAGATTCACAATATCTCAAAATTTTATTCTAAGTTGGCACACTCTGGACATTGTCCCGTCTCTAAACAAAAGTTTGCCAGACTTTCTAGTAGGAATTTCAATTTTATGAGAACAGGATCTTTATTGGCCTTGTTCACTTATGCCTTCTGTGTCCAGTGAAATGCCTGAGGAGTGGTAGACCCTTGATAAATGTTTGCTAAGTGAGAGAATTAATGACAGATTGAAATGGACATCGAGATACTCCACTACTTTCCCATGGATTGCCTTTCCATTTATTTCTGAACAAGCCTTGGGGAGAAGATGACCTCTTTCTGCCATGTATCTACGAACTGGGCAAAGCTTCCAGGGATGAGTAAAATGTGTCCCAGCATCTGGGAATGTATTGCCAGACACATTTCCTTCAGTTTCTCATCAGAAGGGCCTTCTGAGAGCTTTCCAGAAAACTCATGAGAGAGGTCCAGCATCCGCTTATCTTTGGGAGACATATGCATTCTTTTTCGTTGTCTCTAATGGTTGTTATCTGACAACTGTCTAGACTGTAGATTGCAACCAGGGTAAAGAGAAAGAGAATGAAATATTTCTTTACTTGGGGGTGGACACAGTGAAATATTCCCATTCCTGACCTTGAGGGCTGACTCCCCGCACAGTCAGCTAGAGGCCCCACAACTTGGAGAATGGGATTTATCAGTGTCTAAGTGATGTCCCATCACAAGGAGGCTATATATTGCTTGGCTTGCACAAAGAATTTTTGCAATAAACTTTTCCATTTGGGTGAAAGGGAGCAGGAAAAGCCTTTAATCTTGCCTTTTGCATGGTATCTGTGATGGGGTTAGGGCGATTACTCCCAACTGCTTAGAGAGCATGTTAGTGGGATGGTGGGAGGTAGATTCCAGCCCCCTTTTGGATCTGTCTCTCTCTTAAAAAAAAATCTCCTTTTATCCCAAAGCTCATCATGCTAGCATGCAGCCAAAAGTGTATATTTTTTTGCAGTTTATTAAACATGTTGCCTCTTAGATCTTACATTAAAATCTATTTCCTTTCTGCAGGGGACAAGTTGAAACCAGAAAAGTTGCCTTGTAATTTTTTCCACTTTGATTCTGTAATTCACAAAGGGCACCTCCAGTTTTGCTGTTGTAGTAGGGAGTCGCTCTCTGGGGGAGGAAGGGAGTTAACTCTATGTTTGCTGCCCATGAGGGTGGGGGAGAGCACTTGCTGTCTGCCACTGCCACTGTGCCAGAGGGCCAGGCCCCTCCTCCTTGTGTAGCTTTGACTTGGCATCAGCAGAGTGAGTTAGAGGAGCACATCAGCTGAGAAAATTAATTTCAATCAAACTCTTCCTTAATTGATTCCATGAGCCAATGGAAACTGTTATCTACTATTGTAGGCCCATAGGGGTTCCCTCCATTCTGTGGGGTCTTCCAGCCTCCAGTGCTGTGTCCTGTGATCTCCTTGAGCATTAGTCTATAGCAGTGGACACTTAAAGGTCAGAAGGGACTTAACTACCTCACCTATGCCTAGAAAGCTCTGCTGAGAATAGACTTTTTCTCAAGACCACATTGCAGGCCTCACTCATTGTCAAGATGTTCTTCCTCATATGGGGTTGAAGTCTGTCCTGCTCCCATGCCTTGGTCTCTATTCTGATGGTTAGAGGACCCCATTTAATCTAAGTCACTCTTCCATGAGGAAGAGTGGGGACACTGATCGGAGACTCTAGCATTGGAATTAAGAGCTCAAATGCTCCCAAAGTCCTGAGAAGAGAGCTGGCTGGGTGGAGGAAACTGGGTGGATGGTAAGCGGCCAGTGACAGACTTAGAGCTGGTGAGACAGGAGAGTGGCATGCTCCATTCCCAAAAGGGAGAGCCACTCCTCGGTCAATCATTGCTGCATGGAAATGATGAAATGACTGCAACTTTTTAAGAGATCAAAATTCAGATTTTTAATGAAATTTCTCACCTTCTAAATCCTTAGCAAAGGATAGCAAAGCCAAACAAATCAAGCCTCAGGGCAGGAGCTGGCCTTTACTTGGTGATGGAAAAAGGAAGAATGGGGGGGGGGGTGGCTGCAGGCAAGAGAGCAGTATACAGTTCAGAAATCTTTAAGGACCCCCCCTCCCCACCTCCATTGTTACTTTTGCTGTTCTGTTTGCTAGGAATGATTAGCATGTGGGCCTTTTGCCCTTCGTGTTCACATTCAGGGATGGCGAGGAAGGGGAGAGGGACAGTGTCCCATCAGAAAGCAGGTGGTGGGAAGGGCAGCTTCACGTTATGGTTTAGGTGGGAGGGCTGTAGGGTGAGAGAAAGCCGACAGAGAACCAGCTCCTCCAGCAGGGGGAAGAGAGGACAGTCTGCCTGGCTAGAGAAGAGAGAGGTCCCTGAGATTCCCTTACACTAGGGATCCCTGGGGTCCTCTGGAGTCTCATGAAAATGGAGCTCCCCATGGGAAGGGGAATTGCTTACCTTGTTGGGATGAACAGACAGGAGCTAACTGGGCAGAGCTCTGGGGAACGGGATAAAGAGGTAGGCTTCTTGGGCAGGTGGTGTGGGTAAAATGAGCTTACAGAGGAGGTGGGAGGGCACTAATCAGGCTTCTCTGAATTCAGAGCCCAAGGAGCCCACTACATTATGAGGGCACGGGAACATTAATTTTTGTTTCCTTCCTGGTGCCTTGGTTAAGATCTCTCTCCTTTTCTATTTCTATTTCATGGATGTGTGAGCATTCCTATTTTAACTGTATACCCTGTACTAGTAAGCCCTGAAGGCATGTTTGATGAATGAATACACCTGCGCATGTGTATGCACGTTTGTCTTTGTGTGTAAAACATGCATGTCATGTTCATCACAGAGAAGGTCTGCACACCCTCCTCAGGAAATCTGGGGTGTCATTTCAGTCTCCCAAAATTTCCACTTTCATGTCGGTGCACGGACCCCCTGGGAGACAGCTAAGAGTTGTTAGGCCTACGACCTTCTAAACAAACAGGAGAAACTATGGCCTTCCTTGCTTTAGCAGGGGGAAAGCAGACAGGAAGAGGTAACTGGGAAGTCATGGGATGACTATCACCTTTAGAGAGGGCTGAGAGCATGGCGGACACTTGCAGGCCATGGTGGGGACAATCTAATCCCTGGGGCATTTTCTGACATCCCTCAAAGCCTGGTTCTCTCAGCAGGCTGCAAGAGGTGCAATCACTAGGAAGGGCTTTGTTTGGCCTCCAAGCAGTGGACAGAGGTGGGTTGTGGGAGAAGAAGAGGCAATAATGGATATTTTCAGAAGCAGAAGGCCATCCTGCTGCCCAGAAGCCAGCTCTAGAGTTTCCATGGCCTCATCATCTGGAGGCTGAGCCCAGACTCAAATTATGCTCAGGACACTTGTGAGTGGAAGAAACAGACATGTCTATTTCTATCTGACCATCTATTCACACATCCATATATTTATGTATTGATATATATTACACGCATAAAAGGAACATATTCAAAGTTCAAAATGGCCATGTCTATTTGCACGTGTATACTCAGAAATCATTTGATTGCATTCCAGAAAATGCTGGAGCAATGAGGCCCAGATTGAAAACATCTAGCGTTTTTCACTGACTTTGGGGTAATCCTTGGATTTCCTTAACTTCTTTTTTTGTTTGTAAGTTTATTTATTTTGAGAGAGAGAACGAGCGAGTGAGAGCGGGGGAGGGGCAGAGAGAGAGGGAGAGAGTGAGAATCCCAAGCAGGCTCTGCCCTGCCAGTGAGGAGCTCGAACTCATGAACGCTAAGACCTGAACTCACCAAAGACAAGACCATGGCTGTAGCCGAAATCAAGAGCCAGAGGCCTAACCAACTGAGCCACCCAGGTGCACCAAGATTTCCTCAACTTCTGCTTCCCATTCTCTAATCAGTCTTCTTCCTCCTGAGAAAAAGGATCACTAAATTTGCAGTTCATTCTTAAATTGTTTTAATTTAAAAGAAGATGGTGTTAAAAGCAAGAGGGAAGGGCATTCCCTCACAGAAGCTACCTATCCCGAGGGCATTTGCAATAGATGTTGCCATTGAAATGTACTTACTGATATTGAACCGTGGATTCTAATTCACATTGTTGGAGAAAGAGGGTGCTTCAGAACTGCTGGCCTGGCCTCAATGGAGTCAATGATTGGTCCTATGTGTTCACCTGCAGGGCCTGCTCACCTGGGGCACCGAGCAGACTGCTGTGGGGCCAGGGACAGGACCTTGGGAGGAGAGTCCTTCCCTGTCCTAGAGACAGCTGGTGGTGAGCACATCAGATCAGCCATGTTTTCTAAGACAGGGAAAAGGAATTCCTTCAGGAAGAAGCCATAGAAGTTGTGCAAAAGAAATCTCTAGCTGCAAGGGACCAGCGAGGCAGAGCTCAACAAGATGTGGGGCTTGAAAAAAACAACCAACCCTCAAAAATGTAGTTTTGAGAATGTTGTTCACCAGTGACCCCCACAAATTCCATAATCATATCTCTTCCCTGAGGCAAGAAATGGAAACTGTGAGATGAGGGAGTGATTTGCAGCCTTCCCAGACAGACGGGCATCTTCCAGTCCCTCCTCTTCCCCACAGCAGACAGCAGAGATCACCCCATATTTTGGCATTTAATTCCAGCGTTTCAGACTATTCTCTAGTTGCTTTGTGCTCAGTTGTCTTGTCTTCCCAAATGACCTTGTGTCAGTTCTTCTCTGTTTTAATGTTGTCCCTAAAGGGTTCTTTCCGAAATCTTGACCCAGATCCAAGGAGAACCCTAGGTTGTAGCCCTCCAGCTGGTGTCTGGGGAGCATTGGGGGCCCTGGGAACCCAGATGAACTTCAGGGTCATGGCCAGGCTGGCAATCTGGTTCTATCTGGCTCCTGGCTTCTTCCACTGGGGTAGAGGCTGGTCTTACTAGTGCCTCACCCAGGTCACCACCCCACAACCTCATTCCTGCCAGCTTCTGCTTCACCTGATGCTCATTCTGGCCTTTTGCCTGGAGCTCCACAGGCCTTCACTTCCACATTTCTGCTGCTTTCCTGATGCTGAGAAGCACTGCTCTGCTTTGGAGATGCTGCCACGTCAGTCTGCCCTGCTCTCTGGGATCTGACCTTTGGGCATCAACTCAACTCAGATCCAACTAGAGTTGACAGTGCTCAATGAACTTGGTGTTTTGTTTTGTTTTTAATTTTTTTTAATGTGTATTTATTCTTGAGAGAGAGAGACAGAGACAGAGCATGAGTGGGGGAGGGTGAGAGAGAGAGGGAGACACAGAATCTGAAGCAGGCTCCAGGCTCTGAGCTGTTAGCACAGAGCCCGATGCGGGGCTCTAACTCACAAACTGTGAGATCATGACCTGAGCCGAAGTTGGATGCCCAACTGACTGAGCCACCCAAGTGCCCCTGAACTTGGTGGTTTTGACTCAGGACCTACCTTGGCAAAGGTCAGACATCCTATTCTGGTTAATTCTCTCCTTCAGCTCTGCCCACACCTGTCCTGGTCCTCTCTGGCCCTCCTTGGAGCTCTGAGGCTATTGTCCCGACTGTCATCTGTATGTAGCATCTTATAATTACTCCTAAATGTCCCAGGTAAGTGCTGAGAAGTGAACAATATCTGTGAAATTAAACTGATGTCACCCGCAACATGAGTGTTTTCAGAGTTAGATGACAGTAGGTTGGAGACAGTAGGTTAGATGACAGTAGGATTGCCACCAGGGAAAAAGCCCATGTCAAGTCTCGAGGCTGGCAATGTGATGTGCAAAGTGGAATCTTCCCCAGAGGGGAGCCCAGTAGGCTTCTACCCGCTCCTAGAGAAGATGAATGTCTCATCTGAGCCACACGGTGAAGTAGCAACAGTATGATTGTGTTTTGACCATCTGCAACCACAAATCATTTGGGGGTGGTCCAAGAAGTGCAAATGTGACCTGCTTCCCTTCCTCGTTGATCCAGGGAGTTTCTCTCAGATCAGAATTTTTATGTCCACAGCTGAATTTGATACATTAGAAAAATTTGGAAGAGTAAAAAAAAAATGTTGAAAGAACGTTCTCTTGGTTTCTGTTCACTGAAAACTGAGAGACTACAGGAAGCATGGACCCTCAGCTCCCTGCCTCTGTGTGGGGGAAGACCCCTCTTTCCCATTCATTCCCATGAGGCTGGAGGCCTGGAACCTCTGCCTTAAAAGCAAAACACAGCTTTTTACATACCTGAATTTACAGAAATGTGATTATTATTGTACTTGTTATTTTTAGTGCCCCCCCCCTTTTTCTTTTGCTTGGCTTTCTTCTTCCTACCCCTGCCCCAATCACACCATGTCTCCCCAGACCCAAGTTTATCCTTATCAATGACAATATCCTTCTATATTTTTCTCCCTACTCATATAATCACATGCATACACCACACACATACATACATGAAAATACATAAACTTTTTTATTGTTCTTTAGAGTTGGAATTATATGCAACTTTTCTTTTCTGCCTCTGACATTTCTTACTTAAAATATCTTGTGAAAATCTAAGTCCATGAGTGTAGTTCCTGCATTCTCATTGGAGGTGATAGTGACCCCATGGGGGTGAAAATTGTGACCCCAAAGGGTGATAAAAAAATCATACCCTTTTTTTGTACAAAGCACAGATACAGCAAATGAACAGAGATATACTGTATATCTGTGATATTAAAATTCCATGATGCAGCAGTTAGGGAAAAATATCCCAAATGTCTCCGAAGGGTAAGGGTGATAATGAAAAAGAGGTTAAGAAACACTTTTGTTTATTTATTTTTTTCATTTTTTTCATGCTTGCATCTTTTTCTCTGAGGAGGGTGTGTCATCTCTTACTGAAGGGAAGTCACTTGTTTCCAATTTTTCCCCCATTATGAATATGTTTCTAAACTAAATGTTTGTGCACATCCTTCACATTGTTGATTGTACTCCCATAGACTCAACCCCCATGAGTGGGACTGTGGATTGAAGGGATAGGTGTTTAAAAATTTTTAATTAAAAAAATTAAAAAAAAACTTTTTAACGCTTATTTATTATTGAGAGACGGAGAGAGACAGAGCATGAGCAGGGGAATGACAGAGAGAGAGGGAGACACAGAATCCAAAGCAGGCTTTAGGCTCTGGGCTGTCAGCACAGAGCCCCACGCGGGGCTCGAACTCACAAACTGTGAGATCATGACCTAAGCTGAAGTCAGACACTTAACCGACTGAGCCACCCAGGCTCCCCTAATTAAAAAAAAATGTTTAAGTTCATTTATTTATTTTGAGAGAGATAGAGACAGTGCAAGTGGGGGAGGGGCAGAGAGAGAGGGAGAGAGAGAGAATACCAAGCAGGCTCCATGTTGCCAGTGCAGAGCCCCATGTGATCAAAAACGTAAGATCATGACCTGAGCAGAAACCAAGGGTCAGATGCTTAACCGACTGAGCCACCCAGGTGCCCCTAAACTAAAAAATTTAATTGTCAGATCGTTCTCCAAAGAGGCGATATAGCACTTCATAATTCAAAACCTCCTTTTCCCTATATCCCTGCTAGCAGTAGGGATAAATTTTAAATTTTAAATTCTAAATAGTTTAAATTTTCCATAGTTTGATGGATATAACATAATATCCCATTGTTATTTTAGTTTGCCCTTCCCCAAGTGCTGGTGAATTTGAGCATCTTTTTATATGTTCATTGGTCACTTGGACTTGCTCTTCTCCAAACTGCCTATTCAAGTCCTTTGCCAACTTTAACAAATTGAGTAATTTGTCCTATTCTTATCGATTAGTAAGAGTTCTTTATACAAGATAAATATTAAAACTTTATCTGTCATATATACTCTAAAAATTTTTGACAGACATATCATTGGTCTGTTGACTATTTGTGATATCATTTGCCACACAAATGCTTTAAGTTTTTATGTGGTCAAATGTGGCTAACTCTTCTTTTGCAGCTTCTAGGTTAGGAAGGTCTTCCCTTACTTAGTCTACTTGTAATCTAGATTTTCTTGCAAGATTTTTTCTTTTTTTCACTTTTAAATAAACATTTTTGAACTATAACATACATGTACACACACACACACACACACACACACACACATTAAAAGTACCAATTATAAGGGTACATCCAGATGAATGTTCACAAAATAAACACATCCATGTAACCTGGATCAAGATATAACCTTGAAGTCCACCTCATGCTCCCTTCTGGTCACTACCTTTCCCCGAAGGTAATCTTTATGTTGACTTCAAATGCATTGGACTAATTTTACATGCAAGTCACTTATTTATTTTAACACATAAAATTTTCATCCATTTAAAATTTTTGAGTATGGTTTGAGATGAGATCCCATTTTTCCCCTATGTGGATATCCAGTTGTACCAACACAAATTATCACATAAATCACACCTTTCCACTGGTTTTCAACGTTGTATTAAAAACATTTGAATCTACTGTGATTTGTTTCTGAATTCTCTATTCATTTTTATTGATACACTTTTTTCTTCCTATACCAAGGCCTTATTGATTTGAATACAGTGGTTATGTATTCTGCTGTCTGTTAAGGCTCTCAATACTCTGACTCTCCTCTCTATAATGCTGCCTTCTTTTTTATTTCTGAGATCCTATCAGGCATTTATTCTTCTAATTTTTTTTTTGTGGTCAGGTAATCTGTTTCTGAAATATAAGCAAAGAAAATCCAGTATTAATTTCCTATTGAGTTCTGCTGGGAATTATATTAAATTCTCATATTACTTGGAGAAAATTGACTTTTTTATATAATTATGTCTTCCCATGGAAAAAAAATACTTGTATTCGATTTGATCTTTTTTGGTTCTACAATAAGGTTTGTAGTTTTTAAATGTAAATTCTGTGTCTTTCCTTTTAAAATTATCCCTAAGTATTTTTTTATTCCTAAGTATACTCAGAACTAATTTCATATTTTTGTTGCTATTGTAAATAGAATCTTTTGCTCTATTTCTTCTTTTAGGTGCTTATTTCTAGAGTAGAGTAAAACTATAAAAAATGTATTTCTCTTGTCTTCTGCCTCTGTATTAGTCTGCTTGGGCTGCCATAACAAAACACCACAGGCTGAGTGGTATAAACAAGAGACATTTATTTTTGGATAGTTCTGGAAGCTGGAAGTCCATGATCAAGGTGCCTGCAAAGTCAGTTTTTGGTAAGAACTCTACTGGCTTGCAGATAGCCATTGTTTGCTATGTCTTCACATGGCCTCTCCTCTGTGCAGGAGAGGAGAGAGACAGATCTCCAGTGTCTCTTCTTCCTCTTCTTATAAAGACACCAATCAAATTAGGGCCCACCCTTCTGACCTTACTTAACCTTAATTACCTCCCTGCAGACCCTGTCTCCAAAAAGAGTCACATTGGGAATTAGGGCTCCAATGAATTTTGGGTGAACACAATTCAGTCCATAACATCCCCTTTCCCAAAATTATATTAAGTCTTCTCACTGTTTTGGCTTTTTTTCTTTAAGATCCTTGGGTTTTCTAGGTTTACAATAGGATCTCTAGGAAAGATAGAAAACAAATTCAAATGTCTTTCTTCTTTTCCAATGTTATATGCATTATTTTCTATGTGTCTTAATATATTATCTATAATCTCTAAGACCTTGAGAAAATTAGTGGTGACAGTAGGCATTTCGATCCAGGTGGTTTTAATCTTTTGTCATTTAAGATAATATTTTCTGGTAGTTTTTAGTAAGCTGTCTTTGTTATATTTAAGTAATGTTCTTCCATTTCTATTATATGCAGTCTTCATTAGGATTTATTGCTGAATTTTACCAGGTATGGTTCCAGCATCTATTAATATAGCAAATTCTATCAGTCTCTCCTTATGACCCGTCAGTGCTCACCTCTTCATGCTAAAGGTTGTTTGCTGCAAACAACTGTGACTCTCTGCCTAACAGTTTTCTTTCTGGCCTTGAGAGCAGCAGGGCAAACATGAAGAGTCCAAGAATGAACACCCCTGAAGCAGTTCTCAACTAATGACAGATGGGGGTGGTGGTGTATCATCCTTTAGTTTCTTTGTCTCCTGAGAGAGAAAACTCTCAACCGTGTTCTGTAATGTCTCTGCAAGTTCCCCACTTACCTGCAGTGGTAACTGGTCTGATAATGCATCCCATTGCTGCTTCCTCCCTTCTCTATCTCATGTACTCATTTCCTTATTGGTGTTTCCTGGATCATGTCCTTAATAAATGACTTCTATTTGAATCCCTATCTCAGGGTATGCTTCCAGTAAAGCCTAAACCAAGATAACTCACACGCCCATATGATCTTCTCCATCACCTTATTGATGTAATGCAGGTGGATAAACCACATTCTGAGGGCCAGCTGCCTGTTTTGCCAATAAAATTTTATTGGAACACAGCCACACCCATTAATTTACTATTGTCTGAAGCTGCTTTTATGTTACAGGGGCAGTTGCAACAGAGACCACGTGGCCCCAAAGCCTTTACTGGCTGGCCCTTTAAGAAAGTTTTCCAATCCTATTATAATGGATTATTTGAACACATACTTCCTGAGTACTCCATATATTTTAAAAATAAACTCTATTTGGTCCAAATGTGGTATTCTTTTGATATTTGCTAGAATTTTATTTTCTAATCTATTTTTATTTTGCATTTGCATCTGCAAATGAGATTGGTCTATAGCTTTTTCTTTTTTCTTTTCTCTTTCAGAATTTTATATTAAATGTATTCTGGCTTCATACAAATTGGAAAACTTTCTATCCTTTTCTATGTAAATAATGTAAAGCATATTGGAATTACCTAGTTCTTATTTTCTTTTTTAAGTTTATTTATTTATTTATTTTGTGAGAGAGCAAATGGGGGAGGGGCAGAAAGAGACAGGGACAGAGGATTAGAAGTAGGCTCTGTGCTGACAAGAGACAGCCTGATGCAGGGCTTGAACTCACAAAACTGGGAGATCATGACCTGAACCAAAGTCAGAGACTTAACTGAAAGAGCCACCCAGGTGGCCCTGGAATTACCTAATTTTTAAATGTTAGCTAAAAGGTCATGGAACATTTTGATAGTAAATCTTAAACACCTTTCCATTGTCTTTTGAAGAAATTACTTTATTCAAATTTTCTATTTCTTCTTGCAACAATTTTTGAGAGTTTTTATTTCCTTCAGGTTTTCACTTCTGTTATTACAGAGATGCATGTGCGATTTTCTTGTAATTCTTTTATTCTTATTTGCATCTGTGATTGTGCTTCACCTCCCATTCAGATCTTGTCCACTGGTGCTTCCCGTCTTTTTCCCTTGATTAGAATTGTGAGAGTTTAATCTACTTAACTGGCATTTTTCAATAGCCAACTCTGGGGAATTTTTTTTTTTTTTTTATCATTTGTGCTATTTTTCCTGCTTCATTCATTTTAAGCTTTTACTTTTATTACTTCTCTCTCCATAGTTCCTTTTGGCTTATTTATTGTTATTTCCCCAACTTCTTTAGTTGAATACTGAATTCCAGTTTGCCCCAGGTTTTGTGGAGCTTGAAACTTATATAATTTGGGGGAGCCTTGTTGAAGAAAAATATTACAAAATTGTAAATATCAAATTAAGTACTGGAGTCTGTGTAGGTGAGGAAATCTGAATGACAGCTTATTTCATTGTTTCATAGGTTTCTGTGAATAATAAATGTATGTAATGTTATAATGTCTATCTTTTTTTTATGTCCCATAAGCTTTTGTAAGAAGGCAGTGGGGGAACTCACACAGACGACTGAAAGAAGGGGCTTATAAGGAAGAATCCCACACTTAGCTAAGATATCATTCACCTGCTGGAAAAAAGTCTGTGCATAAACAAAAATTCATAGTCTATCATCCATATCATTGCACAAAAATATTGAGAAAAGCTCCAGATAAAACAAAACAAGAAATAGATAGGAATCTCAAGGTGGAGGAGAACACACACACACACACACACACACACACACATGAATACCTTGTCTAGAACTGTGTAATATAATATAAGGACATGAGGGGTGCCAGGGTAGTTCAGTAAGTTGAGCGTCTTGACCTGGGCTCAGGTTATGATCTCATGGTTTGTGGGTTCAAGTCCTGCATGGGGCAATGCACTGACAGCGTGGAGCCTGCCTGGGATTCTCTCTCTACCTCTCTCTGCCCGTCCTCCACTTGTGCGCTCTCTCTCTCTCAAAATAAATAAATAAACTTAACAAAAATAAGGACATAAGAAAAATCTTAAAAAGAAAGTAGTAAGTTACTAACTTATCATAGCATATAGGATGGTTTCAAGGGGATGGGGGGGTAAGGAAAAGCATTTCAAATGTTTTAAGAAGAGTTGGGAATGGAATGGGAATGGATTGTAATGGTTTCTTTTTTCTTGTTCTTTTTAGGTAGAGCTGGCAAGTTGAGGTTAAATGAGAAAAAGAGCCTAGTAGATAATAGAGCATAATTGTTACTTGCTTCTCCCTTCCTCCTCAAAGGTTACCACTCTCGAATATTATAATTATTATTCCTTTTACTATAGTTTACCTATAAATGTATATCTAAAAATATATTGCTTAATTTTGCCTGTTTTTGAAATATATATCGTTTAATATTTTTCAAAACATTTTGCATCTTATAATTATGTTTTTGAGATTTGTCAGTGTTAGTGCCATATTTCCCTAATTTTCATTCCTGTAAAATATCCCATTATATTATTTCACTACAGTTTTTATAATACATTTGGATATATATATATATATATATACATACATATTTGTTTTTTTTCAGATTTATTTTTCTTAATTTTTTTTGACTTGATAATTTTACCATTTTTTCCTTTTTCCTTTTTTTTGATTTAACTTTATTTTTTATTTTTTAAAATTTACATCCAAATTAGTATATAGTGAAGCAATGATTTCAGTAGATTCCTTAATGTCCCTTACCCATTTAGCCCATCCCCCCTCCCACAACCCTTCCAGCAACCCTCAGTTTGTTCTCCATATTTATGAGTCTCTTTTGTTTTGTCCCCCTCCCTGTTTTTATATTACTTTTGTTTCCCTTCCCTTATGTTCATCTGTTTTGTCTCTTAAAGTCCTCATATGAGTGAAGTCATATGATTTTTGTCTTTCTCTGATTAATTTCACTTAGCTTAATACCCTCCAGTTCCATCCACATAGTTGCAAATGGCAAGATTTCATTCTTTTTGTTTGCTGAGTAATACTCCATTGTATATATATACCACATTTTCTTTATCCATTCATCCATCAATGGACATTTGGGATCTTTCCATACTTTGGCTATTGTTGATAGTGCTGCTATAAACATGGGGATGCATGTGTCCCTTTGAAACAGCACACCTGTATCCCATGTATAAATGCCTAGTAGTGCAATTGCTGGGTCATAGGGTAGTTCTATTTTTAGTTTTTTGAGCAACCTCCATACTGTTTTCCAGAGTGGCTGCACCAGCTTACATTTCCACCAACAATGCAAAAGAGATCCTCTTTCTCCGCATCCTTGCCAACATCCGTTGTTGCCTGAGTTGTTAATGTTACCCATTCTGACAAGTGTAAGGTGGTATCTTATTGTGGTTTTCTATTTCCCTGATGATGAGTGATGTGGAGCATTTTTTCATGTGTTGGTTGGCCATCGGGATGTCTTCTTTGGAGAAGTGTCTATTCATGTCTTTTGCCCTTTTCTTCACTGAATTATTTGTTTTTTGGGTGTTGAGTGTGATAAGTTCTTTGTAGATTTTGGATGCTAACCCTTTATCTGATATGTAATTTGCAAATAGCTTCTCCCATTCTGTCGGTTGCCTTTTAGTTTTGCTGATTGTTTCCTTTGCTGTGTAGAAGCTTTGTGTTTGGATGAGGTTCCAGTAGTTCATTTTTGCTTTTGTTTCCCTTGCCTCCAGAGACGTGTTGAGTAAGAAATTGCTGCGGGCAAGATCAAAGAGGTTTTTGCCTGCTTTCCCCTTGAGGATTTTGATGGCTTCCTGTCTTACATTGAGGTCTTTCATCCATTTTGAGTTCATTTTTGTGTATGGTGTAAGAAAGTGGTCCAGGTTCATTCTTCTGCATGTCGCTGTCCAGTTTTCCCAGCACCACTTGCTGAAGAGACTGTCTTTATTCCATTGGATATTCTTTCCTGCTTTGTCAGAGGTTAGTTGGCCACACGTTTGTGGGTCTATTTCTGGTTTCTCTAGTCTGTTCCATTGATCTGAGTGTCTGTTCTTGTGCCAGTACCATACTGTCTTGAGGACTACATATTTGTAGTATAGCTTGAAGTCTTGGGTTGTGATGCCTCCTGCTTTGGTTTTCTTTTTCAAGATTGTTTTGGCTATTCGGGGTCTTTTCTGGTTCCATACAAATTTTAGGATTATTTGTTCTAGCTCTGTGAAGAATGCTGGTGTTACTTTGATAGGGATCACATTGAATATGTAGATTGCTTTGGGTAGTATCGACATTTTAACAATATTTGTTCTTCCTATCCAGGAGCATGGAATCTTTTTCCATTTCTTTGTGTCTTCTTCAATTTCTTTCATCAGCTTTCTATAGTTTTCAGTGTATAGATTTTTCACCTCTTTGGTTAGATTTATTCCTAGGTATTTTATGGTTTTTGGTGCAACTGTAAATGGGATCAATTCCTTGATTTCTCTGTCACTTCATTGTTGGTGTATAGGAATGCAACCGATTTCTGTGTATTGATTTTATATCCTGCTGCTTTGCTGAATTCATGAATCAGTTCTAGCAGTTTTTTGGTGAAATATTTTGGGTTTTCCATATAGAGTATCATGTCATCTGCGAAGAGTGAAAGTTTGACCTCCTCCTGGACGATTTGGATGCCTTTTATTTCTTTGTGTTGTCTGATTGCAGAGGCTAAGACTTCCAATACTATGTTGAATAACAGTGGTGAAAGTGGACATCCCTGTCTTGTTCCTGACCTTAGGGGGAAAGCTCAGTTTTTACCCATTGAGGATGATATTAGCGTTGGGTCGCTCATATATGGCTTTTATAATTTCGAGGTATGCTCCTTCTATCCCTGCTTTCTTGAGGGTTTTTATCAAGAAAGGATGCTGTATTTTGTCAAATGCTTTCTCTGCATCTATTGAGAGGATCATATGGTTCTTGTCCTTTCTTTTATTGATGTGATGAATTATGTTAATTGTTTTGCGGATATTGAACCAGCCCTGCAGCCCACTTGGTTGTGGTGAATAATTTTTTTAATGTATTGTTGGATCCGGTTGGCTAATATCTTGTTGAAGATTTTTGCATCCATGTTCATCAGGGAAATTGGTCTATAGTTCTCCTTTTTAGTGGGGTCTCTGTCTGGTTTTGGAATCAGGGTAATGCTGGCTTCATAGAAAGAGTTTGGAAGTTTTCCTTCCGTTTCTATTTTTTGGAACAGTTTCAAGAGAATAGGTGTTAACTCTTCCTTAAATGTTTGGTAGAATTCCCCTGGAAAGCCATCTGGCCCTGGACACTTGTTTTTTGGCAGATTTTTGATTACTAATTCGATTTCTTTACTGGTTATGGGTCTGTTCAAATTTTCTATTTCTTCCTGTTTCGGTTTTGGTAGTGTATATGTTTCTAGGAGTTTGTCCATTTCTTCCAGATTGCCCATTTTATTGGCATAAAATTGCTCATAATATTCTCTTATTATTGTTTTTATTTCTGTTGTGTTTGTTGTGATTTCTTCTCTTTCATTCTTGATTTTACTTATTTGGGTCCTTTCCTTTTTCTTCTTGATCAAACTGGCTAGTGGTTTATCAGTTTTGTTAATTCTTTCAAAGAACCAGCTTCTGGTTTCATTGATCTGTTCTACTGTGTTTTTTTGGTTTTGATAGCATTAATTTCTGCTCTAATCTTTATTATTTCCTGTCTTCTGCTGGTTTTGGGTTTTATTTGGTGTTCTTTTTCCAGCCCCTTAAGGGGTAAGGTTAAGTTGTTCATCTGAGATCTTTCTTCCTTCTTAAGGAAGGCTATATACTTTCGTCTTATGACCGCCTTTGCTGCATCCCATAGGTTTTGGGTTTTGGTGCTATCATTTTCATTGACTTCCATATACTTTTAAATTTCTTCTTTAACTGCTTGGTTAGCCCATTCATTCTTTAGTAGGATATTCTTCAGTCTTCAAGTATTTGTTACCTTTCCAAATTTTTTCTTGTGGTTGATTTTGAGTTTCATAGCATTGTGGTCTGAAAATATGCACGGTATGATCTCGATCTTTTTGAACTTACTTAGGGCTGATTTGTGTCCCAGTATATGGTCTATTCTGGAGAACCATACATATTTGTTTTTTAGGTGATTATGAATAAAGATGCTGTGAACATTATTATACATGTTTTGTGGGGCATATGTGCAATAATTTCTCTAGAGCACTTGTCTCACCATGGAGGGTATACACATCTTCAGCTCATCTAGGTAATTACAAACTATTTTCTAAAATGGTTAAACCAATATGTACTCCCATTGGCAGTGTATAACCGATTAGATCCACACTCTCCCTAAATTCCAAATTAGCACAAACTTGGTGGTTTTGAATAACACAAATTTACTCTCACAGTTCTGGAGGTCAGAAGTCTGCAATCCATTTCCTGGGGCTAGAGTCAAGGTGTGGGCAGGCCTGCCACCTTCTGGAGGCTCTGAGAGGAGGGTCTGGTTCCTTCAGCTTTACTGGCCTCCTGCACTCCTTGGCACGTGGCCCTTTTCTCCATCTTCGAAGTACATGGCTCCAAAATCTGCTTCCATTGTCAAGGCATCACCTTCTTTTCTGTAGTTGTATCTCCCTCTGCGTCCCTTTTGTAAGGACACTTGTGATTAAATCATAAGGCCCACCTGGAGAACCCAACATAGTCTCTCCATTTTAAGACCCTTAAGGTCACATCCACATGCAGTCTCTTTTTCCACATGAGGTGACATATTCACAGGGTCTGAGGATTGGGATGTGGACATCTTGGGGGACCATTATTAGGTCTACTGTACTCCTCACACTTGGCATTATCTGACTTTTAATTTATTATTATTATTATTATTATTTACCAAAACAGTGGTTATAGAATTGTATCTAATTCTGGTTTAATCTCCCCCCATACTAATATTTTTTGCTCATTGCATGTCCTGCTATTTAAAATGCCTGTTTATGTCTTTTGCCCATTGATACATTGGCTATTTGTCCTTTTTCAAAGTGATTTGTACAAGTTTTTTATGTATTCTGGACAAATCCTTTGTGGATTTCATATGTGGCAGATGTGTTCCTTTGGTTTTAACATGTATTTTCACTCTTTACTTTCTTCACAATGTCTTTTGTAGACCAGCCTTTCCTTTTGTTTTTAATGCTGTAAATGTACCTATCTTTTGTGTATTTTTGTCTTAAGAAAATGCGTACCATCTCAAGGTCATATTTTGTTATACATATATTTCAGGCCTTTTTTTTTCTCAATATTTTATCATGAAATATTCTAAGCATGCAAAAAAGTTAAAAGGATTTTACTGCAAAAACTTGTGCACTCACTGCCAACTTCTCACTGTAAGCACTTTCCTATACTTGCTTTAATATACTTCATTCCCCTATCCATCCATTTCAGTGTTAACTGGAGACATCATTACACTGCCCCCATGTACATTAACATGCATATTATTAACTTAAGTTCAATGTTGAATTATAGTTTTTTTTAGCATCAAATTTAGATATAAGGAAGCATGCAATCTTAAGTGTCCATGTTGACAAATGCACAGTCCTGTATAATGCAAACCCTTGCAACATATGGAACATTCTCAGCACCTCAGAAAGTCTCTTTGTGCTCCTCCCTAGTTAATTCTTAACTCTATGTTCTCAATGGTAACAACTGTTTTGATTTTTTTCTCCATTGTAGATTAGCTTTGACTGTTCTAGAATTTTCTATAGATAGACTCATACAGTATGTACTCTTTTGTGCAAGGTTTCTTTCTGTTAGCATAACAGTTTTGAGATCTAACCATGCTGTTGCATATATCAGCAGTTTATTCCAGATTCTCCTATTAGTGGGTGCCTGAGCTATTTCTATAGTTTGACTATTAAAGAAAACACTGTTGGGGCGCCTGGGTGGCTCATTTGGTTAAGCATCAGACTTTGGCTAAGGTCATGATCTTGTGGTTCGTGGGTTCAAGGCCCACATCAGGCTCTGCCCTGGTAGTGTGGAGCCTGCTTGGAATTCTCTCTCTCTCTCTCTCTCTCTCTGACCTTTCCCCACTTGCTATCTTTCTCTCACAATATAAATAAACCTAAAAAAAATCTTAAAAGAAAAGAACAATGCTGTTGTGAACATTCTTATACAAATGTTTGCATAAACATATATTCATTTCTCATTGCTGGGTCGTAGGTAGATTTATGCTTAGTTTTATAAGAAACTTCCAGGCATTTTTTCAAAGTGTATTTTTTCAAAGTGAGTTTACCTTTTTACATCCCTCCAATGATATGAGAGTTCCAGTTGCTCCACATCCACTCTAACATTTAGTGTTATCAGTCGTATAAATTTTGGCTGTTTAATTTTAACATGTAGTGATATCTTGTGGTTTTAACGTGCTTTCCCTTGATGACTAATGATACTGAGCACTTTCTCATGTGCTTATTGCCATTCATATATGTGTTCACATACAGATAGAAAAGTCTGTTAACATCTTTTACTCATATTTTAGGTTGGGTTGTTGTCTTTAGTTGAGTTATTGTTTTTTCTACGTCCTGGTGCTATGGACTCAGTTGTGTCCCTTCAAAACTCATATTGAATCCATAAGCTCCACATGTGATGGTATTTGGAGATGAGGACTATGGAAGGTAATTCAGTTTAGATAAAGTCATGAAGGTGGGGACTTTGTAATGAGGTTAGTGCCTGTAGAGGAGACCCAGAAAGCTCTCTCTTTCTCTCTCTGTCTCCTCTGTCTCTGTCTCTGTCTCCCCCATGTGAGGATGCAGTGAGGAGGCCAGGAAGAGAGCCCTCACCAGGGAACTGAATCAGCCAAAACTGTGATCTTGGACTTCTCAGCCTCCAGAATCATGAATAATAAATTTCTATTGTTAAGCCACCCAGGCAATGGTATTTTGTTATGGCAGCCCGATCTGACTAATATGCCTGGGTACCAGTCCTTGGTCAAATATTTGTTTCGTGAATATTTTCTCCCAGTCTGTGATGACTTGCCTATTTATTTCTTTAACCTGATCTTTGATGAGTAGAAGTTTTAAATTCTGATAAAGTCAATGTAACAGTATTTTCTTTTGTAAGTAGTACTTTCAGTGTCCTAAGAAATCTTTGCCTCTTGTCTTGGAGATATTCTCTCTCTCTTTTCCAAAAGCTTTATGGTTTCAGCTTTTATATTTAGGTGTCTTGTCCATATTGAATTAATTTCTGGGTATAATGTGAGGTAGGAACTGAGGTTTAATTTTTTTTCCCTCATATGAATATCCAGTTATCCCAGGACAATTTATTGAGTAGACTTTCCTTTCCTTGTTGCTTTGGCATCTTTGTTGAAAATCAAATGGCTGTATAAGTGTGGTTCTACTTCTAGGAGCTTTATTCTTTTCCATTAATCTATTTGTTAATTCTTATGCCAGTACTTCTCTGTTTTGATTACAGTAACTTTATAATAAATCTTCAAGTAAGGTTGTGTAAGCTCTTGTTCTTCTTTATTTTTTTAAGATGGCTTTGGCTCTTCTAGGCCTCTACATTTCCATGTAAATTAAGAATTAGTTTGCTGACTTCTAAAAAAAAGTTTCCTGGAATTATGCTTAGAATTGCATTAAATATATAGATAAATTTAGGGAGAATTGCAAGGTGAAAGCATTCGATTTTCTAATGTTTAAGTGTGGCATATCCCTTATTTACTTAAGTCTTCTTTAATTTCCCTCAGCAACATGTAGTTTTCTTTTCTTTATTTTTTTAAATTTTAGAGAGAGAGAGTGTGAGTAGGGGGAGGGGGCAGAAGGAGAGAGAGAGAGCGAAAGAGAAAGAGAGAGAGAGAGGAAGAGAGAGAGAGAGAGAGAGAGAGAGAGAGAGAATGTTAAGCAGGATTCATGTTCAGTGTGAAGCCCAATGCGGGGCTCGATCCCATGGCCCTGAGATGATGACCTGAGCTGAAGTCAAGACTCAGATGCTCAACTGACTGACTCACCCAGGTGTCCCAATGTGTAGTTTTCAATGAAGAGGTCTTGCCCATCTTTTGTTAAATTTATTCCCAAGTATTTTATATTTCTTGGTGTGATTATAAATGAAATTTAAAATTAAGAAATTTTCCTATTGATTGATGCTACTATATAAAAATACCATTGTTAGTCAACAGTATATTAAAATGTATCTGGAGTATGTAAGTCTGGGTCCAATCAGGAGAAAGCAACCACACAGTAATTTGAACAGGGACAGTTTAAGATAAAAATTATTAACTATAACAAGGGATTATAACAATGAGGGATTGACTAGTAAGAAATAAAAAGATTTCTAAAGAATATAGGAATGAAAGTTAAAAGCAGCAATCACTAATCCTAGCCCTGACACAGAGCACCTAAAGAAGAGACTCTCTCCCTCCCCAGGGCAGAGATCCAGAACTTGCAGGTTAGGACATAGTTGCAGCTCACTGGATGGCAGAGAATTTGCTGAGAGCAGTGCTGGAAGACTTGCTGGAAATCCACTCTTTAGGGTACCAGGAGAGCTATTCAGTAGGAGGTATCTCATTGGCTACTCACTACAAAACTGCCAAGGGTTCTAGAGAAGCTGTGAGCCCCTCACTAGAGGCATTTTGCTGCAAAACTGTCAGAAGAGGAGTCACAGTGAGGTTGCAGAGGAAGCTGCTGGCTGCTGAGGGCTGCTTGGCCCCTGCAAGAGAAGCTTTGTGTTTTAGCAGCCTGACGCTAGGGAAGCTGTACTCCTGATGAGAACGTGCCCAAGGAGCACACTGGAACCAGAAAACAAAACTCTTCTTCTTCTGTAATGTCTCTCCAGCGCTCTCTATTGACAAAACTTCAGTACCAACCGTCATGGGGAAAAAAATACTTAAAAGGCCCAGATCTATTTTCACAGAGCAGGCTAAAAGGAAGAATTTGGAGATTAGAAGCAATAAACTGATAACAGGCATGCTATGACATTATTAAATTCACTTATTAGTTCTAGTAATTTTATTTTGTAGGTTCCTTAGGATTTTCTACATAAACAATCATGTAATCCATACATAGAGACAATTTTACCTTTTCCTTTCCTTTTTAAGTACACAACATAACATTGTTGATCTGTATAGCAGATCCCTAGACCTAATTCATCTTTTTTTTTTAATGTTTTTTTTTTCTTCAACGTTTTTTATTTATTTTTGGGACAGAGAGAGACAGAGCATGAACGGGGGAGGGGCAGAGAGAGAGGGAGACACAGAATCGGAAACAGGCTCCAGGCTCCGAGCCATCAGCCCAGAGCCTGACGCGGGGCTCGAACTCACGGACCGCGAGATCGTGACCTGGCTGAAGTCGGACGCTTAACCGACTGCGCCACCCAGGCGCCCCTAATTCATCTTGAATAACTAAAATTTTATATTTATTAAACAAAAATTTCCCATTTCCTCATACCCCCAGCCCCTGGTAACCACTGTTCTTTCCTCTGTTTCTATGATTTGACTATTTTAGGTACCATATGCAAGTGGAATCATGAAGTATTTGTCTTGTGATAGGCTAATTTCACTTTGCATAGTGTCATCTGGGTTCATCTGTGTTGTCACAAATGCCAGAATTTTCTTATTTCTTTAAGGCTAAATAATATTTTATTGTATGTATATACCACATTCTCTTTATCCACTCATCTGTTGATGGACATTTGGGTTGTTTTGGTATTTTGGCTGTTATGAATAGGGTTGCCATTAACATAAGAGATTCTGATTTCAATTCTTTTGGGTCTATACCCAGAAATGAGTTTGTTGGAACTTATGGTAGCTCTTTTTTTAATTTTATTGAGGCACCTCAGTACTATTTTCCATGGTGGCTGCACCATTTTACATTCTCACCAACAGTGTAGAAAGGTTCCAATTTCTCCACATCTTCACCAACATTTATTTATGTGTTTTTAATGGTGGCCATCCTAACTAGTGTGAAGTGATATCTAACCGTGGTTTTGATTTGTGTTTCCCCGATGATTAGTGATGTTAATTTAAACATCTTTTCATATACCTGTTGGCCATTTGTATGTCATATTTGGAGAAATACCTATTCAAATCTTTTGCATATTTTTAAGTCTTTTTAAAATGTTTTGCTATTGTGTTGTAGGTGTTTCTTATATATTTTGGATTTTAGCTATCAGATATAGGGTTGAAAATATTTTCTCTCAGTCCATAAATTGCCTTTTTCATCTGTTTATTGTTTCCTTTGCCATACAGAAGCTTTTTAGTTTGATGTAGTCCCACTTGTCTATTTTTGCTTTTGTTGTTTGTACTTTTGGTATCTATCCAAGTGTCAAAATTTCCCCCTGTTTTCTTCTAGGAATTTTATAGTGTCAAGTTTTACATTTAAGTCTTTAATCCATTTTGAGCTTGTTTTTATGTATCGTGTAAGATAGAGGTCCAATTTTATTTTCTTTTTATATAGATATCCAGTTTTCCCAATGCTCTTTGTTGAATGGACTATATTTTACCCATGTGTATTCTTGGCACCCTTTTGAAGACCAGTTGACTGTACATGTGTGGGTTTATCTGGGCTCTCTGTTCTGCTGCATTTGTCTACATGTCTGTCTTTATGCCAGTACCAGAGTGTTCTAATTACTTTATCTTTGTAATATATTTTGAGATTAGAAAGTGTGATGCCTCCAGCTTTGTTCTTTTTTTCTCAAGATCACTTTGGCTATTCTGCATCTTTTGTGTTTCCATATGAACTTTAGGATTATTTTTCTTTATTTCTGTAAAAAATCTCATTAGAGTTTTGATAGGGATAGTATTGGATCTGTAGATTGCCTTCAATATTAAGTCTTCTAATCCACAAACATGGATGTCTTTCCATTTATTTGTCTTCTTTAAATTTCTTCCATTGATATATTATAGTTTTCAGTGTACACGTCTTTCACTTGGTTAAATTTATTCCTAAATATTTTTTATGCTATAGTAGAGGGATTATTTCTTTGATTTCCCTTTTGGATGGTTCACATTAGTGTATAGAAATGATTTTTCTATACTGAAAAAAAGTGATAGAAACGGATTTTTTTAAAACAAAAATACAAGAAAATAAATCTACACCCTTGTTTATTTATTTATTTGTTTATTTCCTTTTCAGCTGATTTAAATCCTTGAGGGGAACAGCATCACACAGGTTCTGTGGCCAATGGCTTTAGTAGGAAAGTTTATTTGTAATTTGGCACAAACTATGCCACTGTTTCCATGAGCATGAGTTACTTTTCCCCAGATGACTCTGGTTTTGTTCAGCTTGCCACCAGTAGTCACCATGTTTTTCTTTGCTTTGTACACATAAGCACATCTCTTGCCTAGATAGAATTCAGTTTCATCTCAAGCATAAACACTGTCAATTTTAAGAAGAGCTGTGTGCTCCCTCTGGTTCCACAGACACTGCATATAGCCAGCAAAAATGGCTTTGGACCACAGCCTTCTAGACATATTTGTCATCATAGGAGTCCTGTTCCCAGCAGGCTTCCACAGGTTCCAAGATGGTGGAAAGAGTGATAGAAACTGATTTTTGAATGTTGATTTTGTATTCCACAACTGTACTGAATTTGTTAATTACTTCTAATATGTGTGTGTGTGTGTGTGTGTGTGTGTGTGAAGTCTTTAGGATTTTTTACATGTGAGATCATGTCATCTGGAAATATAATTTTGTTACTTCCTTTTCAATTTAGATGCCTTTTATTTCTTTTTCTTGCCTAATTGCTGTAGCTAGGACTTCCAGTATTACATTGAATAGAAGTGGCAAGAGTCAGGAGTGGGCATTCTTATCTTGTTTTTGGTCTTTATTTTTATTAAAAAAATTCTTTTTAATGTTTATTTATGTTTTGAGAAGAGAGAGAGAGAGAGAGAGAGAGAGAGAGACAGAAAGAGGGAATGAGCAGGGGAGGGGCAGAGAGAGAAGCAGACACAGAATCCGAAGCAGGCTCCAGGCTCTGAGCTGTCAGCATAAAGCCTGACAAGGTGCTCAAACTCAGAGACTGCAAGATCATGACCTAAGCCAAAGTCAGATGCTTAACTGACTGAGCCACCCAGGCACCCTTTGTTCTTGGTCTTTAAAGGAAAATCTTTCAGTTTTTCACCTTTGAGTATGATGTAAGCTGTGGGATTTTTATATATGGCCTTTATTATATTGAGATACATTCCTTCCATACCTAGTTGAGAGTTTTTCATGAATAGGTGTTGTCAAGTACTTTTTCAACATCTATTGAGGTGAAAACTTTTTCCTTCATTCACATTAATGTGATGTATCACACTGAGTTTTTAATTTAAATTTTAGTTAGTTAACATACAGTGCAATATTGGTTTAGGAGTAGAATTCAGTGATTCATTACTTACATTCAACACCCAGTGCTCATTACAAGGACCCTCCTTAGTACCCATCACCCATCTAGACCATCCCCCCTCCCTCCCTCAACCCATAGTTTGTTCTCTATCATTAAGAGTCTCTTATGATTGTTTCCCTCTCTTCTCTCCCTCTCACCCTCCCCACATGTTCATCTGTTTTGTTTCTTAAATTACACATACTAGTGAAATCATGGTATTTGTCTTTCTCTGATTACTTATTTTGCTTAGCATAATACATTCTAGCTCCATCCACATTATTGCAAATGGCAAGATTTTGTTCTTTTTGATGACTGGGTAATATTCCATTATATATACATATACCACATCTTCTTTATCCATTCATCAGTCAGTGAACATTTGGGCTCTCTCCATAGTTTGGCTATTTTTGATAATGCTGCTATAAACATTGGGGTGCATGTACCCCTTCAAATCTGTATTTTTGTATCCTTTGGGTAAATACCTAATAGTGCAATTGCTGGATCACAGGGTAGTTCTATTTTTAGTTTCTTGAGGAACTTCCATACTGTTTTCCAGAGTGGCTGCACCAGTTTGCATTCCCACCAACACTGCAAGAGGATTCCCTTTCTCTTCATCCTTGTCAAAACCTGTTGTTAATTTTAGCCATCCTGACAGGTGTGAGGTGGTATCTCATTGTGGTTTTGACTTGTATTTCCATGATGATGAATGAAAATGTGTCTGTTAGCCATCTGGATGTCTTCTTTGGAAAAGTGTTGATTCATGGCTTTTGCCCATGTCTTCATGGGTTATTTGTTTTTTGAATGTTGGGTTTGATAAGTTCTTTATAGATTTTGGATAATAACCCTTTATCTCATATGTCATTTGCAAATATCTTTTCCTATTATGTAGGCTGCCTTTTAGTTTTGTTGATTGTTTCCTTTGTTGTGCAGCAGCTTTTTATCTTGATGAAATCCCAGTCGTTCATCACTGCTTTTGTTTTCCATGCCTTCAGCAACATGTCTAGTAGGAAGTTGCTCCAGCCAGGGTCAAAGAGGTTGATGCCTGTGTTCTCCTTAGGATTTTGATGGTTTCCTGGCTCATATTTTAGGTCTCTCATTCATTTTGAATGTGCTTTTGTGTTGGTGTAAGAAAGTTGTCCAGTTTCATTCTTTTGTGTGTCCCCATCCCCATTTCCCAAAACCATTTGTTGAAAAAAACCATCTTTTTTCCATGGGATATTCTTTCCTGTTTTGTCAAAGATGAGTTGACCATATAGTTGTGGGTCCATTTCTGGCTTTTCTATTCTGTTCCATTAATCTATGTGTCTGTTTTTGTGCCAGTACCATACTGTCTTGATGACTACAGCTTTGTAATATAGCTTGGAATCCAGAATCGTGATGCCTCTAATTTGTTTTTCTTTTTCATGGTTGCTTTGGCTATTTGGGGTATTTTGTGGTTCCATACAAATCTTAGCATTATTTGTTCTAGCTCTGCAAAAAATGCTAGTCGTATTTTCATAAGGATTGCATTAAATGTATAGATTGCTTTGGGTGTATGGACATTTTAACAGTGTTTGTTCTTCAAATCAATGAGCATGGGATGCTTTTCCGTTTCTTTGTGTCCTCTTCAATTTCTTTCATAAGCTTCTATAGTTTTCAGAGTATAGACCTTTTACCTCTTTAGCTTAAAAATTTTTTTTTAAAGTTTATTTATTTACTTTGAAAGAGAGAGAGAGCATGAGTGGGGTAGGGGCAGAAAGACAGGGAGAGAGAATTCTAAACAGGCTCTACACTGTCAGTGCAGAGCTCAACACAGGCTTAAACTCACAAACTGTGAGATCATGACCTGAACCGAGATCAAGAGTCGGCCTCTTAACCAACTATGCCACCCAGGCACCCCTACCTCTTTAGTTAGGTTTATCCCTAGGTATCTTATTGTTTTTGGTGCAATTGCAAATGGGATAGATTCCTTGATTTCTTTTTCTGCTGCTTCATTATTGGTGTATAAAAATGCAACAGATTTCTGTATGTTCATTTTATATCCTGTGACTTTGCTGAATTCATGTATTAGTTCTAGCAATTTTTTTGGTGGAGTCTTTCAGGTTCTCTACCTAGAGTATCATGTTGTCTGCATATTGTGAAAGTTTGACTTCTTCCTTGCTGATTTGGATATTTTTTATTTCCTTTTGTTGTCTGATTGCTGAGGCTAATACTTCCAATATTATGTTAAATAGTAATGGTGAGAATGGACATTCTTGTCTTGTTCCTGACTGTAGGAGAGAGGCTCTCAGTTTTTCCTCATTGAGGATATATTAGATGTGGGTCTTTCACATATGGTATTTATTATGTTCAGGTATGTTTCATCTATCCTTACTCTGTTGAGTGTTTTTTATCAAGATTAGATGCTGTATTTTGTCAAATGCTTTTTCTGCATCTATTGACAGGATCATATGGTTCTCATCCTTTTTTTTCTTTTCTTTTTTTATTAATGTGGTGTATCACATTGATTGATTTGTGAATATTGAACCAGCCTTGCAACCCAGGAATAAATCCCACTTGATCATGGTGAATAATTCTTTTTATATACTGTTGAATTAGATTTGGTAATATCTTGTTGAGAATTTTTGCTTCCATATTCATCAGGAAAATTGATCTATAGTTCTTTTTAGTGGGATCTTTGTCTGGTTTTGAAATCAAGGTAATGCTGGCTTCATAGAATGAGTTTGGAAGTTTTCCTTCCATTTCTATTTTTTGGAACAGTTTGAGAAGAATAGGTATTACTTCTTTAAATGTCTGGTAGAAGTCCCCTGGGAAGCCATCTGGCCCAGGACTCTTGTTTGTTGGGAGATTTTTGATTACTGATTCAATTTCTTTGCTGGTTTTGACCTGTTCAAATTTTCTATTTCTTTCTGTTTCAGTTTTGGTAGTTTGTGAGGAATTTGTCCATTTCTTCCAGATTGCCTTGTTTGTCGGTATATAATTTTTCATAGTATTCTCTTATAATTGTATTTTGATGGTGTTGGTTGTGATCTCTCTTCTTTCATTCATGATTTTGTCTTTTTGGGTCATTTCTTTTTTATTTTTGATAAGTCTGGCTAGGGGCTTATCAATTTTGTTAATTCTTTCAAAGAACCAGCTCTTAGTTTCATTGATCTGTTTTACTGTTTTGTTGTTGCTGTTGTTTTTTTGTTTCTATATCATTTATTTCTGCTCTAATCTTTATTATTTCCCTTCTTCTGCTGGCTCTAGGCTTTATTTGCTGTTCATTTTCTAGCTACTTTAGGTGTAAGGGTAGGTTGTGTCTTTGGGACCTTTCTTGCTTCTTAAGATAGGCCTTAATTGCTATATACTTTCCTCTTAGGACTGCCTTTTCTGCATCCCAAAGGGTTTGGACTGTTGTGTTTTTATTTTCATTTGCTTCCATGTATTTTTTATTTCTTCTTTAATTTCTGGTTAACTCATTCATACTTTACTAGGATATTCTTTAACTTCCATGTATTTGAGGTCTTTCTAAATTTTTTCTTGTGGTTGACTTCAAGTTTCAGTGTTGTGAATTGAAAATATGCATGGTACAATCTTGACTTTTTTATACTTGTGTAGGGTTGATTTGTGACCCACTTTGTGATCTATTCTGGAGAATGTTTCATATGCACTCAAAAAAGAATGTGTATTCTGCTGCTTTAGGATGAAATGTTCTGAATATATCTGTTAAGTCCGTCTGGTCCACTGTGTCATCCAATCCAAATCCATTTTTTCCTTGATGATATTCTGTTTAGGTGATCTGTCCATTGCTGTAAGTGGGTGTTAAAGTCTTCTACTATTATTATATTATCAATGAGTTTCTTTATGTTTGTGATTAATTGATTTATATATTTGGGTTATTTCAACTTGGGGGCATAAATATTTACAATTGTTAGCTCTTTTTGATAGCTAAACCCCTTATAATGATATCATGCTCTTCTTCATCTCTTGTTATAGTCTGTGTTTTAAAATCTAGTTTGTCTGATATAAGTAGGGCTACTTCTGCTTTCTTTTGACCTCCATTAGCATGATAGATGGTTTCCCATTCCCTCACTTTATTAGCACCATGCTCTAACCAACTGAGCTCACTGGCCACCTGCTCCATTCCCTCACTTTAATCTGCAGGTGTATTTAGGTCTAAAATCAGTCTCTTGTTGGCAGCATATAGATGGGTCTTGTTTTTTTTTATCTTTTGATTGAAGCATTTAGTCCATTTACATGCAGAGTGATTATTGAAAGATATGAATTTAGTGCCATTGTCTTGCCTGTAGAGTTAGTGTTTCTGTTGATGCTCTTTGGTCCTTTCTAGTCTTTGTTGCTTTTGGTCTTTTTTTTTTTTTTTTCCTTCACTCAGAGAATTCCCCTTAAAACTTCTTGCAGGTTGGCTTATTGGTCACAAACTCCTTTAATTTTTGTTTGTCTGGGAAACTATCTCTGTTTCTATTTTGAATGACAGCCTTGCTAGATAGAGTATTCTTGGCTGCATATTTTTCCATTCAGCACGTTGAATATATCTTGCCACTCCTTTCTGGCTTGCCAAGTTTCTGCAGACAGATCTGCTACAAACCTGATCTGTCTTCCCTTGTAGGTTAAGGACATTCCCCCCATCCCCCCTGCTGCTTTCATAATTCTTTCCTTGTCTGTGTATTTTGTGAATTTGACTATGATATGTCTTGGTGATGGCTGGCTTTTGCTGAATTTCACAATATTCTCTGTGCTTCTTGGATTTTGATATCTGTGTCCTTACCCAGATTAGGGAAATTTTCAGCTACAATTTGCTCACATAAGCCTTCTGCCCCCTCTTCTCTCTCTTCATCTTATGAGACTCCTATGATACAAATGTTATTATATTTTAATAAATTGCTGAGTTCCTTAAATCTGCCTTTGTGATACCTGACCTTTGTTTCCCTCTTCTTTTCAGCTTTATTATTTTCCATAATTTATCTTCTGTATTGCTAATTCATTCCTCTGCCTCATCTGTCCTCATTTTTATGGCCTCCATTTGAGTTTGCATCTTGGCTACAGCATTTTTAATTTTCACCTGATTAGATTTTTGGTTCTTTTCTCTCTGCAGAAATGGATCCTGTGGTGTTTTTTTCAAGCTCAGCCAGTAGCCTTATAATCATTGTTTTAAATTCTAGTTCAGACATCTTACTTATATCTGTGTTGACTAAATCCCTGGCCATCATTTTTTCCTGTTCTTTCTTTTGAGGTGAATTCTTCTGCCTTGTCATTTTGGAGGAAGAAAAAAACAATAAAAATAATAGAATGAAATAAAAATTAAAAAAATTTAAAAAATCAAATAAAGGAAGCTAGATCCTAGGTGTATTTTAGTCTGCTTGTTAAGAGAAGCTAGATATAAAGAAGAGAAAAGAGAAAAGAAGAGAGAAAAAAATTAAAAATTAAAAAATAAAAAAAATTTTAAAATGGGAAATATTGCTCCCTCTGTATCAAGAAACAAAAGAAAAGAAAAACAACAACAACAAAAACAAAACTAGAAGCAACAAAAATAAAAACAAATGAACAAGCAAACAAAAAACCCAAATGAAGCTAGATCCAGTTTTCCCTAGAGGTGAAACTTTGTAGCAGTCACTAAGCTCATGGAAGGGATTTGTTCTGGTCTTCTGGGGGAGGAGCCTGTGGCTCTGATTCTCAGGCTTACTCACTCTAGTGGAGATGTACCCGGAGGGCACAGTGGGGCAGGGCTTGGTGTAACGGCTTCATTCTCCAGTTGGTGGCTCACTGGGGTCCATCAGTGTTGGTGGGCTAATGGTGAAAATGACTTCGCCCCACTCACTACTCCAGAGTGGGAAATTTGTGCCCTCACAAATGAGCAATCAGTCACCCCTCTTGTGTTCCCTGCTTCCAACAGCTCTCTGCATTTCCCATGTCTGTGTCTGAGCTGTCTCCCTACTAGGTGGCACCTTTCTCCAGAGTTTTATCTCAGATGTGGCTGTGTTTCTAAACTCCACAGTTCAGAGACTCCCACAGTTTGGACCCTCCGTGATCTTCTGGGAGAGGGTCTTGCCACACTGTGACCAGGGCTGGCTTGTCCCAGGAAATGGTTGTGCAACCATGCAGAGGCAACAGCTCAGAATTTATGGTAAATCACAACACACAGCCAGTGTCAGGGTTTGCTGCCCTCAACCAGTGTCTTTTGTTCCTATATGGGTGAACGTGGTTGCTTGATGGTGCCCTCTGTGTCTTTTGCCTGCGGAGAAGCCATATCACCTCTACCAAATGCACTCTAAGTAGGGGAACCACTTCTCCCTGTGCAACCTAGGGGATCCTCACACTGTGTTGCCCCCTACCGGAGCTCCATCTTTATTCCTTACAGGAGCACCACCAGGGCCTGACCTCTGAAACTTCAGACTCTGTGCCCCACTGTTTATAAAAACTGGCAGTATTGAAACCCTCTCCTTTCCCCCCTGTTAATGGTTTTGGGGAACTGCTCTCTTTCCCCTTCTGTCTTTCTTCTCTCCATGAAAATGGCTCCCTCCCCTCTGTTCATCTCCCCCAATTCACCTCTGCACCACACCACATACCTGCTGTGTTCTCTCCCTCAAATTATGCAGATTGTTCTGTTAATCCTCAGATTGATTTCCTAGATATTCAAAATGGTTTCTTGTTGATCTAGCTGTGTTTGAGGGTCAAGACAAACCCAGGGTCCCTTTACTACTCTGTCATCTTAACTCCTCCTCTCCCTTAATTGATTTTTATGTGTTCAACCATTTTTGCTTTTCAGAGATAAGGTCAACTTGGTCATGGGATATGATCCTTTTAATGTGTGGTTAAGTTTAGTTTGCTAGTATTTTGTTGAGGGGTTTTTATATCTATGTTTATTAGAGATATTGGACTATAGGTGTGTATGTGTGTGTGTATGCATGTGCGTGTGTGTGTGTGTGTGTGAGAGAGAGAGATATGTCTTTGGCTTTGGTAACAAGGTACTAAAGCCTTCAAAAATTAATTTGGAAGTGTTTTTTCTTCAACATTTGGAACAGTTTAAGAAATATTGGCATTAATTCTTCTTTAAATGTTTGATAGAATTTACCAGTGAAGCCATCTTGTCCTGAGGTTTTCTTTGTTGGGAAATTTTGCATTACTAGTTCAATCTCCTTACTGGTTATCGGTCTATTCAGATTTTCTATTTCTTCATGATTCAGTTCTTGTAAATCATGTGGTTCTAGGAATTTATCCATTTCTTCTAGGTTACCCAATTTGTTGTTCATGTAATGTCTTATGATTCTTTTATTCCTGTGGCATCAGTTTTAATATTTCCTCTTTCATTTCTGATTTTGAGTCTTTACTCCTTTTTCTTAGTCTACCTAACTGTGAATTTTGTTTATCTTTCTAAAAGACCATCTGTCAATTTCATTGATTTTTTTAAAATTGTTTTTCTAGTCTTTTTTTGCTTGTATCTTTATTCCCTTCCTTCTGCTGACTTTGGGCTTAGTGTGTCCCCTTTTTTTCTAGTTCCTTGAGGATAAGTTTAGGCTATTTATTTAAAATCTTTCTTAATGTAATCTTTCTTTTTTTAATGTAAGCATTTATTGCAATAAAATTCTCTTTTAGTACTGCTTTTGTTGCATTCTATAGGTTTTGGTATATTGTATTTTCATTTTGTTTGTTTCAAGGTATTTCCTAATTTCCCTTTTAACTCCTCCTTTGACCTAATGATTGTTCAGGATTGTATTATTATTTAATTTCCACACTTTTGTGAATTTTCCAGTTTTCTTTCTGTTATTGGCTTCCTTCCACTGTATTCAGAAAAGATACTGGGTGTGATTTCAAAATTCTTAAGTTTGTTGAGACTTTTTGTGTGTCCTAACATGATATCTCATGAAGAATGTTTCATGTTTATTTGAGAAAAATGTGTATTCTGGTTTTTTGTGTTTTTTTGTTTTATTTGTTTTTTTGGAGGGGGTGGAATGTTCTGTATGGGTCTGTTAGGAGCATTCAGTCTGTAGTGTTGTTTGAGTCCTTTGTTTCCTTATTGACATTCTGTCTGGATGGTCTATCCATTGTTGAAAATGTAGTTGAAGTCTTCTACTATTATTGTGTTGCTATCTATTTCTCTCTTCAGATCTGTCAATATGTGCTTTATATGTTGAGGGGCTCTAGTGTTGAGTGCGTATATGTTTATAATTGTTATATTTTTGTTATGAATTAGCTTTTTAATTATATATCAACCTTTTTTGTCTCTTGTAACAGTTTTTGATTTAAATTTTATTTTTTTTCTGATATAAGTACAGCCATCTGTACTCTCTTTTGGTTACCATTTGCATGGATTATCTTTTGCATGGAATATTCACATTCAGTCTACATATGTCTTTAATTCTGAAGTGAATCTCTTGTAGGCAGCATATAGTTGGATCTTGTTTTTATTTTATCTATTTAGCCACTCTATTTCTTTTGATTGGAGAGTTTAATCTATATATTTTTATTTTATTAAATGTTTATTTATTGTTGAGAGAGAGACAGAAAAAGAGAGAGAGAGAAAGAGAGGCAGAGAGAGAGGGAGAAAAAGATGATTTGAAGTGAGCTTTGCACTGACAGCAAAGAGTCCAGCATGGGGTTTGAATTCATGAACTGTGAAATCATGACCTGAGCTGAAGTCAGATGTTTAACCTGCTGAGCCACCCAGGCGCCCCGATCTATTTATTTTTAAAGCAATTATTGATAGGTAAGAACTTACTATTACCATTTTGTTAATTTTTATTCTGTTTGATTTGGGTTCTTTTGTCCCTTTTTTCCTACTTTACCATTTTCCTTTGTTATGGTGACTATAGTGATATGCTTTGATTCCTTTCTTTTTTTCTTTTATGTATCTACTATAGATATTTTCTTTGTGGTTATCACAAGGCTTACATAAAATATTTTATAGTTAAAACTGTCTATTTGAGCTAATAACAACTTAACTTCAATTGCATACAGAAACTCTACACTTTTACCTCTCTCCTCCAATTTATGTTTTATGGGTATTACAATTTACATATTTGTATATTGTGTATTTGTTAATACATTCTGTATTTATAGTTATTTTAGTACTATTTTCTTTTAACTTTTGTGCAAGAGTTAAAAGTGATTTACACAACCCCACTACAGTATTACATTATTCTGTATTTGTCTGCATATTTACTTTTGTTAATGAATTTTATACTTTTGCATGCCTTCAATGTTTATGTGTAATATATATATATAGTTTCAACTTAAACAACTTCATTATTTATGTTTATGTGTTATATATATATATATGTATATATATATATATATATATATAGTTTCAACTTGAACAACTTCATTAACTCCATTTAGCATTTCTCATAAAGCAGAGTAGTAATGAACCCCCTCAGATTTTATTGGTCTGGGAAAGTGTTTATTTCTTCTTCATTTCTAAAGGATGGTTTTGTTAGATACACTTTTCTTGGTTATCAGTTTTTATCTTTCAGTACTTTTAATATATCAGCCCATTCTTTTCTTGCCTGAATTTTTCTCCTGAATAATTTACTGATTATCTTCTGGGGGCTCCCTTGTATATGAGGAGTTGCATTTCTCTTACTGGTTTCAAAATCTTCTCTGTGTCCTTGACTTTTAACAATTTGATGTTAAAGTCTTTTAATGTAATCTTTGGATTCACCCTTTTTGGTTCTTTTAAGCTTTATGAATCTGGATGTCTATCTCCTTCTTAAGATTTAGGAAGTTTTCAGCCATTATTCCTTTAAGCCTTATGCTTCTTTCTTTATCTCTCTCTTTTCCTTCTGGGATTCTCATAACGTGTATCACAGTTTTATTGATAGTATTTCATAATTCTCTTAAGCTTTGTTTTTCAGTTTTTTAAAAATCCTTTTTTCTTTTTTTCTTCTGAATACATAATCTCAAATGATTTGTCTTCAAGTTCTCTGATTCTTTCTTCTGCTTGATCAATTCTGATGTTCAACTTCTTAGTGAATTTTTAAATTCAGTTATTATATTCATCAGCTTTATGATTTCTGTTTGGTACTTTTCAGTATTTTTAAGTCTCTGTTGATATTCTCATTTTGTTAATGTATTGTTTTTCCAATTTTGTTTACTTGTCTATCTTTGTTCTCTGGTAAGTCATTGAACTTCTTTAAGATTTTTTTTCAGGCAATGCATAGGTCTCCATTTCTTTAGAGTCAGTTACTTTCTGGGGGTTTATTTTGTTCTTTGATTATGTTGTGTTTCCTGATGCTTCATGTTTTCATAGTCTTGCATTGGTGTCTGCATATTTGAAGAAACAGCCAACTTTCCCCGTTTTTATAGACTGGTTTGACTGAGAAGACCAGTCTTCTCTGTCATCCTGGCTAGAGATTCTTGGCCTTTGTTTTTAGCTGCCCTAGGTGTCCAATCTTTCTTTTTCTTTCAAGAACCCATAATCTCTTGGTCTCTCTGGTGTCTGAGTATGTCACTTCCTTCAGAGCTCTGTGTGAGGTGAGGCAGAAACCAACCCTTTGGGAAGTATGGGATGTTGGATTCAAACTCAAATCATCTCTCTCCTCTAGAGAAAAATCCTCTTTCGTGTGCATTTTCTGAACCTCATAGATCTGATATGGCTGCAAGGAAGATGTCTTTTGTTCTAGCTGACCCAGGGGTCTGAACTCTGCCAGTTCTTTCAGCAATCTCTTGTGTGAAGTGAGACAGAAACCAGCTCTTGGAGAGTGCCCTGAAAGTCAGCAGTAATCTGGAAGCCTGGGGAAATTGGATGTTCACCCCAATCTCTCACCCTTTTCCCAGGAAAGAGTAAGATCTCTCTTGGCACTGAGCTGTGCTTATTTAGGAGAAGAGCTGACCTGGGTAGAGTGAAATTTCTCTTGCCTATTAAAGTGTGTCTACTTTCATGTTTTACACATCTACATACTTCAATTTCTTAACTGGATTCTGGACTTCTTATAAAGGTATTTTGTTTCTTATGCAGTTGTTAAATCAGTGTTTCTGGTGGGGTGGGGGTGGGGGTGTGGATGAGAGCTAGGGCTCCTAGGACTCTCAGTTCCATTATTTTGCTGCTGCCACCGTCCCCCCCTTTTATTTCTTGGCTTGTTTCACTGGTTAGCACCTCTACTATAATGTCAAATAAAAGGGGCAAAAATAAGCATCCTTTTCTTATATCCGATCTTAGGGAGAAAACATTAAGTGGAATGTTAGCTGGAGGTTTTTCATGCATGTCCTCTAGAAGTGTGAGGAAGTTCCCTTCTATTCCCAGTTTTCTAATGGTTGGGTTATTCTCCCTCCTCACTAGTCCTTTGACAGCTGAATTTTGGGCTTCTTGCTTTGTATGAAGGTTCATGCTTGACTTTTCATTTAGTACAGACCTTGATTTCTGCCTTTATGTGAGGCTTATTGCATCTGAATTTCTAGGGTTTTGGAGATGGGCAAGTGCCCTGAGGAAAACCTTGAGTTTGAGCACCTTTTTAAAAAAACATTTTTGGCTGGATCCGGGGAAGATGGCGGTGTAGGAGAATGCTGGGCTCACCATACGGCCTGCTGATCACTTAGATTCCACCTACACCTGCCTAAATAACCCAGAAAACCACCAGAAGACTAGCAGAACAGAGTCTCCAGAGCCAAGCGCAGACAAGAGGCCCACAGAAGAGGGTAGGAATGGCGGTGAGGCAGTGCGCGGTATACGGGCGGGTGGGAAGGAGCCGGGGTGGAGGGGCGGCCCACCGGCCAAGCAGAGTCCCCGAGTCTAGCTTGTAAAAGTGGAGGGGCTGGACGGAGTGTGTTCCGACAGCAAGCGGGACTTGACATCTGGAAGGTTATAAGCTAACAGCTCTGCTTGGAGAACGGGAGGGCTGAAGGACAACAGGAGGGAGAGTTGTTGAGCCCCAAACGACAGAGCTCAGCTTGGCAGGGAACAAAGGCGCTTGCCAGCGCCATCTCCCTCACCCAACGTTGTGCTTCTGTGGATCCATCCCTCCGGTGGGTCTGACTGCCTCCTGGTGCTGCAGGACCCCTCCCAAAGCGGATCTCCAAAGGAAAAGTGAGCTGAGCCTGCCCCTCCCGCCACCCCCCCCCCCCCCCCCCCCGTGCACCATGCCAATCCACCCCAGCTAATATGCCAGATCCCCAGCACCACAAGCCTGGCAGTGTGCAAGTAGCCCAGACAGGCCACGCCACCTCACAGTGAATCCTGCCCCTAGGAGAGGGGAAGAGAAGGTACACACCAGTCTGACTGCAGCCCCGCCCACCAACGCAAGTTATTCAAGACAGCACAGGGGAAGTGCCCGGCAGTTCCGAACCACTCCAGGGACTATCCAAAATGACGAAACGGAAGAATTCCCCTCAAAAAAAGTCCAGGAAATAACAACAGCTAACAAACTGATCAAAAACGATTTAAACAATATAACAGAAAGTGAATTTAGAATAATAGTCATAAAATTAATTGGTGGGCTTGAAAACAGTATAAAGGACAGCGGGGAATCTATTGCTACAGAGATCAAGGGACTAAGGAACAGCCAGGAGGAGCTAAAAAATGCTATCAATGAGCTGCAAAATAAAATGGAGACAACCACGGCTCGGATTGAAGAGGCAGAGGAGAGAATAGGTGAACTAGAAGATAAAATTATGGAAAAAGAAGAAGCTGAGAAAAAGAGAGATAAAAAAATCCAGGAGTATGAGGGGAAAATTAGAGAACTAAGTGATGCACTAAAGAGAAATAATCTATGCATAATTGGTATTCCAGAGGAGGAAGAGAGAGGGAAAGGTGCTGAAGGAGTACTTGAAGAAATAATAGCTGAGAACTTCCCTGATCTGGGGAAGGAAAAAGGCATTGAAATCCAAGAGGCACAGAAAACTCCCTTCAGGCGTAACTTGATCTTTTGCACGACATATCATAGTGAAACTGGCAAAATACAAGGATAAAGAGAAAATTCTGAAAGCAGCTAGAGATAAACGTGCTCTAACATATAAAGGGAGACCTATAAGACTCGTGACCGATCTCTCTACTGAAACTTGGCAGGCCAGAAAGGAATGGCAGGAGATCTTCAAATGTGATGAACAGAAAAAATATGCAGCTGAGAATCCTTTATCCAGCAAGTCTGTCATTTAGAATAGAAGGAGAGATAAAGGTCTTCCCAAACAAAAACTGAAGGAATTCGTCACCACTAAACCAGCCCTACAAGAGATCCTAAGGGGGATCCTGTGAGACAAAGTACCAGAGACATCGATACAAGCAGGAAACCTATGGACATCACAATGACTCTAAACCCATATCTTTCTATAATGACACTGAATGTAAATGGACTAAATGTGCCAACCAAAAGACATGGGGTATCAGAATGGATAAAAAAATAAGACCCATCTATTTGCTGTCTACAAGAGACTCATTTTAGACCTGAAGACACCTTCAGATTGAGAGTGAAGGGATGGAGAACTATTTATCATGCCACTGGAAGTCAAAAGAAAGCTGGAGTAGCCATACTTATATCAGACAAACTAGACTTTAAATTAAAGGCTGTAACAAGAGATGAAGAAGGGCATTATATAATAATCACAGGGTCTATCCATCAGGAAGAGCTAACAATTATAAATGTCTATGCACCGAATACAGGAGCCCCCAAATATATAAAACAATTACTCACAAACATAAGCAACCTTATTGATAAGAATGTGGTCATTGCAGGGGACTTTAACACTCCACTTACAGAAATGGATAGATCATCTAGACACATGGTCAATAAAGAAACAAGGGCCCTGAATGATACATTGGATCAGATGGACTTGACAGATATATTTAGAACTCTGCATCCCAAAGCAACTGAATATACTTTCTTCTCGAGTGCACATGGAACATTCTCCAAGATAGATCACATACTGGGTCACAAAACAGCCCTTCATAAGTATACAAGAATTGAAATCATACCATGCATACTTTCAGACCACAATGCTATGCAGCTTGAAATCAACCACAGGAAAAAGTCTGGAAAACCTCCAAAAGCATGGAGGTTAAAGAACACCATACCAAAGAATGAATGGGTCAACCAGGCAATTAGAGAAGAAATTAAAAAATATATGGAAACAAACGAAAATGAAAATACAAAAATCCAAACGCTTTGGGATGCAGCAAAGGCAGTCCTGAGAGGAAAATACATTGCAATCCAGGCCTATCTCAAGAAACAAGAAAAATCCCAAATACAAAATCTAACAGCACACCTAAAGGAAATAGAAGCAGAACAGCAAAGACAGCCTAAACCCAGCAGAAGAAGAGAAATAATAAAGATCAGAGCAGAAATAAACAATATAGAATCTAAAAAAACTGTAGAGCAGATCAATGGAACCAAGAGTTGGTTTTTTGAAAAAATAAACTAAATTGATAAACCTCTAGCCAGGCTTCTCAAAAAGAAAAGGAAGATGACCCAAATAGATAAAATCATGAATGAAAATGGAATTATTACAACCAATCCCTCAGAGGTATAAGCAATTGTCAGGGAATACTATGAAAAATTATATGCCAACAAACTGGACAACCTGGAAGAAATGGACAAATTCCTAAACATCCACACACTTCCAAAACTCAATCAGGAGGAAATAGAAAGTTTGAACAGACCCATAACCAACAAAGAAATTGAATCAGTTATCAAAAATTTCCCAACAAATAAAGAGTCCAGGACCAGATGGCTTCCCAGGGGAGTTCTACCAGACATTTAAAGCAGAGATAATACTTATCCTTCTCAAGCTATTCCAAAAAATAGAAAGGGAAGGAAAACTTCCAGACTCCTTCTATGAAGCCAGTATTACTTTGATTCCTAAACCAGACAGAGACCCAGTAAAAAAAGAGAACTACAGGCCAATATCCCTGATGAATATGGATGCAAAAATTCTCAATAAGATACTAGCAAATCGAATTCAACAGCATATAAAAAGAATTATTCACCATGATCAAGTGGGATTCATTCCTGGGATGCAGGGCTGGTTCAACATTCGCAAATCAATCAACGCGATACATCACATTAATAAAAGAAAAGATAAGAACCATATGATCCTGTCAATTGATGCAGAAAAGGCCTTTGACAAAATTCAGCAACGTTTCTTAATAAAAACCCTCGAGAAAGTCAGCATAGAAGGAACATACTTAAAGATCATAAAAACCATTTATGAAAAGCCCACAGCTAACATCATCCTCAATGGGGAAAAGCTGAGAGCTTTTTCCCTAAGATCAGGAACATGACAGGGTGTCCGCTTTCACTGCTGTTGTTTAACATAGTGTTGGAAGTTCTAGCATCAGCAATCAGACAACAAAAGGAAATCAAAGGCATCAACATTGGCAAAGATGAAGTTAAGCTTTCACTTTTTGCAGATGACATATTATACATGGAAAATCCGATAGACTCCACCAAAAGTCTGCTAGAACTGATACATGAATTTAGCAAAGTTGCAGGATACAAAATCAATGTACAGAAATCAGTTGCATTCTTATACACTAATAATGAAGCAACAGAAAGACAAATAAAGAAACTGATCCCATTCACAATTGCACCAAGAAGCATAAAATACCTAGGAATAAATCTAACCAAAGATGTAAAAGATCTGTATGCTGAAAACTATAGAAAGCTTATGAAGGAAATTGAAGAAGACATAAAGAAATGGAAAAACATTCCGTGCTCATGGATTGGAAGAATAAATATTGTCAAAATGTCAATACTACCCAAAGCTATCTACACATTCAATGCAATCCCAATCAAAATTGCACCAGCATTCTTCTCCAAACTAGAACAAGCAATCCTAAAATTCATATGGAACCACAAAAGGCCCCGAATAGCCAAAGTAATTTTGAAGAAGAAGACCAAAGCAGAAGGCATCACAATCCCAGACTTTAGCCTCTACTACAAAGCTGTAATCATCAAGACAGCATGGTATTGGCACAAAAACAGACACATAGACCAATGGAATAGAATAGAAACCCCAGAACTAGACCCACAAACGTATGGCCAACTAATCTTTGACAAAGCAGGAAAGAACATCCAATGGAAAAAAGACAGTCTCTTTAACAAATGGTGCTGGGAGAACTGGACAGCAACATGCAGAAGAATGAAACTAGACCACTTTCTCACACCATTCACAAAAATAAACTCAAAATGGATAAAGGACCTGAATGTGAGACAGGAAACCATCAAAACCCTGGAGGAGAAAGCAGGAAAAGACCTCTCTGACCTCAGCCGTAGCAATCTCTTACTCGACACATCCCCAAAGGCAAGGGAATTAAAAGCAAAAATGAACTACTGGGACCTTATGAAGATAAAAAGCTTCTGCGCAGCAAAGGAAACAACCAACAAAACTAAAAGGCAACCAACGGAATGGGAAAAGACATTTGCAAATGACATATCAGACAAAGGGCTAGTATCCTAAATCTATAAAGAGCTCACCAAACTCCACACCCGAAAAACAAATAACCCAGTGAAGAAATGGGCAGAAAACACGAATAGACACTTCTCTAAAGAAGACATCCAGATGGCCAACAGGCACATGAAAAGATGCTCAACGTCGCTCCTCATCAGGGAAATACAAATCAAAACCACACTCAGATACCACCTCACGCCAGTCAGAGTGGCCAAAATGAACAAATCAGGAGACTATAGATGCTGGAGAGGATGTGGAGAAACAGGAACCCTCTTGCACTGTTGGTGGGAATGCAAACTGGTGCAGCCACTTCGGAAAACAGTCTGGAGGTTCCTCAAAAATAGACCTACTCTATGACCCAGCAATAGCACTGCTAGGAATTTACCCAAGGGATACAGGAGTACTGATGCATAGGGGCACTTGTACCCCAATGTTTATAGCGGCACTCTCAACAATAGCAAATTATGGAAAGAACCTAAATGTCCATCAACTGATGAATGGATAAAGAAATTGTGGTTTATATACACAATGGAGTACTACGTGGCAATGAGAAAGAATGAAATATGGCCCTTTGTAGCAACATGGATGGAACTGGAAAGTGTTATGCTAAGTGAAATAAGCCATACAAAGACAGATACCATATGTTTTCACTCTTATGTGGATCCTGAGAAACTTTACAGAAACCCATGGGGGATGGGAAGGAAAAAAAAAAAAAAGAGGTTAGAGTGGGAGAGAGCCAAATCATAAGAGACTCTTAAAAACTGAGAACAAACTGAGGGTTGATGGGGGGTGGGAGGGAGGAGAAGGTGGGTGATGGGTATTGAGGAGGGTACCTTTTGGGATGAGCACTGGGTGTTGTATGGAAACCAATTTGACAATAAACTCCATATATTGAAAAAAAAAAGAAAAAAATTTTTGTGTACTATATGTAATTTACATATATATGCATACATTTCCATATTTTTGAGACATTTTTCATTAAACAATTTATCTTAGCTATGTTTCAGTGTCAGTATAGATCTACATTATCACTTTAAATGCCTTTGTATTATTTAATGTATGAATAAACAATAACTTATAATTTGAATTCCCTCTTTTTGAACATTTAAATTGTTTCAGAAATTTTAGTATTATAGGCAACACTGAAATGAACATTTTTATAATTGTTTTTGATCACTATTATTACTTGTTTTTTGTGGGGCTTGAACTCATGACCCTGAGATCAAGACCTGAGCTGAGATCAAGTCAGATGTGTAACTGACTGAGCCACCCAGGCATCCCACTTACTATCATTCCTTTAAAAAAATTCCTTGAAGATTTGTTGGGTCAGAAAATATGCACATTTTAATGTTTTTATTAAGTATTGCCAAATAATACTCCAGAAAATGTGTACCATTTTACCCTTTCACTTGCAGCATGTGAAAGGGTATTTTCTTCACATTATGGAACAATGATGGGGATTTTTAAATTTTGCCAACAAAACAGGTGAATAGTAGTGTCTCCTTGTTATTTTAATTTTCATCTTTTTTATTAGTAGTGCAAGAGAGCATTTTTATATCTATTAGCCACTATAGGTTTTTAAAGTTGAAATGGCCTTTAAGGTTAATTTAAGCAAATGGTTTATTTTATAGATTAGTAAATCAGGATCCTGAGATTTTATCTGAATTAATTTGATTCATCTGATTTCACATATTGTACAAGTGACAACAGCAGTTCTCTAAATTGAGTCTTCTGACCCCAGTGTTCTTTTTCCTACCTTAAAGGCCAACAAATTACATATGTATGTTCAGTCCAGTGTTCTTTTTCCTACCTTAAAGGCCAACAAATTACAGCAAGAGGCCAATTTGGTTTGCCACCTGTCTTTACATGGTATGTGAGATAAAAATGGCACTTATATTTTTAAATGATTTTTAAAAATTTAAAAAGAACATTTCAGCATACATAAAAAGTATGCAGAATTAAAATTTCAACATCCATAAATAAGTCTTATTGAATTGCAGCCACACTTATTCATTTATGGTTGTCTGTGGCTGGTTTTGTGCTACAATCGCGGAGTAATTGCAACAGAAATTGTATGACCTTCAAATCCTAAGATATTTGCTATCTGGCCATGCACAGACAAATTGTGGACTCTTTTTCTATACCACACATTGTCTTCACTTTCAGTGAAGCCAAAAGAACAAATTCCTAATTGGGTCTCCAGAGGGAGACATTGAGGAGGGTCTTCAGATAGGGTTCGGTTTGTTTTGAGTCATACCAGACACTAATGATTTTATATACAACTCATGTATATTTCAAAACTTACTCCTATATTCAAAGGCCATATAGCTCAAAATAAAATATCCATGAGAAACATGTGTAATGCTTTAGAAAAGCAGCTTAAAACCCCACTAAGATGATGGAAATCAGGCTGCATTGCTGTTTAACAGATGGAGAAGAGGAAGTGAGTTTGGGGTGTCATTGAGGGATGGTTTGTAGAATGTTATGATCAAGTTTTGGAGGTTGAGAACTTAAAGTCCACGTCTAGAATCAAGTTGATCTGGGTCTAATCCTGACGCTGCCATTTTAATACTTTGTGGTAGTAAATACACAGTTCCATTGAGCCTAATTTTTTCACATCAATAATATTCCATACATTTAAATATATAGGCCATCTGGAACATAAGGTGATTTTCTCATTTTACCAATAAAAAAATTTCTAAAAACTTGAGTATGTTTTTAGGAAAGTAAATGAAATAGTCAAATGTCTACCTGTAATAGTTTATTAATATAGTTTCAGACATTTTAAATCTCCTATATTAGATATATTAATTCAAAAGTAGTACTTCATTAATTCTCACACTTTAAGAAATAATTTTATTCAAAGTTTTCATAAATGGCTTTAATTTAATGGAATTGGCATCAACTAGAGTTATTTTTTGAGTTATTTAACACAGTTTTCAGGAGCATATACTCTTACTTTCATTATGTTGTTTGATATACAGTACCTTTGAATTTTAGTATGAAGCTGTTCTTGGAAATTTTTTCCAGGCTACAGTTTCTCATTCACATGCTAGTATGGTAGATGGTCCTTTACACGTTTGTGATTTCCGCCATCTAACTACTTGTTAGATTGTTTCCTATTTTTTTTTTTTTTTTAATTTCTGTAGCTGGAGTGGAGGGCTACAACAGCACCTGGCTCAAAGGGACCCAAACCATCTCTGACAAAATCCAAAGGGCAGAGAGATGAGTCAGAAACCAGAAAGGAATGTATTTCTGTGAGGCCAACACCAAGAAGACAGTGAGCTGATGTCTCAAAGACTGTCTCCAAAATGCTGAAAATACTTCCAGGTTTATATAAGAAAAATGTGGGACAAAGCTCAGTGGGTACCAATGTGCAGGTGAGTAGTGAAGGTCAAGTTAATCACTGTCTTGGGGTCAATCACACAGGGTCTTGTTGGCTCCGGCAGTCCTTATTGCTTGAGGTGGCAGTTTGGTTCTCATCACCAGGATGCTCTGCCTGCAGGATATTTTGCCTGAGTTAAGAAACAAACTGGAAAGAAGAACTTACTCAGTTAGGAAGTACAGACAGAGGTCAAAATGGAGGTAGTTGAAATCCTCTTTCATTTAGCAATAATTGTATAGTTGCACACAGTTTTTAAAAATGATACAGAAGGATCCTGTGTCCCTTTACCCAGTTTCCTCCAAAATGGGAACACTTTGCAAAACTATGGTACAATATCATAATAAGAAAATTGACATTGATACAATCTACTGATCTTATTCAGAGCTCCCAGTTACACATATACTCATGTGTGTATGTGTGTTTACCTCTATACAATTTTATTACATATAAGTTTGTGTGCCCACCATCACAGTCAAGCTACAGGACTGTTCCATCACCACAAGATTACTTCTGGTTGTTCTTTTATAGCCATGCCCACCTCCAAGCACTCATCAGCTATTCTCTTTGGCAACCAATAATCTGCTATTTCCATAATTTTGTTACTTCAAGAATGTTACATAAATGGAAACATACATATATAAACTTTTGGGGTTGACTTTTTTCCCACTCAACATAATTCCCTTGAGATTCATCAAAATAATTATCTGTATCATTAGTTCATCCCTTTCTACTGTATTTTTTTTTTAATTTTTAAATGTTTTTTTTTTTTATTTTTAAGAGAGAGAGAGAGAGAGACAGAGAGCAAATGGGGAAGAGGCAGAGAGAAGGAGACACAGAATCCAAAGCAGGCTCCAGGCTCTGAGCTGTCAGCACAGAGTCTGACGCGGGGCTTGAAATCATGAACCGTGAGATTGTGACCTGAGCCAAAGTTGGCTGCTGAACCGACTAAGCAACCCAGGCACCCCTATTCCTTTTTACCATTGAGTTGCATTCTACAGTATGGATTTATCACAGTTTATTTAACCATTCATCCACTGAAGGACATCTGGGTCGTTTCCAAAATGTAGCTTTTATAAATAAATTTGCTCTGAACATTCATGATCCACTTTTGTCTAAAACAAGTTTTAATTTTAAAATGATCTTTAGGGACTCCTGAGTGGTGCAGTTGGTTAAGCATCTGACTTTGGCTCAGGTCATGATCTTGTGGTTAGTGGGTTTGAGTCCTGCATCGGGCTCCGTGCTGATAGATCAGGGCCTGAAGCTTGCTTCAGATTCGGCGTCTCCCTGTCTCTCTGCCCCTCCCTTGCTTGTGCTCTCTTTCTTTCTAAAAAATGAATAAACATTAAAAAATTAATAAAATGATATTTAGAAGGTTATTGACTACGAACATTTGCAATTTTGAATTCATGTCCCCAAGGAATGTATTCATTAATTTCTCAAATATTTATTATTTTCTATGTGCCAGGTAGTGTTCTAGGTGCAGAATACATAGGTAAACAAAGTTCCTGTTTTCTTGGAGTTTACATTCTAGTGAAAAGTGACAAGCCAAATATATGTATATAATAATTATAATTATAATTATTAAAAGGGTGCTACTTTTTTTGCTTCTTCTTCTCCTCCTCCTCCTCCTCCTCCTTCTCCTCCTTCTTCTTCTTCTTCTTCTTCTTCTTCTTCTTCTTCTTCACCTGATCCTATCAGTTGACTTGTAGCCATCCACAACTAGTATTAGTTGGGTCTCTTCTGGCTCATGTGTCTTCTCTAAGCAGTAGTTTTTTATTCAAAATAAAGTTATTGAGAGAACTCCAGGTAATGTGAGGGACTTCATAAGTTTAGTGAAGGCAACTTCCTTTTTTTTTTCTGAGGGAAGCTTTGAGACAAAGTATTGCCTTATATTTAGGCTGATGCTGTCTTGTCTTGCAATATTACTATGATAGAACCCCATAGAGCTAATGCTGTTTTGGGGGATGAGAGTGTGTGTCTGTTGCTGTTGTCCTCATTTAAAGGAAATTGCTTTTGATCTTCCTTACTGCTAGGGTTTAAAGGATTGCACTTTAAATGCAATTTTTAAAAGTTACCAGAAGCCATGTTAATCTGTTCCAGTAAAGATATCATCAGTAGCTTTAAGTCTACTAATTGGTTAAATTTACAATTTACAGTGTGTTGTCATCTGCTTTAATCCATCTGATTTCTGTAGGGCAATATAAGTAAATTACACATGGATATGGCGACAACCACCTTTTTGCATCCTTATGTCTTTGGTGGTGATGCCAATCTCTGCAATTCTTTTTGACATGAAGTTTTGCCTTTGATTTACCTTCTTGGGAGGGGGACTTTAAGAGTGGGAACAGTTTTAAGAACTTATACTTGGTCCTTCTTAACAAAATGGCCCTTACTTTACAGGACAGGGAAGCAGCATGAGGGTCTTGTTAGTTTTGAATATACTCAGTCACATTTATGCACTCAGTGGCCAAAGAACTAATCATAAGTTCCCTGTGAGATGAAACTGGCTGAGTGTTCCATATATCATCTGACATTCATAAGCTCCCACTCTGAATGGGAGGCCATAATGGTATTTTGTGTCCTTGGTATCTGTGCTGGCTCAGATGCTGTATTTAGTAGCTCTCTAAAGATTTGGTTATTCTCCTTTCTCATCTTTTGTGCTGTGGCCTTTTGTGTAACTCTGTTACCTTGGTAATGAAATCCTGGGCTTGTGGTCTGTCCTGCAGCTACAGAAGATAAGGGTATCTTTACACACTGCCAGGACTGCTATCTGACTTTCACAGAAAGACTTGAGTTGATAGACTAACCTGAACCTAACATTTTTTTCAAGACTTCTGAAGTGTTTATAATAGTAAGCCAACTCTGCAACCATTATGAATACCAATGTCCCCATACCATTTAAAAACTATTGTTTCTGCCTGTGTCAAAGAGTCACTGTCATCTGTGTTTCCTTTCAATCCACCAAAGGTGAAATTGTTAGTTATTGTGATGTTACTGCATGCCAGGCATTATCCACCTCACATTTTGTATCAACTGTCAACCTAGATTCTCTTTAGGTAGAAAGCAGAGCCTGAGACAAGGGTTTGCATGTAGGTCGTTTGTTTTAGGAAGTGATGTCAGGGAGTAGAGTTGGAGGTCTTGGAGGAGGAAAGGAAGCCAATATAAGAGTATGCTATCAACTATCACCTTTATGGATAACTGGGACTCAGTACTGCTGTGACCCATTGATGAACTCTACATTCCTCAGAATTATCCTCCTAAGAGGCAGGGAGGGAGCACTGAATCCTGAATCCCTGCCAGTTAAGGATTGCTCCATGAGGTTATCTCCCTGCATTTGCATGTTTACACTCATGAATTATGGCTTTCCACAGACATCTCAAACATAGCTCAGAGAGGTGAGGGCAGAAAACAAGGATATGAATTTCAGTGGAGACAAGATACTTTTGGATTAGTCATGTGTGAAGGTGGTTGTCACAGCAAAGACTGGGGATAAAGGTGGGCCAAGAGGATATAAGGGGGCAAAAGGTGCCCTTTTCATCACCTTGTCCCTTTTTGTCCTTTTTCCTCATTTTAATTCTTTGTAGGTGCCAAATAATGTTGGATATCTTGCACTGGCCTCCTAACTTTCAAGTGGCTGAACTTTCCACCATTAGATTTACACTGTTTGCTTTAGGTTATAATAGTCAGCATTCAGTAGGAATATTTGAGTGTATTGGGAAGGAGATCAAAACACATCAAGAACAGGGGCTTGTATACATGATTGGGCAGATTGGGACCAGACTGTGTAAATGTTTTCACTTATCGTAGGAAAATGAGAAAAATAAAGGCAATAGAGTTATTTATTCATGAAGTGAGAAATGAACAATTTAAAAGACCTGTACTTATCTTGAGATCATATCCTTAAGTATTTTGGGGGAGCCATGTCTGTTTTGAAAGATGAAATGATGTAAGCAAATATTTTCTAAAAAGCATTTTATATGACAAAATAGAAATTTGGAAACTGCAAGTCTGTCTCTTTGTTTTTCTTATCTTTAAAAATGTACTGGTCTGCAAGATCCCTAATTTGGACAATCCCTAATCTAGAGCATGGAGTCCCATCAGAGAGCAGGCCTGGAATTGGTCCCCAGGAAAAGGAAGAACTGGATAATTAGAGGTTGCTCTGGGAACAGTAAAGACTTGGCTATGAGAGAGAGAGAGAGAGAGAGAGAGAGAGAGAGAGAGAGAGAGATCTTGTCCACCTTGTGTCCATGGCTAGCACTGGAGCCAGAATGGTAGATGTACAAGAGAGGATGGGCCTAGAGTAATTCTGATGGAGATAGAGAACACTTCTTTTTCTCTTGGCTCAGCAAAAAAGCTATCAAGGTGCTAAAGAAAATCTCATTTCTTACCCAGATGGGTGGCTGTGATCAGCAAAAGACTGAGATGGGCTAGAGAAATTGATGTCTATCTATATTTCAGTACCAGCTGGCTTTGTGGTTGAGTGAAAGACCTGGCCCTCAGACTAGGACTTCCAACACTATGTTGAATAACAGTGGTGGGAGTGGGACATCCTTGTGTGTTCCTGACCCTAGGGGGAAAGCTCTCAGTTTTTCCCCATTGAGGATGATATTAACGGTGGGTCTTTTGTATATGGCTTTTATAATCTTGAGGTATGATCCTTCTATCCCTACTTTCTTGAGCGTTTTTATCAAGAAAGGATATATTTTGTCAAATGCTTCCTCTGCATCTGTTGAGAAGATGTTTCTTTTATTTTAACGAAGGAATTTTAATAATCTTTCTTTTGTTAGTGTGATGTATCACATTGATTGATTTGCAGATATTGAACCAACCCAGCATCACAGGTATAAATCCCACTTGATATTTGGTGAATAATTCTTTTAATGTACTGTTGGATCCATTTTGCTAGTACCAGAGAAATTGGTCTGTAGTTCTTCTTTGTAGGGGGGTCTTTGCCTGGTTTTGGAATCAAGGTAATGCTGGCCTCACAGAACGAGTTTGGAAGTTTTCCTTCCATTTCTGTTTTTTGGAACAACTTCAAAAGAATAAACTTTAACTCTTGTTTAAATGGTTAGTCGAGTTCTCCTGGAAAGCCATCCAGCCCTGGATTGTCATTTTTGGGAGAGTTTTGACTACTTATTCAATTTCTTTGCTGGTTACAGGTCTGTTCAAATTTTCTATTTCTTCCCATTTCAGGTTTCTTCCTGTTAAACATAGAAACATAGTTTCTATGTTTCTGGGAATTTGTCCATTTATTCCAGATTGTCCAATTTGTTGGCATATAATTGCTCATAATATTCTTTTATTATTGTTTCTATTTCTGTGGTGTTGGTTGTGATCTCTCCTCTTTCATGTGTAATTTTATTCATTTAGGTCCTTTACTTTTTCTTTTTGTCCAATCTGGCTAGGGATTTATCAATTTTGTTAATTCTTCCAAAGAGCCAGCTCCTGGTTTCATTGATCTGTTCTACTGTTTGTTTTTAATTTCAATACCATTGATTTCTGCTCTAACCTTCTATTCTTTGTTTTTAAAATTTTTAAAAACGTTTTTTATTTATTTTTGAGATACAGAGAGACAGAGCATAAGCAGGGGAGGGGCAGAGAGAGAGGGAGACACAGAATCTGAAGCAGGATCTAGGCTCTGAGCTGTCAGCACAGAGCCCAGTGCGGGGCTTGAACTCACAGAGTGTGAGATCATGATCTGAGCCGAAGCTGGACACTCAACCGACGGAGCCACCCAGGTGCCCCTGCTCTAACCTTTATTATTTCCCTTCTTTTGCTGGTTTGGGCTTTTTTTGCTGTTCTTTTCCCAGTTCAATTTGGTGTAAGGTTAGGTTGTGTATTTGAGACCTTTCATCCTTCTTTAGGAAGGCCTGGATTGCTATATACTTGCTTTTTAGTACTGCCTTTGCTGCATCCCAGAGGTTTTTGACTGTTGTGTTTTCATCTTTATTGGCTTCCATGTACTTTTTAATTTCCTCTTTAATTTAGCAGTTAACCCATTCATTCTTTAGTAGGGCATTCTTTAATCTTCCAGTATTCCTGGTCTTTCTAAATTTTTTCTTGTGGTTGATTTTAAGTTTCATAACATTGTGGTCTGAAAATATGCATGGTATGACTTGATCTTTTTGTACTTGTTGAGGGATGATTTTTATGTAATCTATTCTGGAGAATGTTCCAAGTATACTTGAGAAGAATGTGTATTCTGCTGCTTTAGGATTGAATGTTCTGAATATATCTGTTAAGTCCATCTAGTCCAGTGTGTCATTCAAAGCCCTCGTTTCCTTGTTAGCATGATAGATGGCTCTCCATCCCCTTTCAATTTGCAGGTGTCTTTAGGTCTAAAATGAGTCTCTCTAACAATAAGCTACATATAGATGGGTCTTGTTTTCTTACCCATTCTGATACCTTATGTCTTTTGATTGGAGTGTTTAGTCCACTGATACTTAGAGTGAATACAGAAAGATATGAATTTAGTGCCATTGTGTTGCCTGAAGGTTGGTGTTTCTGGTGATGTTCTCTAGTCCTTTCTAGTCTTTGTTGCTTTTGGTCTTTTTTGTTTTGTGTTATCTTTTCTCCACTCAAGGAGTTCCCCTTAAAATTTCTTGCAAGGCTGGTTTAGTGGTCACAAACTCCTTTAGTTTTTGTTTGTCTGGGAAACTCTCTATCTCTGCTTCCATTTTGAATAGCAACCTTGCTGGAAAAGTAATCTTGGCTGTATATTTTTCTGACTCAACACATTGAATATACCCTGCCACTCCTTTCTGGCCTGCCTAATTTCTGTGGATAGGTCTGCTGCAAACCTAATCTATCTTCCCTTATCAGTTAAGGAATTTTTTCTCTTGCTGCTTTCATAATTCTTTCCTTGTCTGTGTATTTTGTGAATTTGACCATGCTATGCCTTGGTGATGGTCAGTTTTTGTTGAATCTAATGGGAGTCTCTGTGCTCCTTGGGTTTTGATGTTTGTGTCCTTCCCCAGATTAGGAAAATTTTCTGTTATAGTTTGCTCATGTAAGTCTTCTTCCCTCTTTCCTCTCTCTTCATCTTCTGGGACTCCTATGATTCAGATGTTATTCCTTTTTTAAAAAGTCACTGAGTTCTCTAAGTCTTGTATCATGCTCTTTTGCCTTTGTTTCCCTCTTTTATTCTGCTTCATTATTCTCCATAATTTTATCTTCTAAATTGCTGATTTGTTGCTCTGCTTCATCCGCCCTTGCTGTTGTGGAAATTATTCAAGATTGCATCTCAGTTATAGCATTTTTAATTTTGGTATGACTAGATTTTATTTCTTTTATCTCCACAGAAAGGGATTCTCTGGTGTCTTCTAAGCTTTTATTCAACCCCAGCTAGTAGTATTATTATCGTGGTTCTAGTTCAGATATCTTACTTTTATTTGTGTGAGTTAAGTCCCTGGCTGTCATTTCTTCCTGTTCTTTCTTTTTGGGTGAATTCCTTTGTTTTGTCATTTTGGAGGAAGAAAAAAAAAATAAAATAAAAATTAAAATTAAGAAATTAAAATCAAAACAAAAAATCAAATAAAGGAAGCTATATCCTAGGTGTGTTTTGGTGTGCTTGTTGAAAGAAGCTTGATAGAATAGAAAAAAAAAAAAAAGAGAGAAAGGAAAGAAATAAAGTTAAGAAAAAATTTAATAATTAAAAACAATTTTTAAAATTTATATAATAAAATTGAATAAAATAAAATAAAGAAAATGAAATAGAAGAGTAAATTTTAAAAAAAGTAAAAAAAAAAAAAGTTTCTCTTTCTGTATCCAAGAAAGAGCAAGAAGAGAAATCAAGAAAAAAGAAAACAATTTAAGTAAAAACAGAAGCAAAGAAAATGAACAAATAAGTGACCAGCAAACAGAATGAAACCTGAATGAAGTTACATCCATTTTCCCCTAGAATTGGAACTATGAAGCCTTCTATAATCTGTACACTAAGCAGGTGGAGTGACTTATGCTCATCTTCTGGGGGATGTGCTTGGAAGGCTCAGTTGGGCAGTCTCCATTCTCCACTAGGTGGCGCTGCTTAGCTTACTGGGGTGGATCAGTGTGTGTGCATGCATGCGGGGAGAGGTGGAGATGGCTTTACCCAGCTCCCTAGTCTCTGGTGCAGGAACTTCACACTCTTACCCGCGATCAAGCATCCCTCCTTTGGCTCAGGCCTCTGTCCACTCCCCACCTCTACCCTGTCTGTGTCCAAGCTGTCCGCCTGCAAAGCAGCACTTCCCTCCAGAGTTTTATCTCAGATGGAGTTGTGTTTCAAAATCCCACACTTCAGAGACCCCTGTGCTGGACTTGTGCTGACTCTCTGGGGGAGGGTCTCACTGAGCAATGGCTGGTGCCAGCTTGCCCAAGAAAAATGGTTTGGTGCTGACCTACCTGCATTTCAGAGATGAGACAAGTTCAGAGTCTCCATGCTACTTTCCCATCTTAACTCCTTCCTCAGAAGTCACACACTTTAGGGGCACCTAGGTAGCTCAGTTGGTTGAGCATCTGAATCTTGATCTCAGCTCAGGTCATTATCTCATGGTTTGTAAGTTCGAGACCCATGCCAGGCTCTGTGCTGACAGTGGGGGCCCTCCTTGGGATTCTTTCTCTCTCTTCCTCTTTCTCTGTCCTTCTCTGGGTGGCTCTCTTTCTCTCTCAAAATAAATAAATAAACTTAAAAAAAAAGAATTCACACATTTTAGGTTAATCATCTTCCCAATGTTTAACATTTTTATTACCAATGGATTTACAGCTTACTGACCTTTAAATTAGCTATACTTTCTTGTTTGCTTTTAATTTTTTAAAATAATATGGATAAATTATTTTTTCTGGCTTAAAAAAAGTTTCCTATAAAAAAGTTTTCCTAAAGATTGCAAAAAAAGTTGTTATATTTTGGGAATTTTAGCATTTCTCACAATGTCAAGTACATTAAGAAAGCCTTCATATTTAGAAAGGGAACTGAAAAAAAAGAGAATCTACCTTATAATTCTTTCTTCTATTTTATTGAGTTTAACTTTTGACACGTTTTATCTGATATGTCTCATTTCTCAGATATCACAATCAGTAGTTTCTCTTCTCTGAAGCTTAGTTTTTATTTTGCCATTAAGCTTCTTCAAACAGATTGGTATGATTTTTCAATTTTTAAAATCCTAGATTATCTGTCTTTATCTCCAAGTTATCTATGAGTATTGCAAACACAGATAAGCTTTTTTTCCCCACACAATTCAGATGATGGAGAAATGCAAAGCCGATGGAAAGATAAGGAAGAGTATGTGACACACAAAAGGTACAAGGCAGAAAGAACAAGTTTATCAGAATCTCAGCCTTAGATCATTCATGTGAAAATGTTCTCAATTTAAAAATACAGAAGTGTCTTCTCAACATCAAATTCTTTGTTTTCTGTCGTGTGTAGTAGTTTTGATAACAAAATGTTTCTTGGATCGAACAAAAGAAATCCCCATCAAATAATTTTGTTTTCTTTATTAATCTAGTTTTTTGCCTTAAAAAATAATTATAAGTGAAACAACCTTTGGTCTTTGTAGGCAAAGGTGCCTCAGACATTGAGAAACTGTAGATACTTTACAATAAAAAGAATTACTGATAATGGACACTTACAGGTTTTGCTTCTATGAAGAACCTTGACTAAGATTTTGGTAATGAAAGAGGTTCTAGAGGAACAGAATTTTAAGAATGGATTTTCTGAATTGGTTCTGGTTTTATGGAATTGATTCTCCAATCTGATTAGATTTAAAGATGCTAATGATTCTATTTCTAGTAGTAAAGGGAACATAGCATAGTTCATGCTATGATCTGGCTTTTGAGATATACAAAATAGCTCCATTGTCCACTCCTAATCACTCACAATAAACAAGAATCTGGATGCCTGTGTATATGATACTTCCAAACATTTTTGTTAAACTAATGAATATAATGAGATTTGTTGTTTGCTCCTATTGTCACTGGACAAAGTGGGGAAAGAAAAGAATGAGCTCAGAGATTTGAAGCTCAGCTCATGTGCCACATAAGTGACCTGAAAACTTCTATATGTACCCAGAAGGAGACATTTATCTTCTGTAGCTGCAGGGCTGAAATTGCTGAAAGTCAAATCCAGGATCTTATCTTGTAACTGACTGAATTACAAGGAAAATGGAACTCCTAGATTTGCAGTTTGTCTACTGTTAAAGTGATGGCATTGTTAGGGAAGAAATGGGATCTTAAAAGTTGGAATGGGAATATGTGGGAAGACCCTGATAAAGCTGGGGATATTGGGTAAACTCTAGTAAGTTTTATCAGTGGAAGCAGCTTCTCCACTCCCCATAGAAGTGGCCTGTCTACCCATTTGAGGGAATTAAGCTTGCATTGCCTGAGGAAATGGTAATGGACTCCCCTGATACAGTGGCCATTCAAGACAATGCTGTTGCCCTCACTGTTTTTTTGTTTCACAACCTGTAACTAGACCTCAAGTCCCAGCAGGTCTCTAAAGGTGAAGTACAAAGTATGACCTATGAGGAGGTGCACTACACTCCAAAAAAACTACTTGAATTTCCTAATTGGAATGAACAGAAACCTGGAAGACATGTGGGAGAACAGATATGAAGGGTGTGGAATAATGGTGGAAGGAAAAATATGTTGGATCACGGGAATTTATTGATATGGGCTCACAAACAGATTCTGCATTTAATGTTCTGCAGAACAGGGAATTAGAAGGGGCTCCAACTGTTTGTAAGATTGGCTGGCTGAAACACAAACCAAAAGGTGGCCACAATGAGCAAGTTAGAAGTGCTGGGCCTGCCCTTGGTCTTATGTAGAGGAAGGGAATCAAAGGCTTAGGGAAATTGGAATGTTATAGTGGACTTGTCATGTAAGACCTACTCACCCACACAGGGAGGGTCCAGAAGACACATCTTTCTCCCTATGAGAAATATATTTGTAAGGGAGACCAGAATCCTAATGAGCTCTGTGATCATTCTTCTATGTAGGCCACCTTACAGTGGGAACTGTGGTCACTGAATTGAGATACCTAAATGCAATGGGAATCACTGAATCTCAGGATGCAGGGGCTGGGTGGTGGCATGCAATACCAAAGGCAAGGTGAACATGGCTGTCATCACGGACAACAGCATCAAAGCAGCAATCAGAACAATGTGACTCACACCCAGACCTATGGAATTGCCTAAGTACAACTAGAAGAAGAGGTCTACTAAGTTCCTACTTGGTTTGTATATGCAAACAAGTTATAGGTCAAGTGAACAAAGGTTTAATCTGAATTGTATAAATGGAGTCATGGCCCCTCAATAAATTCTGACTTAAGCCAGCTTACAAACCCAGAACCCCTTGAAGGAGGGGAGGCCAGGTTCCCTTGAGGAAAGATGCTGCTACACTGTCAAAGACTTATATTGTTAATCTTTCTCTTAGTATTTCCAAATGGGACCTATGAGCTTTTACCAGGGTAACTATGAATTAAGGAAAAGTAAAATAATCAGACCTTTCAGGGACTACTGGACACTGGCTCTGAATCAGCACTGATTTCAAGAGACCCAAAAGATCATGGTAGCCTATCAGAGTAGGGAGTTATGGAGTTCAGGTAATCAATGGAGTTTTAGCTCAGGTCCACCTCACTGTAGGTCCAATGGGTCCCCAAACCCATTGTGGTTATTTCCCCAGTTCCAGAACCATGAATAGAGCAGACATAATCAGCAGCTGGTAGAATCCCTCACTGGTTCCCTGACATATGAAGTGAGGGCCATTATGGTAAAAAGATCAAGTGGAAGCTATAGAACTGCCTCTACCTAGGAAAATAGTAAAGCAAATGCAATATCACATTCATGGAGGGATTGCAGAGATTAGTGCCACCATCAAGGACTTGAAAGTTGCAGGGATGGTTACCCTATCACATCCTCATTCAACTCACTTATTTGGCCTGGGTCTTAGAGAATGACAGTGGAATATCATAAGCTTAACCAGGTGGTGACTCCAGTTGCAGCTGCTGTACCAGATGTGGTTTCATTTCTCTAGCAAGTGAACCACATGTCCTGGTACCTGGTATGCAGCTATTGATATGGCAAATTCTTTTTCCTCTATACCTGATAACATAGACCACCAGGAGCAGTTTGCTTTCAGCTGCCAAGGCCAGTGATACACCTTCCTGAGGGGTGTATCAATTCTCCAGCATCATGTCATAATTTGCCTTTCTCTTCCACAAGACATCATACTGTTCCATTACATTGATAACATGCTGATTGGAACTAGTGAATAAGTAGCAACTACTCTGTATTTATTGGTGAGATATTTGTGTGTCAAAGAGTAGAAAATAAATCTGACAAAATTTCAGAAGACTTCTACCTCAGTGAAATATCTAGGGTTCAGTGGTGTGGGGCATGTTAAAACATCTTTTCTATGGTGAAGGATAAATTGTTGCATCTGGCCCCTCCTGCAGCCATAAGAGACACAGTTCTTAGTAAGCATCTTTGGATTTTGGAGACATGTTTCTCATTTGGGTGTGTTACTCTGGCCCACTTACCAAGTGACCTGAAAAGCCTCTGGTTTTGAGCGAGGCCCAGAACAAGAAAAGGCTCTGCAATAAATCCAGGCTGCCATGCAAGCTGCTTTGCTGGTGCAGACAGATGATCCAACAGATCCAGTTGTGCTTGAACTGTCAGTGGCAGATAGGGATGCTGTTTGGAGCCATTGAGAGCTCTCCATAGGTGAATCACAGCACAGATTTTTAGGATTTTTTAAACGAAGGCCTACCATCTTTCTTTTGAGAAAGAGCTCTTGGCTTGCTATCTGGGATTTTATAGAGACTGAACACTGATCTATGAGCTACTGAGTTACCGTATGACCTAAGCTGCCAATCATAAACTTGGTGTTATCTGACCCACCATGCTATAAATTTAGGCATGCACAGCAACACTCCATCATCAAGTGAAGATGGTATATACATGATTGGGCCCAAGCTGGTCCTTAAGTGAATGGCCCACTCAAATGCCCATGGCCTGCACTATTGCGACACTGCCTTGTCTCTCCCAGCCTTCACTTATCACCTCATGGGGAAGTTCCTACTTAATTGACAAAGAGAAGACTCAGACCATTTTTATGGGTGATTCTGCATGATAAGCAGACTTTACCCTAAAGTGGACAGCCCTTTTGTGGGACATTTCTGAAGCACCGTGGTGAAGGGAGATCCTCCCAGTGGACAGAACTTTGAGTAGTGCACTGGTTGTACACTTTGCATTGAAGAAGAAATGGCCAGATGTGTAATTACATACCAATTCATCGACTGTGGCTACTGGTTTGGCTGAATGGTCTGGGACTTGAAAGGAACATGATTGGAAAATTGGTGGCGAGGAAATTTGGGGAATAGGTATGTGAATATACCTACCTAAATGGGCAAAAAACTTGAATATATTTATGTCCCATGTGACTGTTTACCAAAGGGTGACTTTAGTAGAGGAGAGTTTTAACAATTAAGTGGATACCAGTCAGTTTTTTCCCAGCTCCCCCTATCATCACCTAATGGGTTCATGAATTATGTGGCCTTGGTGGGAGTGATAGAGGTTATGCATATACTCAGCAACATAGACTCGTATTCACTAGACTGACCTGACTATGGAACTGCTGAGTGCCCAATATGCCAGCAGCAGAGACCAAAACCAAGTCTCCCTACTATGACACTATTCCCTGGAGTGATCAGCTCTTACCTGGGCAGGTTGATTACATTGGACTGCTTCCATCATGGAAGGGCAGCATTTTATTCTTATTGGAGTACACACTTGCTCTGGATATGAATTTTCTTTCCCTGCATAAAATGCTTCTGCCAACTTTATCATCCATGGACTTACAGAATGCTTTATCCACTGTCATGGTATTCCACACAGCATTGTTTCTGATCAAGGAACTCAATTCATAGCAAATGAAGTGTGGCAATGGGCTCATGCACATGGAATTCATTGGTCTGAGCATGTTCTCCATCATCTGGAAGCAGCTGGCTTGATAGAACAATGAAACAGCCATTTGAAGACTCAGTTACAGCACCAGCTATGTGGCAAAACCTTCATAAAAATTGACCAAAATGAAAAAAGTAGAGCTTTTATAGGACATATTCATTATCATGAAGCAATGAAATTAGAAATAAGCATAAAAAGGGGACTAACAAATCATAACTACTTAGAAATAAGAACCACAGTCCTAGATAACACCAGAATCAGAGAGGATGTATAAAAAAAATTACTATCTAGAAACAAAAAAATGGAGAATTACTGAAATGGAAAACCAACAAAAAAAGCAGAAGACCAAAGAATCTCACCAGTGAATTAGAGAAAAACCATCTGAACATAATAATGCCAGAAAGGCATTGGATTAAATTTATCAGTGATTCTTTTTTTTTTTTTAATTTATATTCAAGTTAGTTAACATACAGTGTAGTCTCAGCTTCAGGAGTAGAACCTAGTGATTCATCTCTTACATATGACACTCAGTGCTCATCTTGAAAAGTGCCCTCCTTAATGCCCATCACCCATTGAACCCACCCCCCTGACCACCCCACCACAGCAACCTTCAGTTTGTTCTCAGTATTTAAGTTTCTTATGTTAATATAAATAGAAAGAAGAAAACTCTGGAATATGAAAATGACTAAAAACCAACAGCAAATATTACCCTAAAGTGAAAGGCACTAAGACAATTTCAGTTACAGTAAAAAACTGGAGAGAAGGATGCCTACAATCACCATTATTATTTAATGTCATTTTGAAGGTGTTAACAAATGTAGTAAGGTACGAAAATGAAATAATAGGCATAAGTATTGGAAGAATAGGTAAAATCACCTCTTCTTGTTACTAATAAGATTATACCAAGACAATCTGAGGAATCATGGGGAAAAACTTACTGGATTTAATAAATAAATTTGGATGCAAGATAATTATATAAAAAAACAAGAAATTTTACCTACTCTGACAAGTAATGGAAATGGAAAAATTATATCATTTAAAATAACATTAAAAGTGACAAAATTATTTAATAGTAAAGACACAGAATCTATATAAAGAGACCTGAGATATCTTACTAAAAGACATAAGATCTGAATAAATGGAGAGACAACTTATGTTTTTGGATGGGTAATATAATAAAAATAATAAATCTCCCAAATTGATTATAAAAATTGCCATTTCAATTTAAATTCTTAGTGGGGTTTTTCTTAGAACTGGATGCAAATACCTTAAATTCCATATGGTAAAATGCTTAAGAATAACTAAGATTATTATGAGGAAGGAGAACAATGAGGCATGACTTGCCTCCTATGCAATATATACAAAAAAGCTTTTATAATAAAATCAATATGGCATTTATATAAGAATAGACAAGTAGGTCAGTGGAACAGAATTAACAGTGCAGAATTTGTTGGACAACATAGGAATTTAACGTAAGACAAGTGAGGTAGTTCAATTCAGAGGAAGAATAATGTACTCTTTCATAAATGATGCTGACATAACTGCATATCCATCTGGAAGAAAAAAATGGATTCCATTCTTATATCAAAAACAAAAATAAATTCCAGATGGATTAAAGACAATTGTAAAAAAAATAGAGCTGCAAGAAAATGTAGAGTTAGAGAGATTCTACCAACCAAGATTGGAAACCCAGAAGTAATAAAAGACTTACTTAGCTATGTAAAAATGTAAAGTTTTTGGATAGAAAACGTTTCCATATACAAAGTCTATAGATTAATAATAGACCCGGGAAAATATTTGTAATGCAGATGTCAAAGAGTCAATTTCTATAATATACAAACAGTTCTAACAAATTGTTGAAAGACTTACCAATCATCAGAAAACTAAGCAGTGTGTTTGGAAAGACCCTTTATAGAATGAACAGTAAAAGACTATATGAAAAGATGCTCAAATTCATCAGTAATCAGGAAAATGCAAAGTAAAACAATGAAGTACCAGTTTACACCTATTAGGCAAGGAACTCTTAAACTCATTCTTTTCAGGTGTGTGTGTATGACACTTATACTTATGAAAATGTAAAGTGTTATATTTGGAAAGTAAGTGGGACAATCTATCAAAATTTAAACTATCACACACCCTTTGAGAATGAGCATTACACTTCCAGGAATTTACTGCATAAAAACAAATGTACACAATTCATGAAGGCATATATGTTTGCTAATTGCAGTATTGTTTGAGTGGCCAAGAACTGGAAAAAAAAGTGAATTTCTTGTCGATAGGGATGTGACTGAATAAATAATGATACAGCCATACAATGAAATATTGTGCAACCATAAAAAAAATTAGAGTCACATCAAATGACTTGGAATTATTTCTCTAAGGAAATGTTTGAGTGAATAGTGCAAGAGGCAGAAAACTGCAATAGAGCAAATGATGCTAGAAAAAAGTCTTGTGAATATGAATGTGCTTGTGAGCATGCTTGTGCACAGTGTGCATGTGTGAGTGTGTATGTAGGATTATCTGACTGTGAAGGAAAGTACAGAAAAACACCCATACATTTTTTTTTTAAGTAGGCTTCACGCCCAGCATGGAGCCCAACATGGGGCTTGAACTCATGCCCTTGAGATCAACATTGGAATTGAGATCAACAGTTGGGTGCTTAATGCACTGAGCCACCCTGGTGCCCCAACTCCCATACATTTTTAAACGCAGCTTATGTGGGGCATGGGGAATGGGGAATGGGGTGTGAGATGCAGAGAAGGTGAGGAGGGGGCCAGGAAAAGGTATCAAGGAAAAATGGCATATATATTATTTTCCTAATTGTGTAAAATTATCTAAGATTCAGTGGCAACAGATCAAAGTGAGGACACAGTTCTGATATGCACGAGTGTCATATGCATATGTATGTAAAATGTAAATGCTTTCCCATGAAACAAAATGCAATGAATAGTGAAGAAACTTCTGAAGAAAATGTTACAACTCTTTGAAAAGACCACCGGACTGTATGATCCATAAAGGCAGGTACCAGATGATCATTTTATCTCCAACATGTAGTATGAGGGTGACATTTGGTTTTTGTTGGATAATATTGTTGAATAAAATGAAAAAAATTGTAACTACCATTATTTTTGCCTCTCCAGTTGGTAATGATTAAAAATTACAATATTTAGAGATATGGGCATGCATGGAAGGGGATGATGGACGTGTAAATCTGCTGATTACTTCTGAAGGGTGAGTTCTTCCAGACTTTCAAGGAATGAAAAATTCCCATGATATGTAATCTCCAGAGTTTAAAAAATCTATTCACTAACTTTATGAAACTCCTTTTAGGAGCCCTTTCTTATAAGTCCTGCTGTTTTCCTTCATGCCCTTTACCATAATTTTTAACTTTATTTAAAAGATCTATATACTGAACTATACTGTACTATATTCTATATTGTGCTATATCATTGTATATTATTCAATACTATACTATACTATACTATACTCAGAGAGATGAAATCACCATTCATTCATTTATTTCTTCCTTCATTAAAAATTCATGGAGGGGTGCCTGCGTGGCTCAGTCAGTAGAGCATGAGACTCTTGATCTCAGGGTCATAAGTTCAAGCCCCATGTTGGGCATAGAGCCCTTACTATGTGACATGCCTTATTCTAGGTGTTTACACATATTATCTCATTTAGTTTATGGTTAACTCACACCCAGTGCTGTACTGATCTATATTAGAACTAAAACAAAAGGAAAAATCAGTAATACCAACCCTATTTTGTTCATCATGGATCTCTTTGCATTAATTTTATTTAAAAATATTGCATTAAAATGTTATTTATCTTGATTATTCTGCTTTTTGGTACCCCTTTAAATTTTGTGTCTGAGGCAAATGCCTCGCTCACCTCCCCCTGGTCTTAGCTCTGCTTATAATCCTGTGAGGTAGGTATTATCCTAATCATGTTACAGAAAAAGAAATTTCAGCTCAGGGATATTAGCTAACTTGCCCAAGTTTACAAAACTAATAAGTAGGAAAATAATAATTTAGATCCAGTTCTATGTGACTTTATGCCACTACAGGAAAAGTCCTTTAAAATCTAGAAAATGCTATTTAGTATTGCCACTCTAAAGCTTATTTATACTCTGTGTGTTTTGTTTAGAATCAAATGCTCCTATAATTTAGAGACCCTCATTTTCTTTGTATGGCACGGCATTATATACAGATAGGAGTGTGATTAATGTCAATTACATATGTATCATCTACAGTGTGCTTCCACACATATTAGCTGTTTGTTCTTCACAAGCCAGTGAAATAGAATAGATAGATATATTTCTCCATTTATTGGATGAGGAAGCTGAGGTTTACCAGGAATCAATGACTTACAGAATTCCACACTTACCTTCCTTTTTAAAAATTTTGTTATCATAACAAGTCAATAGGTGGGTAAAGTGATTATCCTCATGCTATTTTTGGAGAAACTGGGGCCAGAGAGATGTGCCTTGCCTGAGGTCACAGAGCTGCAAGTGGAGAGGGAGATTTGGATGCAGGTCTCTCTGGCTCCAGAGCCCAAAGGCCCATCTCCACCATCTACCTGGTATTAGCTGAAGAATTGGGCAGTGTGGCTGAAGGAGGAGGGGAGTTCTGACTCCTGCTCCCCTTGTCTTCCAGACAGATGAGAAGGTGAGTGTGTGTCATTCTGGGGCTGTGGGGAGCCACCATGGACAGGGAGTAGTGTTTGTTGGGGAGTGTACTGAGGGGTAGAGAACCCATCCTGGCCATGCTAACTCCTAGCAGGAAACACTTTTGTTTATTCAGCCAGGCTGTGGGCAGAGGGTAGCAGTGTGGGGTACCCACTGGCACAAGCTGGAGATGGTGATTAAGGGCAGAGGGTAAATAATTGCCCCGGTTACTTGGGTGTGCACCTGGGATGATGGGTCAGCTCTAGAATATTCTGGGATGGTATATAGTCTCTGCAATGTTTTTTTTAAATTTTTTTTTATTTTTGGATGCTAATAATGGCAGGGGTCTCCACAGTTCTAGAGTGGGAAACCCTAGGAACAAACTTAGTACATTAAATCAACAGTGAGATGATACTGTAAGAGTCTGAACCTTCATGGAGATCCATGTCAACCTGTTATTCATAATCACAGAACCCCCTGACACATAGCAGGTCTGAGGAACTTCCTGTGGATTAGTACTCTCTGGAAACTTCTCAGAGACAACTTAGAGCTGGAATGGGGTGTTTATTCTAAGTGTGCACAGTATTATCATCACCCTCATCAAGAATCCCTCCACCAGGGAGGAGGAAAGAATGTGTCTTGTCTTTGCCCACATCTTTCAAGTTGTGTGGTGTGTGAAGCTCCAGACCAGTAGAGGGCACTCCTGCCAGTTGGCAAACCACTCACTTGTTGACATGCCCCATGAATCTAAGAGGAGTTATTTCATGAATACCAGCCCCAGTCTCATGAAGGTCAGCAATGTGACACTATCTTTGGGCACAGATCTAACTAGAGTTTGAAGAGGGAAATCACCACAACAACCTCCTCTGTGGTCTGTGTCCAATTTTACTCTTCCAAACTCATTCTCCAAACCATAGCTAGAATGATCTTGGTCTACTTCAACGTTTTCTCTTCCCACTTTCCCTTAGATAAAATCCAAACCAGAATGGCTCTTTACAAATATTTACAACCCCATTTCTTACAGCTCTCATCCTCACATGTTATGATTCAACAATTTGGAGCCATTTTCAAAAACCTGAATTCACTGACCTGTCTCTTCAAGAGCTGTGCACGGGTTATATTTTCTGCTTAGTTTCTCTGTCCCCGGGACACCTTTTGCTTGGCTAACTTCTCGTCAACTCCTAGGTTAGATGTTATATTGTCTGGAAAACCTTCTCTGTCCCCTAAGATGGGATGATGGGAGCTTCTCACATGTTCCCATGCCCCCTGCCTTGCCCAGGTGTGGCACTCCTGTGTCATAATCATGCGTTTCTCTGACCCCTCCACTCAACTGTAAACTCTGGGGTCTTCCAAACCACCGGTCTTCATGTTCCTTGGTTACCTCTCCTCTGGTGCTCCTACTGTATTTCAGTTGCTTACTCTCACGAGTATCCCTTACGGCTTTTTACCCTATACCTTCTGCATAGTAGAACTCACCTGAGACTATTCAGTGAGTGAAATGTTTATTAAACAATTTGTTCTACAGCACCTTCCTAATGTGTCATTCATATCTCCAATTGTTATGATGTAGGTCCTTGGACACCACTCTCAGAGATTCTGTTAGATATGGGGTGGGGCCCAAGAGTGTATTTTAACAGATTTCTAGGTGACTCTTATGCATATTGAAAAGTAAGAACAACTGTTCTCATTTTGTTAATGATGGAGAAAATCCTTCTGTGTTTGTTGCCACCAACACAGTCAAACCCCCATCCAACAATCTCTTAGACTATGGATCTCCTTCAGTAGAGGGTGAATGTGATCTGGTGGCCTCTCCAGGACAATTTCTCCATTCTGTCTGATCCTCCTCACTGGAGACCCCATCCTCCAAAGAGAAATGCCCTTGCATTTAGCAGACGGTTCCCATCAGGTATGGGCATGACCATGGAGAAAGGGGCTTTGTTCTTTTAGGGAGAAGGGCCTCCTTTGGTGGGAGCCAGCCTATTGGCTAACATGTTGACTCTCCGTCTCCAGATTATTTCTCCCTGTGTGTGCTAAGCACTTTGTAAATGTGATAATGAGGGGTCCAATTTGCTGTGCTTACAGATAAAACAGGGAAGCTGAGCGGCAGGGTTCTCTGGGAAAGCAAATATCTTGCTCATATTATTCCCTCATTTCCCCCTGCCTTTGCTACCCGCCCCTCAGCTTGAACTAATCAGGCCACTAGCACTTTATAATGAATGTTAATAAACGCCTAATGGATAGTCTTGAACAAATAAGCCTTAAGGGCTAGAGCAAAACCTGGGCTCCCCATCTCTGTGCTCCTTGGGAATTAGGCCCCTGCTGGGAGCCAGGACAGGTGAAATGACTCAGAAGCTCCTCAGGCACCTGAGGCCAGAGTCTGGGCCATGGGAACGATATGACCGATATGACTGTCCCTTTCTTTGCTCAGCCTTAGAGGATATGCCAGTATAGCCAAGGCTCTTGTATTGGCCAGACCTTAGTTTGGAGAGACAGAAAAACAGCTGCCCCTCCATGTGCAACCACCTCCCCTGCCCACCCCCATGTCACCTGATAACAGGAGTTGGGAGAGGGAAGTGTCAAACTCACCCTCCCCCACCCAGGCTCTCTTTTGTGCTCGCAGAATAATCGAGTTTCAAAGAAGAGAACAGATGGATTGCATTTTCCTAACTTTTAGCTGGTTCCAATGTGCAAACGGTTAAGATCATAATGTTAACATTTTCTCGATGTTTTATGTGCATATAAAATATTCCTGAAGAATGTGCTTTTGAATGCAAAGTTTGATCCAATTACAATTTTATAGAGTTTATAAAAACATAAAAAGTATGTTTTCTGGGTGTCTGAGACCCTTTTGGCCTTTACAGTAAACTTGGAAGCTTGCAGGGAAACATAATTGCCACCATGTCAGAGAGGGCCCTATGGAGCTTAAAATGATGAGCCCATTATGTAAATATGGAAACATCCCATAGTCTCTTGGGGTGAATGAGATACTGATGAATGGAATTAAAAACAATCCTGTGGTCTGGGATCAGATTGGAAATGGTTGTTGTTTTCTGTCTTTGAAGAGCCGTTTAAAAAAAAAAAAAAGGAAAAAGAATCTTGCAAACTTAACTTCTGTGGTTTAGAAAACATAAGGTGGCTCCGTGCAAAATCAGGCAGCTTCCCCATTCATGGGGCAGAAGAAACAGCCCCATAGCAAAAAGCACAGCCAGAAGACCCTTTTCAGCATGAACTCAAATGTCTGCAGAACGTGCAGAAAGCTTCCACTTGAGGACGAAGTGTAAGGGGATGCTCCTGGGAATAGAGACAAGCTCTTTCCAGTCTCATTGTCACTGTACCTGGGCAAATAACTCCAGCAATCTGAGCCTTGACACTTTGCTTGTAAAAAGAAAAGGTTGGGTTTGAGGATCTCTCTTCAAGCTCCAAACGCTGTGATTACTTACCACCGCACCCCTGCCCCAAAGTAATTACAAGCTGTTGGGATACATGAGACAATCAGCAGCAGCATGTCTGGAGGAGGAGTCCATTAACGAATGTCCAAAACTGAGTCCCCAATCAGAAGTCTTGGTTCCTGGAAAATATAGTTGCATAACAATCCTGTGTCTGAGTTGATTTGCTTGCTGTATTTTCTGGTTCCATATGTAAGTAGTTCATAACGTTTCCAGACTGTTCCCATTCTGAGATGTTGATTAGGAAATCTCTTGATACCCATAGTGAGAGCATGCACAAGATTGTAAAGAATAGTTTTGTTAAGCAAATGTGGACTGGATTTTGTTCCAGGGACTGGTCCAGCTCCAGCAGCTTCCCTGTGGCATTCAGGTGCCTTACGAGGGTGAGAATTTTTCCAATGCAAACATCTGGGGCAGGTCTAGCTCTGGAGAAAACCAAGGTCATCTAATGAGAATTGCCCTCAGTGTATGGATCTGAGTCTATATCATTTATTAGTAATAGTTGCAGCTTTCAGAAAGAAATCTAGATAATGTCATGCCTTGTACATAAGGAAAATGTATGAAGCTTAGAGAGACTTGGGCAAAGTCACACAGAATCTCTCTGCCGTTTTGATATAATACTGTTGGCATCTTCCACATCCATATGGGGCATTTGAGGAACCCCATATAACTGGAACTCAATGAAGGAGGGAGAGTATGTGAGTTTCATAGTGCTGCCATTAGAAATTGTCATCAACTTGGTGGCTTAAAACAATGGAAATTTATTCTTTCACAGATCTGAAGGTGAGAAGTCTGAAATCAAGGTATCAGCAAGGCCGTGCTCCCTCTGAAGACTCTAGGAAGGAATCCTTCCTTATCTCTTCCAGCAAGCATGGCCCCAAGCATTCCTTGGCTTAGGCAGTATAACTCAACCTCTGTCCACCCCTGTTTTCACATGGCTGCCTTCTCTGTCTCTGTGTGAGTATTCTTTTCTTCTTCTAAGGATATTAGTCATTGGATTTAGGGACCACCCTAATCCATTACAGTCCCATTTCTATGCTTAACTCATTATGTCAGGCTATTTCCAATAAGGTCACATTCTGAGGTTCTGGGTCAATAAGAATTTTGGGGAACAGTATTCAACCCACTATAAGTGAGTGGTAGGAAAGGAAGTCTGAGAGAAGAGCAGGATCCTAGCTATTTCTGGGACATGCCAAGTGCATTCTCTCCTCACAGCTTTTGTACTAGATGTCTTTCCCCAGACATCAGTGTGGCATGCTCCCTCACTTCCTTCAGATCATGTCCTTCCTCACTTCATTCAAGCCTTCTTGATGAGGTCGAGTCTTATAGGCCACTTGTAACAATTTTATTAGCTTTTATTCTATGAGATGAGGAGAACTTTGAAGATTTTGAGCAAAAGAGTCCCATGATCTGACATGTTTTGTAAGATTCATTTTGGTTGGAAAATTGGCTATAGGAGGTTAGGGTAAAAGGAGAGAGAGAGAATGATATGGTTTCTCTGTAGATTAGGGGAAAGATGCTCAGAGTTGGAAGTGGTGGGAATGTAGGATGTGATTAGATTCTAAATATATTTTGAAGATATAGTTGGAGTTTTGGTCATTAGTGTTTGAGATGCCTATAGACATCCAAATGGAGATGTTGATTAAGCAGCTGGATTTATAAGTCTGGAATTAAGGGGGAGAGGTATGCATTAGAGATAAATATTTGGGAGTCACAGCAGTTAGATGGTATTTAAAGCCATGTCACAAGAGGAGCTTACCTGAGGGGTCAAATGAAGATAAAGGAAAAAGAAATCTGAGGTTTGTGTGTTGGGAATCTGCATCATTTCGAGGTTAGAAATATGAGGAGGGCTCAGCAAAGGAAACAGACTACGTGACCAGTGAGAGACGATGAGAACAAGAGAAGGGGGTGCCCTGCAAGCCAGGTGGAGGAAGGTTTCAAAATGGAGGGAGTCATCACGTGTGTCAAGATTGGTTGACAGGTCAAAGAGGATGAGGCCTCAGGACAGTGGGGGTCGGTGCTGACTTTTACATGAGAGAGATGTGATGAGGATTAAAGCATAATTAAATGCCTGCCCTGCCAGACTTCTGGGTCAGGTGGAAAATTACTGTCACAGAATCCACCCCTCCTACTCCAGGGGTGGATCCAGAGCTGCCTTGACCATCAGCAGTCTCACTGCACTCACCAGTGAGGTTAGGGGCCATGTGACCTAACACTGCACAATGAGACCAGAGGGGAAGTTGGCTGAGGGGATCAGGTGAAAATGTGTACTCATGTCTAGAAAGGACTAGCCAGAAGACAGACACTCTTTCTCTTTGTGGAGATGACACATGGATGAGCAGAGCCCAGGCCTGTGGAGGGGTTCCTTTTCCGTCTGAGCACAGAGAGGCTAACTTGCTCTCTCCTTTCACCTCCAAGACTTCTCTGAGGAAGGAGGCCAGAGCAGAGGGTAACCCAGACCTGATAATTTTGTCTCCTACATTTTGAGCATCATTGCATGGCTACAGCTTCCCTTCTGGTGTCTGTCCCAGTCTCCTCCAGTCTCGAGCATCCAACCAGCTCATGTCCTCATTCACAGACACTCCATTCCTGCCTTGGTAGGACTTGCTCCTCAGAACCTCTTTGCAGTTTAAGAAGGGGGTTCCTGAAGTTGGAAAAATCTTGCCACAACATTGATATCAGAATGGAAGATTCCTAGGCCTCCAGGTGGCCCCCAGGAGATTCATTCTGGAGCTGACAGGTTCATCCAAGGGGCCTCAAACACATCACCCAGAGGGAGCAAGCCACTTCATTTTCTTCAGACCTTTCTGTCTCCCAGGCAGACTCCCTCGGGGTTCTTCAGACCAAAGTACTTCACAGGAAGCTAGAAAAGGAGTTCTTGGAAACATACAGAGGCCAACTACGTGGGGGTGAGCAAGAGGTAAAAGATTTTTGCTCCAAAGGGAGGAAGCTTAGTGGAGGATGCTTTCATTTAGCCTGTGATGACAAGATAAGGAATTAATAGCTTTAAGTTGCATTGAAGAACGCAGAGATAACAGTGGGCGATAAACCTCCCAACCAGATGGTGCTCCAGACAACACGGGAGGGTCCCTGGGCTCCAGCCCAGCTTCCCTCAGAGTTACAAGAGTTTTAGAGCATTCACAAGGCCAGCTCATGGCCTTGGGAGTGTGTGGAAAATAACAAAGCAACCTGTAGAGACCTGGAAAAGAAACGCATGCAATAAGGAAGGTTCTGTTCCAGCCTAGGGAAGCACAGGGGTAAGCCAAGACTGACCTTGTGCAGGAGATTTGCTTATACCCTTCAGGAGACTAAAAACTTCCCAGGTTCCACACTAAGAATCCAGGATCCCCCAAAGTGAATTTACAGGGAAGTGACACAATTTATTAGAAGTCTAATAAATCAGGGCACTTGGGTGGCTCAGTCGGTTAAGTGTCTAACTCTGGATTTCAGCTCAGGTCATGATCTCACAGTTATAAGATCAGCCCCGATTCTGGCTCTGTGCTGGGCACGGAGCCTGCTTAAGATTCCTAATCTCCCTCTCCTTTTGCCCTTCACCTTCTCTCTCTCTCAAAAAAAAAAAAAAAAAAAAAAAAAAAGGAAAGTCTGTGGAATTGCACACTTGGTCTTGATATTTATGGGATCAGTGGGAAAAAAGGAAGATGGAGAGAGTTCTGCTCTCTGAAGCTGGACATGTGCAGCCTCCAATTCAACTGTCTTATGAGCAGAACTTAGCAAAAGTGTGTACCTTCTCTCTAGAAGCAAGGATGGGGAGTCCATTTTGGACTGCTCAGTAATTTTAGGAAACAAATTCTGGCCACCATGGCACTCACTCTTGTGATTCATTTCTCCTATCTAGAATGGATCATATTGTCTAAACGTCAGGCCTATCCTTTGCACCCCACCAAAAAAAGAAAAGAAAAAAGAAAGGAAGAGCCAAACCAATGCAGCAAGTGGATTTACAGGATGCATTTGGGCAGCAGCCAGTGTCTCAAGAAGCTGTCAAAGCAAGTGTCTCCACGGCACAGAGCAGAACCTGTTGGGGCCAGAGTGACTCACCAGCATTCTTTTTCACCTATTGTTCTGGGAGAGGGAAGCTCCCTACTCCAGATGCTCTTTCTTACTCTCTTGATCAGATTCAGGCTCCCATTCCCCAACCATCAACCATCACCCCCACCTGAGTCTTCCTTCATCACTACTATTCTGTCCTCTGTTCTCATCACCCCCACCTCTGGGAGGTGATGAGAACAGAGAGGCATCTTCCTTTCTCTCACTCTGCCCATTAACTCTTCTGAGGCCCACCCCAAAACCCCCACGCTGAGCTCTGGAACACTAGGGTAATTTGAACCTGCATCTGTGGATAGCTTCGTCTGTGTTTACAGATAGAAGACAAGCTGCAAGAAACAGGATTGGATTTGTTATTTGTAAGTCAAACCAGCTGTGATCTCCTGTCTGTGGCTGCTTCCTTTGCAAATGCCAAATGTCACTTGTGGTTGGAGACACTTTTCTTCCCAGAGAGTTGTTTTACCCTCCTGTAGCCAGCTCTCCTCCTGTGCCTCTTCCTCTGCCAGCTGCTCTTCTGCAAGGTGTGTGGAGCCAGCCTGTGCCCCACCCCCAGCTGGCTCCTGAGAGAATTCTATGGCTCAGGAGTTCCAGCACCTTTTGGAAGTCTGCTTAGCTGGGGGGGGAGTGGGGTACTGGGCTGGATTAGACTAACTCCTTTCCAGAGTCTTTCTTTCCCCTCCACATTTTAGAAGTCAACTTGAAGTGTATCTCCATGGAGTTCTAAACTAAGAATCACTTTGGGGAAAAAAAAAAAAGAAACACTTGGCCTAACTTACTACCCCCCTAGGAGGGAGCATCAGAGTGAGTTTATATGTGTTTGGGGACAACTGCATTTCAAATTGGTAATATTTAAATCATCAACAAAAAGAAACTTTTACATTTAAGTTGGTCAGTATCCATCCTTTGGATGCAAGCTTCTTGGGAACAGGGACATGGTCATGTTATCTAGGGAGTTCCATATACAGATCTCCATTCAGCATTTGTTGAATACCTACCAGGTACTCAGCTTATGCTGTTAAAGAGCACACAATCTACAAGGTAGAAGAAAAGTATATAGCCATGGGAAAAGGTTTGTTTTATTCCCTTGCACTATTAACCAAGGGCTAGTTGAGGCTTATTGGCATACAATGCAATGGGAGTTTAGTGTGGGGAACGATATTAGGCTGGGGGTGATCAGGGAAGGTTTCATGGAGGAGGGAGGGCTTAAACTGAGGCCCAAAGGAGTGACTCCATGTTTATAATAAAGGGATGTGTTGGAGCACCTGGGTGGCTCAGTTGGTTAAGTGTCTGACTCTGGCAGATGGGATTTCAAGTGTGGGGTGGTCACCCACTAAAATCATTTCAATTAACATCCCATCCTGTCCCAGGAAAAAAAAAGAAAGATTTGTTCAGCAACTGAGACATGGAAACAACTTGTAGGTTAATGTCTAACAGACTCATTGATTCTCTTACTTTCCTTTAAAGTATCATCATTCCTGGGACACCTAAGCAGGCTCCATGCTGTGAGTGCAAAGCCCAATGCAGGGCTCCATCCCAGGAACCATGAGATCATGACCCGAGCTGAAATCAAGAGTCAGCTGCTTAACCGACTGAGCTACTCAGGCACCCCTAAAAACACTTTTTAATTTAATTTAATTTAATTTAATTTAATTTAATTTAGCTTAGTTTTATTGCGTGTAATTGACAAATAGAAATTTTACAAATTTTAGGTATGCAACTTGATGTTGTGATATATGTATACAGTAGTCTCCCCTTTTCCATTTCCATGGGGAATGTTGTCCAAGACCTCCAGCTGATGACTGACACTGCAGATAGCACTGAACCCTATATATACTGTGTTTTCCTACACATACATACCTATGATAAAGTTTGATTTATAAATTAAGCACAGTAAGATATTAACAACAACTAATAATATAATAGAACAATTGTAGCAATAGATTCTAATAAAAATTGTGTGGATATGGTCTCTCTCTCTCTCAAAATATCTTGTGCTATACACTCACCTTTCTTGTGATGATGTGAGATGACAAATTTCCTACATAGTGAGATGAAGTGAGGTGAATGATGTAGGCATTGTGATGTAGTGTTAGGCTACAGTCTAACAGGGGTGGAAGGTTAGGGAGAGGGCCAGTCTACATTGTGAGATAATCACCAGAATCAAGCTAGTTAACATATCCATTACCTCATATAGTTACTTTTTTGGCTGTGTGTGTGATGAGAGTTCTTAAGATCTACCCTTTTAGCAAATTTCAAGTATACAATATAAGTAATATTAACTAGTCACCATTGGTATATTAGATCTCCAGAACTTATTTATCTTGCATAACTGAAATTTTGTACCCCTTGACCAACATCTCCTCCCCATTTTCCCCACTTCTACCCCCTGGTAACCACCATTCTACTCTGTGTGTCTATGAGGTCAACAATGGTAGAATCCGTGGATACTTCTTTTGAATCTTCTTGGCTCGATCCTCTTCTCTTTGGTCTCTAGATCTTGGTTGGCCTCTAAGTCTTGTAGTGTCACAAGATTGTAATGTAGGCCTCATTGTCTTCTTTCTCCACATTTTTCTCCTAAGTGATCTTATTTAGTTCCATGACTTTAACAATGACTGTCTTAATGCTTTTTAATTTTTATCTCTGATGACATTTTAAAACATTAGGTTTATATTTTACTGCTTGCTTGATCACACCATTAGAATGATAAATATCTCAAATGTATCCGGGATAAAATGAAATTATTAATTTCCTATCTTTTTCCCATCTCACATGTTTCTCCTAGTCTTCCCCAACTCATTATGTGGCTTTCCTATTTATTAAGCCAAACCCTAAGAAGGGGCCTTGATTTCATTCTAATTTACCTCCCACATTCATAGTTTTGTCTCTATAATACAGTGCTTTGCACAGAGTAGTAATAAAACATATTCATTAAGTGAATATTTTATAATATAATACATAGTAAAATGCATCCCTAGTTCTAAACAATTAATAAATGAAGTTTGGAAAAATAACGTTGCTGTTAGTTTTTGGCCTTTTCGTTTTAGACATGGCTTATTTATTTACTTAGGGTCTTCCTTATTGATATGTCATTCCTTGTCATGTTAGTCTTTCCATTTATCCTGTTGAGTGTTTATTTTCCAAGGATTGCTGGCTCCCTCTTTCGAGAATGGAATTGGAAATTCAGATCTGGGCACTAGATGTGTTCATTGCTAGTGTAGTATTGTTATTTCTAGGCCTTCTCAGTTGAAAAAGCAAGGAAATATAAATGAGTATACTAACTATTTTATATACACATATCTTAAAATATTTCTATATGGAACCATGTAACTTATATTAAGCTAAACAGGAGTACACATTGATGTCTCCAACTCCAATCCATCACCACATGGATCATGGATCATTTTGGCTTCCTCCCCTTGCTTATCTGTAATTCCCTCTCATACAATGAAAAAAATGGCTCCCACCACCCACCATACATTTACTTATTTGTTCAATTACAGTATACATGTATTGTAGCTGTATCAGAATTGTTAACCCATACCCCTGTGGAAAACAAGTTTATCAACTAGAGTACAGTGTTTATGTAAACTTCCTTTTCCTATTAGGTTTACAGACTCCATTCATTTCTAAAGTTAGTTAGGTTCAATAATATCTCTTCCTTTCAGTAAGATTGTTTTGTACATATATTTTAAAATTATTTTAATATTTATTTATTTTTTGAGAGAGACAGACAGAGACAGAGCATGAGTGAGGAAGGGGCAGACAGAGAGGGAGACACAGAATCCAAAGCAGGCTCCAGGCTCTGAGCTGTCAGCACAGAGCCCAATATGGGGCTCAAACTCAAGGACTGTGAGATCATGACCTGAGCTGAAGTCGGACACTTAACCAACAAGTCGGCACCCCGTTTTGTACATATTTAATACCTGAGATCCTTTGACCTCCCAAATGATTTAATTTTTTTAAGTTTATTTATTTATTTTGAGAGAGAGAGAGCGCAGAAGTAGGGGAGGGGCAGAGAGAGAGGCAGAGAGAGAATCCCAAGCAGGCTCTGCACTTTCAGCACAGAGCCTGATCCCGGGCTCAATCTCACAAACCATGAGATCATGACCTGAACCAAAATCAAAAGCCAGGCACTCAACTGACTGAGCCACCCAGGAGCCCCAATGATTTAATTTTTTAAAAATTTTGCATACATTCAGGTTGGCTTTTTGTGGAATAAAATTCTATTGCTTTTAACAAATGCATATCATGTATACACATTACAGAATCCCACAAAATAGTTTTGTTGCCCTAAAAATCCTCTGTGATTCACCTACTCAAACCCTGTCCCCATCCCCCTGGCAGCCACTTATCTTTTTACTGTCTCTATAGTATTGTCTTTTGCAGAATGTTATATAATTGAATTATCTAGTATGCGACTTTTCCAGACTACCATCTTTCACTTAGTGATATGCATTTAAGGTTCACCCATGACTTCCTGTGGCTTGATTGCTCATTTAAAAAAAAATCATGAAATAATATTGTATTATGTTAATGTACCACAGTTCATCCATTCGTATACTAAAGGATATCTTGGTTGCTTCTAGTTTGTGGGATTATGAGTAAAGCTGCTAAAACATTCATGCTAAAATATTTCTGTGTGGTCAAAAGTTTTCAAATCAGTTGGGCAATAGGGAGATAGAGAGCCAGGAAGAGATTTCCAGCCCAGTGTTACCTTTCAGACATAAAAACCCAACTTCTCTTGTTTGTGTCCCTAAGCCAGCTTCAGACAATACACTTAGAGTTTCAAGAATAAAAATCTGTCTTGGGGCACCTGGGTGGCTCAGCTGATTAAGTGTCCGACTCTTGGTTTTAACTCAGGTCATGATCTCATGCTTTATGAGATTGATCCCCTTGTCTGGCTCCATGTTGACAGCATGGGGCCTGCTTGAGATTTTCTCTCCCTCTCTCTTTGCCCCCCCCCCCCAACCTTGTACATTGATATCTCTCTCTCTCTCTCTCTCAAAATAAACAAATAAACTTTAAAAAATCCGCCTCTACTGCGCTTCAAGGACTGTCATCTGGAGCACTGGGTCAGCACTGAGTGAGACTCACCAAATGATCTCTGATCAGTCAGCCAGGAATGAAGACAAAGTTGGCAAAGGTGCTCACTTGAGAGATCTGGGGTGGGGGTGGGGCCAATGATAAATTGGATTTGACTGATGGCATTATAAATGCTGAAGAAATAAATTGTTTATGATACTTGTTAAAGATTATAAGGAAAATTTTATTCAGAGGGAGCTAACACAATGGGGTTTTGTAGTAAGGGAGAGAGATTGGGTCAAATATGAATGTGACAAAGAAAAGTAAAGATTTATAGCCAAGGATTCATAGAAGCAGGGTTCTAGTAAGTGAAAAATTACTAAGAGATAGCATAATTCTTTGCTAAATTGACCTAACAGGATTTTGGCTGACGGCAGCCAAGAGGATAAGATACACAGGGTAGGGAATGAAAAATTTGATCAGATATCAAGGGTTATTAGGCCAAGGTTGGGTATTTTCACTTAAGTAATTCAGTGAGATTCTTACTAAAACTTGAGTAGGTGGACCAAGGACAAGAGTCCAAGGTTGAGGCTTAGTCAGAAAGATGACTCCAAGGAGCCTGATTCAAGTTTGGTCAAAAGAGAGTATTGTCACTTAATAAATGATGGAAAGAAGGAAGGAAGGAAGGAAGGAAGGAAATGAATGCTTTCTTGAAGGAAAGCATTTGTCTTGGTATGGGAAGGAATGTTGTACTTCAGACTGGAGGAGAGAGTACTTGTTGGAATGGAGGGGGTTAGAGGTGTGCTGTGGGGAGATGATGCTAGGAAGTGAGTTTCAATAGGTTAGGAGAGGGGTTGATGCCAAAAAGAGACAAGAAAGCCTGCAAATGAGATTAGTTTGTGTCCTGTGGATAGAGGGACAAGGGAGCCTGGGCATTCAAAATGTGACTCAGGTATAAACAGCATCTCTATCACCTGGGAGCTTGTCAGACATGAAACTCTTGGGCCCCACTCCAGATCTACTGAATCAGAATCTGCACTTGAACAAGATCCCAGGGGATTCTTAGACACATCAAGGTTTGAGAAGTACTTCTCTAGGAGTTCTGTGCAGGGATTACTGTGGCTAGAATTGAATTTTGAAATTCTTTCATCTGTGACAATTAAATTTTTCTAGTGCAAACTCATCCAGTTTCTTGTGTGGGGGGCATATACCTGGCAGCAAGTGTTCGGGGAGCAGATAGGGGATGACTGCTGTGTCCTCAGCTCAATATTCAGGCTTTAATTTTATCTGTCTGCTTTCAGCATCATGCCCCATCCCTACCATTTGGACATTATTTTGCACAATCTTGACCCTCTCCTGAGAATAAACTTCTGGTTTCTTGAATAGGGTGAGTGTGGATATTGTTTGGTGGGGGAAAGAATCCAGGGGTCCAATTGTTGTATTTATTTATCAGTATCCTTACTCTCAGCCCCACACCTCATTGTCTGTAGTGCTTCCACATTCAGAAGGATAAATTGGCTTATTTCTCAAGGGACCACCACTCTCCAGGATTGTACCTTGCTCTACTGAGAGAGAGGCGATACTTCTTTATCCACTTTACTATTTCCTAAAATTCTCCTAAATTCTCACAAGCACTATTACTGTCTGTCTTTTTTGTACTTGAAGATTTATATTCCTTTAGTGACTCTTCAGTTGAGTTTGGGAGAAAACAGACGATTCTTCCACATTTAAAGGAAAATTTTCGAGATTATGCTCTAATTTCTTTTTTTTTTTTGAAGTAACTTGACTTTAAACAAATCTATACATATAATAAAATGCACCCATTTAAGCATACTCTCTGATGAGTTTTTATTCTCAATCAAGATGTACAATATTTCTATCAACTCATAAGTTTCTTTCCTGCAGCAGGCAGTTTCTAAAAAGGCTCGTATTGATTGCTACCTCCTAGTACTCTTTCCCTTGAATAATTCCCTCCCATTGAAGGTGAACTGCACCTAGGGACTTGATTCTAATGAATAGAATATGGGAAATGTGATGAGATATTGCTTCTGAGATTAGGTTACAAAAGATTGTGACTTCCATCTTGCTGGCATTCTCTTGCCCTTTGTCCTCTTGCTAGCTTTCTCTGGCAAAACCAGTTTCAATATTGTGAGCTTTCCTGTGAAGGAGCCACCATGTCAAAGAACTGGGGGCATAATCTGGTCAACAGTTTATGAAGAATTGAGGCCCTCAATCCAACAACTGGCAAGGAACTGAATCCTGCCAATAACCACCTGAATGAGCTGAGAAGTAGATTCACTCTAAGTTGAGCCTTAAGAAGATTATAAACCCAGCGGACAACCCTGATTGCAGCCTGTAAGGCATCCAGAGCCAGAGGAACCAGTTAAGCCATGCCCAGATTACTGGCCCACAGAAACTGAGAGATAATAAATGTGTTAAACTTTTAGTTTGGGGGTAATTTATTAATAGATAACTAATATGCCTCCTGACTGTTTGCAAATGGTCAGTCAAGTATCCACTGATCAGCAGATTACTTCAATACTGTAGAGTTGTCTTCCTCTTCTAGAATTTCAGATAATATAGTATGTATTTTTGTGATCTACCCATGTTGCATATATTAGGTATTGGTTCATTTTTATTGAATAATATTCCATTGTATGGATATAACAAAATTTGTTCTCCCATTCGTCTATTGTTGAACATTTGTGTTGCTGCTAGGTTTTGGTTATTGTGAATAAAGCTGCTACAAGCATTCATGTATAATCTGTATGTGAAATATGTTCTATTTCTCTTGGGTAAATACTTACAATTGCTGGATCATATGGTAAGTGAAGACTTGTATATTGTTCTTTTTAAGATCTGTTTCTTAAAGTGTTTGTAACTTATTCAAGATCCCTTTTTCTCTTGGGCTTTCAGCAGTTGACAGTTATGCACCTTTGTGTGGTTTTCTTTGTATTTGTCATATTTGGGAGCATCAAGTTTCTTGGACTTTTAAGTTAATACTTTCTTTTCATAATTTGGAAAACTTCTCTGCTCTTTATTTAAATATTTTTGTGTTCTTTTCTTTCTGGGACTCCAATTACACATTTGTTAGACTGGTAGGCTACATATCTACAGGCTTGTAGCCTGTAGGCTACATATCTTGTAGGCTCTTTTAATATTCAAATCTATTATTTGAACTAGATAATTTCTACTGATTTATTTGCAAGTTCATGGATTCTTCCCCCATCTTTATTCTACTGTTGAACTCATCTAGTAAATTTTTCATTTCAGTTGTTATGCCTTTTGGTTCTAGAATTTCTCATGATTTCCATTTCTCTATTTAAATTCTGTTTTCTCATTAGAACTCCATTTTCCTTTAATTATTAGTTCTTATTTTTCTTTAATACTTTAAAAATACTTATAAAAATGATTTTAAATCTTTGTCTGCCAAATCCAACATCTTGGGCCACTCAGAGTCAATTTCTATTGACTACTTTACTTTCTTATTTCTTCATATCTAGTATTTTTTTTGAAGTTTATTTTTATTTATTTTGAGAAAGAGAGAGAGAGCAAGTGGGGGAGTGATAGAGAGAGAGGGAGACAGAATCCCAAGCAGGCTCCTTGCTGTCAGCACAGAACCCAAATGGGGTTTGAACTCATGAATCATGAGATTATGACCTGAGCTGAAGTCAAGAGTTGGACGCTTAACTGACTGAGCTACCCACGTGCCCCTGTATCTAGTAATTTTTGGTTGAAAATTAAGTAGCATAGTACAATGTTGTAGTGGTTCTAGGTTCTATTATATTCTTCTAAGAGTTTTTGTTGTTATTGCTGTCGTTCTGATAGTTAACTGTCTTAACTCAGACTGAAAATTCTGCTTCCTCCATGGTGTGCAGTAATTAATGTAACTGCTCAGTTCTTTTAGTTTCCAATTGCTGTGTTTTTTACCCTGGCCTCCCGAGTGGGTTTTTTTTCCCCCAGGTGCTTTGCCTCCTCCCCACACATGCATAATTTTGTGCTCATTGAGGACTTTAGGGCATAGTTTGCATACACGTTTTTAGTCCCACATTTTCTATAGTTCTTTTGCCCCCAGGATTTTAACCCTAAATTTCTACTTCTCTGCCACTGCTAAACTTTTTCTTCTGAAAATTTGAATTGGCAAGCCTCATTAAAAAAAAATAAACAAATAAACTTTCACAGCCATGAGGATTGGAGAGTGCTCTGAGGCAAAAACAAACAAACAAACAAACAAACAAACTAAACAAAACAAAATAAAAAACAACAAAAATAAAACACAGAGACCCCAAAGACAAAAACTCATAAACTTGTAATTCTCACCTGAAGCAGTTGTAGTCTTTCCAGAATAAGGTCTTCTCTGATTTACCAGTTTCTTTAAATAACTGATTATTAAAAAAAAATAATTGTCTATTTTATTATTACTACCTAGGAAAGGATCCACCAACTACTTCACTTCATCATTATTAGAAGCAGGTTTATATAGTAGCACTACAGCCTTTGTTGTAATAGTTTGTAATAGTTTTCCTGTCTTCTGCATGACTTTAGAAGTTTTCCTGCTGCATAAAAGGACTCTCCAGAGGGGCACCTGGGTGGCTCAGTCGGTTAAGTGTCCAACTTAGGCTCAGGTCATGATCTCACGGTCCGTGAGTTCGAGCCCCACGTCAGGCTCTGTGCTGACAGCTCAGAGCCTGGAGCCTGCTTCAAATTCTGTGTCTCCCTCTCTCTCTGCCCCTCCCCTACTCATACTCTGTTTCGCTCTGTCTCAAAAATAAATAAATTTAAAAAAAATTAAAAAGGACTCTCCAGAGCCTACTCCATGATCCTCCTCCAAATCTCCTCTTTCTCTCCTTCAGTCCCTGCTGGGTACTCATGAAACTCAGTGACTTGATTTTTCATTTTATAAATGATATTTCTTCACATAAAGAAGACTTACACTTTGGTATAGTAATTTTTGATCTTTTTCTTTGTTTTCTTTTGCCTTATTTCCTTCTCAAACCTTAGGTTGTATATTTACCTGTATATTCATCAATTTTTGACATAATATCTTTCCATTTAATACTTAAGCAATAGATAATTTATTTGAGTGTATGGCATGAGGTAGGACTTGAACTTCATTCTTTTTTCACTTGTTAACCAGTGTTCCCAGCACCATTTTATTGATTAATGTGTCCTCTTCCCATGAAAGCAAAATGTTGCATGATAGGGAATAGTTCTTCCCCATTTTAGATGTTTTTACCTTTAGGTGCAGGAAGTCTATTAGTGTGATACTTTTGATATCTTTCTATCTCTGTCCTCATTCCACTCCTGAGAAAGTTGAGTGACTTCTCTATTTAATAAATCTTCCAAAAAAAAAAAAAAAAGAAAAAAGAAAAGAGTCAAGCATATTTAGTTTGTTTTTGTCTTTTCTGTTGGAATCAAGGTGTCCATAGGGAACAGTCTTTCGGTGTTAAATGTTTTTGACCTATGCAGCTACCATGGGATTTCTGAAGGGCATTTCTCTTCTCCACAGGAATTCTGAAAAAATTGAGATGATAGAAGCCATTCTTTATTACTGATAAAGGTTAAGTTGGAAGATGCAGTTTATTATGAGAGCCAAATGTGCTTGTTGACTGAATCTTGGGTTGGGCAGCTGGACTCAGTGCATGGAAATACTAGACCACAGCAGCCCTTCCTGCATGAAGGAAGATCCTGTTCCTGGAATTAGGGGAGAATGCCTGCCCCTTGTGTATAGCCCAGTCCCAAGTGAAGCATTGCCTCTATTTTCTTCTATATTTATAATTGAAGTGCTTTCAGGCACAGATACACACAGATTTATTTCTGAGCTTTCTTTTAGGTTTTGTTGGTTTGTTAATCTGTTATTAAGTCAGAGCCACTCTTTTAAAGTATTAGAGCTTTATAATACTTGTTAATGTTTGGCAAAGTGAGTCACTCTTCATTACTTTTATTTTGGTAATTATTGGTGATTACTTGGTATTTTTTGATTATTTTTGAAAATTATTTTTTAGAATAATTTTGTTAAGTGAAACATCTTGTTATTTTTTACATTGAAAATGTGTTAGGGGCACCTGGGTGACTCAGTCAGTTAAGCATCCGACTTTGCCTCAGGTTATGATCTCACAGTCCATGAGTTCAACCCTGCATAGGGCTCTCTTCTTTCAGCACAGAGCCCACCTCAGATCCTCTGTTCCTCTCTCTCTGCCCCTCCCCTATGCATAAATTGAAAATGTGTTATATTAATTGAAGAAATAATGACATATTTTTAGTACTGAATTTCTCATTTAGGAATGTGTATTTCTCTTGAGGTTTATGATTTTTAAAAATTTCCAATAAAATATTATAGTTTTACATATAGATAACCTGTATATATTTTCTATTTAAAGCAATTGAGAGAGATCTGATTTTTTTCATTATGAGCACATTTAATGAAATCAGTGGAGATTTCAGTGTTCTTCAGGGTAGCTTTTGTGCATAGAAAAAAATTATATGCAGGATGTTAATGTTAATATTTGATTTATTCAAATTATAAATTTAGAAAACTAGATTTTCCTTAATCATCTTTGTCCACATTACAAACCTTATAATTCTATTAATAAAATTAGCAATATACAAAAAATTACTTTTCCTTTGATTAAAGTTTAATTAATGTAAAATGAATAGAACATATCCCCTTAAACAATCAGCCCCATTTACAAGTCTGTTAATTAAATTCCTTCAATCATGAAAGCTGTATTTATTAAGTTTAACATAGTTGAATGCCTCTAAGCAGCATTGCTGAACAGCTCTATTAAGTCTGATAGAACAAACTGATAAATATGGCAAATCTTTAAAAACATTCCAGTGCTGTTTAGAAACTTAGCTAAAGTCTCTTACACCTTTCAACTTACAACTACAAAATCGATTACCTAATTGCATGTTGTAAAATGGAATCACAACTTTAATCTGTTAGATTCTTTCATATGCCCAAAACTCTTAAACCCTGCGATTACTGTAAATACCAAATACACACAGATTGTTCCAATGATTACAAAAACCTGTTTTTGAATGTAACACAAAAGTATTAATATCATTGAGTTATTTACTCAATTTGTATTTAATTCTAAACCTTCTCAGAATTAAAAAGACATCCCATAACATCCAAAAGACAATAACAAAAGTTATTACCCCAGTCAAGTGGGGGAGAGATTTTAGCAGAATAAGTTTGCTTCTGGGCCAGAGATTTTTGGCCAGTTACTAGATCTGATTCTCCTGGAGTCACTCAGCAACACATCAATTCAGTTTTTTTTTTTTTTAAGAGAGAGAGACAGACAGAGAGAGAGAGAGAGAAGGGTGTGTGTGCTCATGAATGCGTGAGGAAGAGAGGGAATCCCAAGCAGGCTCCATGCCCAGTGTGGAGACTGACATGGGGCTCCATCTCACTATGGTGAGATCATGACCTGAGCTGAAATCAAGAGTTGGATGCTTAACTGAATGAGCTATCCAGGCACTCAACTCAGTTTTTAATAGTCACTGAAAAACAGGGGTTCTGAGTCTATACCCTTTGGAAGAGATTGATCTTTTCTGAGTTTAAGATATACCATTACTTAGCTACTGTTGGGTGTTAAGTCTGCAACGTCCCATCCAGTTTGCTTCATCACATGTTTAGGTCAATAAATCAATTTCTGCATGATTTCATTCCATATTCCTTTCAGTCCTTTCTGTATGCCTCAGTCACACTTTCATAGCTGTTAATTACACCCTGTTGAATTCAGCATACACTCCCTATTTGGTTCACTTCCTTCCCAGGACTGAAGTCATCCTCACTGCAATAGAGACTATTATACAAACATACTTTTGCTCATCACTCAGCCTTTTCAAATCTTTAATTTTTTGTTATGTTTGCTTCAAGTTTTAAAAAACATTAAAACATTTCAGATGCAGTGGGAGCCTCCAGTGTACTCTTTCTTAATTTTGTGTTTTCCTTCCTCAGAGGAACACTCTCCTGAATTTTTTGTTTAGAATTTCCAGTGGAGATATAAATTATTAATTTTAGAATGTTAGTGATGTCTCTTATCAGTTATAATAGTTTGTAGTATTCTAGATTGGTTTTTCATGTATAAAAACATCATCTGGGGATAAGGACAGTTTAAAAATTTTTTTCCCAATAATTATTTGTTTTATTCTTCTGTTTTATTGTATTGGCCAGGACCTCCTCTGTAATGTTGAATGTAAGAAATGATGGTGGGTATATTTGTCTCACTCCTGACTTTATTGATAATGCTTCTCAAGTTGTACCATTAATTATGATATTTAATAAGTCTTTTGTATCATGTTTGATAATATAGGTTATGAGATTAAGGAAATCAGCTCATATTTCAAATTACTTGGGATTTAAAAATTTATTTTTATTTTTATTTTTTGATGTTTATTAGAGAGAGAGAGAGAGAGAGAGAGAGAGAACAGGAGTGGGAGAGGGACAGAAAGAGAGAGAGACAGAGGGTCTGAAGAGGGCTCTGTGCTGACAGTAGATACCTGAGAGAAAGTCAGACACTTAACAGACTGAGTCACCCAGGAACCCCTTTTGAGATTTTTTTTAAAGTATAAATTGACTTTTATCAAATGTTTTCAGCATCTTTTGAAATGATTGTGTATTTTTCTGTTTTAATCCATTAATTTACTTATACTACTAGTATTCTGATATCAAATCATATTTTCATTCCATTTAGTTAATGCTAATGGTTATACTATACCAGAGTAAAATGCATTAGGTAGTCTTCTTTTTCTTTCCAATTTTGTAAAAGAGTTCCTTGAATGTTTTGGAAAATTCACCTATAAAACATTCTAGCCTTGGTGCCTTTTGTAGGGAAAGGCTTTTGATTACCAATAAAATTGCTTTAACCTGGTTTTTTGTTGAGGTTTTCTATTTCTTCTTAAGTTGATCTTGGTAATTAATTGTGTTTCTAGAAATATATATAATTCATCACATTTTCAAATCTGTTAACATTTAATTCATATTATTATCTTATGATTTTTAAAACTACTGTTCTGAGATTATCTTCCTCTTTCTGTTTTAAACATTGTTGATTTGTGTCTTTTCTCTTGGCAGTCTTACTGCAGATTTGTTTTATTAATTTTTATAAAGCCCACCTTTCATTATTATTTATACTATGATTTGTGTTCTATTTAATTAATTAAATTTTTTTTTAATGTTTATTTTTTAAGAGAGAGAGACAGCGAGCGAGTGAGGAAGGGGCAGAGAGAGAGGGAGATGCAGAATCAGAAGCAGGCTCCAGGCCCTGAGCTGTCAGCACAGAGCCCGACAAGGGGCTCAAACCCATGAGCTGTGAGATCGTGACCTGAGCCGAAGTCGGATGCTTAACCGACTGAGCCACTCAGGTGCCCCTCTATTTAATTCATTTTAGCTATTAACTTAATTCTTTCCCTCTTCTATTTTCTTTGATCTAAGATGTTGTGTCCTGTTTTGCTTTGTGAGTTGAGTATTTAGTTATTATCTTCAAGCATTTTTTACTGAATGACTTTATAACTACAGTTTTGGTACAGCTGCACCACACTAGTTTTCCTATGTACCACTTTTATTGTTATTCAGTTCTAATATTTAACATTTCCATTTTAATGTTGTCTTCATTTTGTGAGTTATTTCAGAGTTCATCTAGAAATTTCCAAACATACATTTCTTAAAAACTATCTTATCATTGCTTTCTAGTTAATTTGACCGAGATTAAAGAACATAGTTTGTGTCATTGATTCTTTGAAATCACTTGAAATTTTCTTTGACATCGAAGATATGTTCAATTTTTGTAAAAATTTCATGTGTAATTTAAAAATTGGAGTGCCTGGATGGCTCAGTCGGTTAAGCATTGACTTCGGCTCAGGTCATGATCTCATGGTTTCTGAGTTTGAGCCCCACATCAGCTCTGTGCTGGTAGTTCAGAGCCTGGAGCCTGCTTTGGATTGTGTGTTTCCCTCTCTCTCTGCCCCTCTGCTACTTGCACTCTGTCTCTCAAAAATAAATAAACATTTAAAAAAAATTAAAAAATTATTTTTCCCACTTCTGGGGTAGAAAGTCCCTCTTATATGTATTTCAAAGAAAGTTGAATTTAGTAGTTGAGATTACAATTTTTGTAATTACAATTACTGACAATTGTGACTTATTTCTACCATCTTTTTTTCCTTTTAATCATCCTTTTCTTGCCTTTTTTTGTACCCCATATTTCCTTCTTTTGATGTATTGATAAAAATTTCTATACCTGCCCATTTTCCTTTCTCAGATGGTTTGGAAGCTCTGGATGATATTTCTATTCTTTTGACATGTTCATACTTAAGTGTAATTTTTTTTTTTTTTTTTTTTTGGTAACAAAGCCTACAGTTACTTAGTGTGCTTTTTTTTTCTTAAACATGAGAGAGAACTTATCAGTGGTTGACAACTCATTAAAAAAATCCTCTGTCTTCTGCCTTGCCACTCCATCATTTTGAAATTGCTATCTAGAAAGTGCTGAGAGTCACATAGGTAATATAAAATTTTCTTGTAGTCGATTAAAAAAAGTAAAAAAAAAATAGTGAAAATAATTTCAATAATGTTTTCTTTAATTCATATCCCAAATACTATCATTTTAATATGCAATCATTTAATATGCAATCAAAACCATTAATGAGATATTTTAAATTATTTTTCATACTAAATCATTAAAATGCAGTGTATATGTTAAACTTCATCATACTTCAATACAGATAAGCCAGATTTTAAGTACTCAGTGCTCACATATAGCTAGTGGCTACCATATTGGACAGCTCAGTTCTAGAATTTTCATTTTTACCATATTCCAAACATAAAAATTACCTATAATTATTAATTATAGTATATATACACATATATAATATATGTTATATACTATATGTTTATATATATATATATATATATATATAGTATAGATATGTTAACTTTACCAACAAATCTATTTATTTTTAGTTCTTACTATTATTTCTTCTATACCATGTTTTCCCTCTGTATTTGCTTTTCTTTCTGTTGAATCACATGATTTGTAGTTCTTTTAGTGAGGGACTGTTAGATATAAAAATTGAAACGTTTATAGATCTGAAATGTTCTGTTTTGGCCTCACTCTTGAATAATGGTTTAGTTGGTTATAACACTATGTTGACAATCATTTTTCCTTATGGTTTTAAAAATATTACTCCACTGTCTCCAGGCTTCAACAGTGAGCCTAGCTATTTTCCCTTTTCTTGGAAAGAGTACTTTAAGTGCCCTTTGTCATTAAGGAGCTGAATTCTGGACCAATTGGCTTGCTCCTGGATGAAAGCCTAGCAGGCCCATAGCTTTGAATTTATTTATTCCCTTGTACTTCTCTTCAGTTTCTCAACTGTGGTGATGTTTATTTTATTTTTGAATTAGCTATGGTTTTCTAATATTCTATTTTACATTTCTTCTGTCATTGACAAGGGGTGTGTCAAAGCATGAGCTAACAGAACCATCTTGTTCAGAAATCAACAACTTTGCTAAAATGGAATCTTAGGTATTGATTGTTTTCTTGCATCTGTAGTATCTTTGCCTTTATAATTTCTATTTTTTTTTTTTTTTTGCTTCATGGTGTTCAGGAAAAATATTGATTTCCGTACACATATTTGTAATTACACACCTTCCTTTCTAATTGTTCTGCTTATTTTTTCAGTTGATTTTGTAGGCAAAAGGTAACATAACTTGCAAATAATTTATTTTATCTTCCTCTGTTTGACATGATTTATATGATTTCTTTTTCTTATTTTATTGCATGGGTCAGAACTTCCATGTTAGTTAACAGTGGTGATAGCTAATATGCAGATATTGTCTCTAACTTTAAAGAAGATTTAATCTAATGTTTCATCATTAAGAGTAATAGTGGAACTTGATTCAAAATAAATATTCTTGATTAGGTTAAGTAGTATCCTTTTAATTCTAGTTTTCCAGTTATTTTTATTTTTTTTTCAACGTTTTTTTTTTTTATTTATTTTTGGGACAGAGAGAGACAGAGCATGAACGGGGGAGGGGCAGAGAGAGAGGGAGACACAGAATCGGAAACAGGCTCCAGGCTCCGAGCCATCAGCCTAGAGCCTGACGCGGGGCTCCAACTCACGGATCGCGAGATCGTGACCTGGCTGAAGTCGGACGCTTAACCGACTGCGCCATCCAGGCGCCCCTATCCAGTTATTTTTAAAATAAGTCAGAAATGACTGTAAAATTCTTCTAAACACCTTTTACTTTCCCTCAAGATATTCATATGCTTTGACTTATTATTGTGTTAATGTATATTGATTTTAAAATATTGAATCATTCTTCATTCCTGGAATAAATCTTATTTGGACATGGAGTACAATTCTTCTAATATACTGCTGGATTCCATTGCTAATATTTTAGTTAGACTTTTAGATTAAAATAACAAGAGAGATTAGCCTGTAGTTTTCCTTTTTGTGCTTTCTTAGGTTTTGATTGGAGAGTTATGACGACTTTGTAAAATTAACTGGGAAGGTTTCCATCTTTTCATATGCTCTGAGAAAGTTTAAATAGCATAGGAATTATCTGTTCCTTGAAAGTTTGAAAGAATTCATCTGTGAAACCATCAGATTATTGTTTCTGAATTATTTTTACATTATGTATCTTCTGTTTCAGAAGTTATTTTTTAACATTTGCAATTAATTAGTTAACCAGACTTGCAGCAGCTCTTCCTACTTAACTGTTTGGTGCAGTTGCTCACTGTCATTTTATACCATAACTGCTCCATTCTTAGGCTTTCATTTAGCTAAGTGATATTTTAAGATTTAAAAAAATTGTTTATTTATTTTGAGAGAGTGAGCGAAAGCGTGTGTGTGAGAGAGAGAGAGAGAGCGAGCAAGAGAGAGAGACAGAATATGAGTGGGGGAGTGGCAGAGAAAGGGAGAGAGAGAATGCCAGGCAGGCTCCACGCTGTCAGTACAGAGCCTGACACAGGGCTCAATCCCATGAACCATGAGATCATGACCTGAGTTGAAATCAAGAGTTGGATGCTCAACTGACTGAGCCACCCAGGTGCCCCATGATTCTTTAAGGAAGATTATGTATATTTAGATCCCTTGTTCATATGATTTTTATACATGAAGGATAATTTCCCTGAAAGCAATTCTTGGGCCACAACCTTTTCTTCTCAAAACCGTGTAGACTTTCACCTGATATTTAGTATGGTGGTACAGAATTCTAAAATAGTCTAATGTTTATTCCTTTGAAGATAAGAAATTTTTTCAAAACTATATTATTCCTGGATCTTAGGGAATTTTTATCTGTAACTGATGATTTAAAAATTCCAAGATATGCATAGACTTGCATCATTGCTTATTGGTTTATGTTTAGAATGTAGTTTACTCTTTCAATATGCATTCCCCTCCTTTTTTCTTTTTGCTTTTTAATGTATTTTACTTACATATATTTTATGTACACATAAAGCTGTTGCTTTAGTTCCAGTTCTCATTTTTTTATGAAGAATAATCCCTAGGCTTGATTATTTATTTATATTCCAGATATTTGAGAACTTCTTTTGCAGTAGGGTCTGATCTAGGTACGTATGTGCAATTTCTCTCATAAATTTCTTTGCTGAGATTTTCTCTCTATATTCTGATTTGATTTCTTTATATTTTTTAAATCTCAATCATATTTCTTTTCACTTAATCTTGTTATCCTTTCATCTTTTCATCTTTTATTTTTAAGAATACTTGCCTCTGTTTTTACATTCTTTTGAGAATACCAAAAAGTTTTATGAATTAGTTTCCTAAATCTTGCATTAAATAATTTTGAAAAGTATGTTCTGTCCCTGAATCTTTGGATCAAGTTTCCTTTCCTCTCATTCTGCTATACTTTTTTTCATAGACTCCATTTACTTTATTTATTTATTTATTTATTTATTATTCTGGAATCTCTATGAATAATAGCTGTGTTGACTCAGAGCTTGCCAAAAGATTTTGAGAATTGCTTCTAGCATTCACCACATTCCCTCTTCAGGTCTACTGTTAGATGTATTCAGTTCTCATCCATGGTAAACATCTATTATTTTCCCTTCTCATTGCCCCACTTCTTTTAGGAACTGCTCACCCCTCTTCTGGGAGCTGACTCTCCCCTGCTCCATCTGCAATGCCAGGTTTATGCCACATTACCCCATCTCTGAGGCACTTTTAGGGTACCTGACTGAGACTAGGCCATTCACTCTTTCATAGGAATTTTGAAATTAGAAAAACAAGGAAATATCTGGTTTTCCCTGGTTCACTGAGGTTGTAGCTCAAAAGTTAGAAACTATTTGTAATCATATATGTGTATATGTATATTTTTCTATCATGGTATTTTTCTATCATGTGGACTGGAGAAGTGGAAAATGCTGCTATATATAGAGAAAAAGATGAATAAAGCAGATAAACAGGGAGAAAAGGAGATGATAAGACTCATAAGTATGGAAAGGGGTGTTGGACTGGAATCCAACACTGAGGTGTTGGATTGGAATTTGGAAGTATCATGAATTCATGGATATATATATATATATATATATATGTATATATGTATATATATATACATATATATGTATATATGGAAATACACACATATGTCTATGTCTATATCTATCTATATATACATCTATCTATATCTATATCTATATCTATATCTATAATCTAAAACCTCCAGCTAGATATGTAGGTAATTATAGAGGTATATGTATGTATATTCTTAGAGAAATAAATGAATCCAGACAGAGCTAAGAAAAATAAAAAATGAACCTGAAATATTTTACTGGGCTAGGAAATGTGATAGTGCTCAAAGAGTTAAGGGATATGTCAAAAGAACACAAGGACCAGCTCAAAGGGGCTCCCCCTAACCAAATTTAGGACAATGTGAGCCTTAAAATAAACAATGAGAGTAGTGGGTCATAACCTATTGAATAAAAAAGAAACTGCGAGTCCATGATAGTATAAGAAAGTAAGTAAATAAATGAATAACTATAAACAAATGGAGGAGAAAGGAAAGTACTTTCAGTCAGAAGAATGTCAACTAATAGTAACATTATTTGCAAACATCATAAAGGTATAGTTGACATAGGTAGGAAGTTATCAATGGATCCTAGGGCCGGTGGGTAGAAGTTTGAGGATGAAGTGGACAATACTGGGGTAATAGAAGAATATTCTCCCAGCAAAATACTAATCAAATACAAAGGGGGAATGGTGACTTTTACAGTGGAGAAACATGGCATATACCAACTTGACCAGGTCATAAAGGTTAATATGACCAGCACTGAGACAAGTCAACTTAACTTTCTACTGATGTGATGCATGGAGAAAAGAGCAGCAACATTTCTGTGATTATTTCTTAGAATTTTAATGGAAATACAGCATTATCTTTTAGTATTTCTTTAAAAAATTTTTTAAGTTTATTTATTTATTTTGAGAGAGAGAGACAGTGTGTGAGCAGGGGAGGGGCAGAGAGGGTGAGAAAGAAAATCCTAAGCAGGTTCCACACCGTCAGTGCAGAACCTGACATGGGCTCAAACTCATAAACCGTGAGATCATGACCTGAGTCAAAACCAAGAATCAGATGCTTAACCGACTGAGCCACCTAGGTGTCCCTTTTAGTATTTCTGTAAGGAGGTCTGATTCCAATGTCATTTTGGCTCCTTATATAAAAGCTGCTTTTGCTCTAAATTTTTTGCATTTTTTAGCCTGTGTTCTGAAATATCATGATGATGTGTCCTTTTTTTTTAAGTTGAGGGAGAGAGAGGAGAGAGAGAGAGAGAGAGAATGAGCAGCAGAGAGGCGGAGGGAGAAAGAGAATCTCAAGTAGGCTCCATACTCAGTGAGAGCCCAATACAGGATTCAATCTCACAACCCCAGGGTCATGACCTGGGCTGAGTTGGATGCTCAACTGACTGAGCCACCCAGGTGGCCCCATGATGTTATATCTTAAGGTAAATCTACTTTCAACCACTTTTTGGGGCACTTTGTGGGAACTTCCAAAAAAAGTTTTTTAATGTTTATTTTTGAGAGAAAGAGACAGAGCATGAGTAGGAGAGGGGCAGAGAGAAAAAAAGGGAGACACAGAATCTGAAGCCAGGCTCCAGGCTCTGAGCTGTCAGCACAGAGACTGATGTGGGGCTTGAACCCAGGAACCATGAGATCATGACCTGAGGTGAAATCAGTTGCTTAACTGACTGAGCCACTCAGGCACCCATGTGGGACCTTTCAACATGGAAGCTCAACTTTCTAGAATATTTCTTTGAAGTTTTCCTTTCTTTGTTTTCTCTGTTCTATCAGATTTTGGACCTAATTACAAAATTCTTTTCTCTCTGATTTCTTATTTGCACTGCAAATTCTTCTGTCTCCAACTTCCTGTTGGCTTTTTAAAAATCTTTTTGATTTCAGTCCAAGGTGGTGACAGAGGAAGCTCCTGAACTCACATTCTGCCATGAACACACTGAATCTACAACTACATATGGATCAACTCCCTCTTAAAGAAATCCAGAAGATATCTGGGCAATTCCTACACATCAGATGAATAAGAAATTACCCATACTGAAATGGGTAGGAAAGGCTGAGTCACATGTTCACCATAAATCCCACCCCTGTTATAGTGATTACAATCAGGAGGAAACTCCCAGCTCCCAGCTTCTTCCTAAGGAGTGAAGGGCTTAGATCCAACATCTACCATCCCAACTTTTAAGACTTCTGCCTGATGAATGGGCCCTCAAAATACCCAGCTCTGAAGGCCAATGGGACTTGCATCCATAAGACTCACAAGACTATAGTGAACAAAGAAATAGTTCTTAATGGGCTTACTAGTACCCTCAGTGAATTTCACCTTAAGGCTCAAGGCAGAAATTAACAGGCAGAAATGACCATCTCCCAGTCTTTCCCTGTAGAGGCTTATTTGCATACTTTAAGTGTTGCTGCCTGTGGATCAGGCTTCTAAATTAGCAAACATCTATGGGCTGACTGCAGTCCTTCCCAGAGATGTGGGTAGGCTGGAGGATGTTGTCTCTACATTCTCACTTTGGTGCAGTCCAGGTTGCTACTATCTCCCTGAAAGGAACTTATGCACATGTGTGGCACTTAGGGTTTTTTTTGCCACCATCCAGAGGACAAACACCTTGAATGTCTAGCTCTGGTGGCCAGTGGGACTTGTGCTTGTGGTCTCTCACAGAACTGTGACAAACAAACAAACAAACACCCCAGTTCTTAGCTGGCTATTCCTCCACTACTCAATATAGAGGGAACAGACAGGAGTGTTCATCTCCCAGTCTTTCCCTGAAAGAGGCCTATTTGCCATACTTTAAAAGTTCCTGCCTGATAGCCTGAACTTCCAATCACCTGTTTGTAGGTCTTCCCCTTTGAGACACTAACAGGTCTTGGCACATTTTCAACTGCTGGGAACCATTAAGAAAAAATAAGGTGGCTTGGACAATCATAAAGGTTTGAGACACAACCAAGAGCTTGGGCTGGGCTGTACTTTTATCTTCTACATGAGACATCTCTGTCAACACTGGGAGAAGTGGCTGTTTTATGCAGAAAATAACACGAAAATTCAAGGAAGATGAAATTAAAAACCACACACAACAGAGCAATATGTTCCAAACAAACAAGCAAGCAAGCAAACAAACAAACAAACAAAAACAAGGTAAAGTTCCAGAAACAGACCTTAATGAGACTGAAATAAGTGATTTTCAATAAGTGATTTTCATGATAAAGAGTTCAGAATAATGGTCATGAAGATGCTTACTGAAGTCAGGAGAATAATGCATTAACTAGGTGAAAAATTCAACAAAGAGATAGAGAATATTAAAAAGTACCAAACAAATCATAGAGCTGAAGCATGTAATAATTACAATGAATAATTCAATGGAGGGGTCAACATCAGACTAGATGAAGTGGAAGAAAGGATCAGTGAACTCCAAGACACAGCAGTGGAATTCATCCAATCAGTGGAACAAAAAGAAAAAAGAAGGAAAAAGGAATGAAGAAACCTTAAGGGACACATGAGATACCATCAAGTGGACTAATATTTGTATTATAGGGGTCATAGAAGGAGAACAAAGAGAGTAAGAGGCAGAAAACTTATTTAAAAAAATAATAGGTGAGAACTTCCCTAACTGGGGGATAGAAACAGACATCCAGATACAGGAAATTTAGAGAGTTTCAAATGAGAGGATCCAAAGAGACCCACACAGGGACACATTATAATTAAATTTTTAGCATTTTCTTCTTCTTTTTTTTTAAGCAGTCTTCATGTCTAGTGCAGAGCCTAACACAGAGCTTAAACTCATGACCCTAAGATCCAGACCTGAGTTGATATAAAGAGTTGGATGCTTAACTGACTGTGCCACCTAGGTGCCCTATCCTTAAAAATTTTAAAGTCAAAAACAAAGAGATTCTTAAAAACAGCAAGAGAAAATCAACTTGTTATGTACACAAACACTTCCAGAAGAAATTTTGCAAGTCAGAGGGGTTTGATGATACCTTCAAAGTGCTGAAAGAAAAAACTGCCAACTAAGAATACTCTACTAGGTAACAATGTCCTTCAAAATTGAGGAAGACATAAAGAGTTTTTGGACAAGCAAAAGCTGAAAGAATTCATCACTACTAAACCAGTCTTATAAGAAATGCTAAAGGAATCTCTTCAAGGTGAAACAAAAGGATGCTAATTAACAGGAAAACATATAAAAGTATAAATCTCATTGATAAATATATAGTTAAATTGAAAACATTCTAATGTAATAGTGGTGGGTAAATCATTTATAAATCTAGTATGAATGTTAAACGACAAAAGTATTTTAAAAAGCCTTATAACTAGAATAATTTATTAATGGATACACAAGGTAGAAAGATGTAAATTGTGACATCAAAAACATAAAATTTGGGGGGAGAGGACTAAACATGTAGAACTTTAGTATGCATTGGAAGTTAAGTTGTTATCAGGTTAAAATAGACTGTTATGACGGTGAGATATTTTATGTAAACCTTATGGTAACCACAAAACAAAAATCTATAGTAGATACACAGAAGATAAAAAGAAAGGAATATAAGCACTACAGAAAATCAACAAATCATAAAGGAAGGAAGTGAAAGTAGAAGAAAGGAACAAAGAAATTAGAAAATCACCAAAAAGAAAAGAAAAGAAAACAAAACAAAACCATAATAATAAATCTCTACCTATAAATAATCACTTTAAGTGTAAATGGACTAAATTCTCCAATCAAAAGACAAATAGTTGTTGAATGGATAGCCAAAGACAAACAGACAGACAAACAAACAAACAAAACCCCCCAAAACGAAAAAACCAAAAAACACAAGACCCAATTATACGCTGCCTACAAGAGACTCACTTCAGCTTCAAGGATTGAAAATAAAGAGATAGAAAAAGATAATCCATGTAAATGGAAATTAAAAAAAAAAAAAAAAAGGAAAGCAGGGATAGCTAGACTTATATGAGATAAAATAGACTTTAAGCCAAAGACTCTAATACAAGACAAAGAAGGTCATTATATAGTGATAATGGGGTCAGTTCAACAAGAGGATATATGGTTTGTAAATATTTGCACACCAAACATAGAAGCACCTACATATATGAAGCAAATTAACAGACTTGAAGAGAAAAATAGACAATAATACAATAACCGCAGGGAACATTAGTGCAATTGCCATCCAAATTTCAATGGCAGTTTCACAGAAATAGAACAAGGAATCCTAAAATTTGTATAGAACCACAAAAACACTGAATAGCTAAGGCAAACTTGATAAAGGCATCATACCTCATTACTTCAAACTATCTGACAAATTATAGTAAGCTATAAATTATAGTAAGCAAGGTAGTATGATACTGCATAAAAACAGACCTATTGATTAATGGAACAGAATAGACAGCCCAGAAATAAGCTCATGCATATATAGTCAGTTAATTTACAATAAAGGAGCTAAGAATATATTATGGGGAATGATAGTCTCTTCAATATATGGTGTTGGGAAAACTGGGAGCTCCATGCAAAAGAATGAAACTGGATCCCTATCTTATACCATACACAAAATCAACTCAAAATGGATTAAATATTTGAATATAAGATCTGAAACCATAAAACTGCTGAATGAAAACACAGGGGGTAAGTCCTTGACATTTGCCTTTTTTTTTTGATTTGACACCAAAAGCAAAGAAAACAAAGGCAAAAATAAACATGTGGGACTATTTCAAACTAAAACCTTCTGCACAGCAAAGGAAACCATCAACAAAATGAAAAGGCAACCTACCAAATGGAAGAAAATATTTGCAAGTCACACATCTGATAAGAGGTTAATATCCAAAATATATAAAGAACTCATACAACTCAATAGCAAAAAAAATCCCCAAAATAAAAAACAAACAAACAACAACAAAAATCCAAAAACAACAACAAAAAACCCACAACCAAATGAACAAATAATCGAATAAAAAATTAGCAAAGGAACTGAGTTGACATTTTCCAAAAAAAGACATACAAATGGCCACAGATACATGTAAAGGTGCTCAATAGCATTAGAGAATGCAAATCAAGACTATAATGACATATTGCTCTACACCTGTGAGAGTGGCTATCACTTAAAAGGCAAGAGATAAGTGTTGGAAAGGATGTGGAGAAAAGGGGATTCTTCTGCACTGTTGATAGAATGTAAATCGGTACACAATTATGGAAAACAGAATGGAAGTTCCTCAAAAAATTAAAAAGGGAACTGCCATATGATCCAACAGTCTCATTTCTGAGTGTATGTCAAAGGAAATAAAAACAGGATATCAAAGTGATAAATAACAGCACTCCTATGTTCATTGCAGCATTCTTAATGATAGCCAAGATACAGAAACAACCCAAGTGTCCATCAGTGTATGAATGGGTAAAGATGTGGTGTATATATCCAACGGAAATTTATTCAGTCATAAGGAATGAGGAAATTATGCCATTTGCAGCAACATGGATGGAGCTTGAGGGCATTATGCTATGTGAAATAACCCAGGCAAAGACAAATACTGTTCGGTATCACTTATATATGCAATCTCAAAAGAAAAAAAAAACCTGTCTATCATATAGAAACTGTAGAAAAGTGGTTTCCAGGGGATGAGGAGTAGGGGGAATAGAGTTTGGTAAAAAGATACAACTTTAAGCTATATGATGAATAAGGTCTAATGTAAAACATAGTGACTATACTTCATAACACTGTATTTTATCATTGAAATCTGCTAAGAGAGTAGAACTTAAATGCTCTCACCAGAAAAAACAAACAAAAAACCCAAACACCCTCAAAACTGAGGATAAATATGTGAGGTGATTGATATATTAATTAACTACATGCAATGACTCCTTTCACAATGTATATCAAATCACCATGATGTACACTTTGAATATATCACAATTTTGTCACTTGTACCTCAATAAAGCTTAAAATAATAAACTTTTAATATTAGAATATGTTTATATTTACAGAAAATTAACAATTGTGCAGAGAATTCCATATATTCCACATCCAGTTTTCCCCTGTTATGGACATTTGTATGGTACATTTGTCCCAATTAATGAACCAATACTGACACCTTATGATTAACTAAGGTCCACAACTTATTCACATTTCCTTGATGTTCACTTAATGTCCTTTTTGTGTTCCAAGAGCTTAATCAGGATTCAACACTGCACTTAGTTGTCATACGTCCTTAGATCCCTCTTAGCTATTCTAGTTTCTCAAAAACTCTTCTTGTTTTTAATGACCTTAACAGTTTTGAATGTCTCTCAGTTGGGAGTTTGATAGTTTTCTCATGATTAGACTGGTGTTATGTATTTTGGGGAGGAAGACCACAAAAGTAAAGCACTTTTCTCATATCATCTCAAGAGGACATACTAATTATCATCCTGACTTATCACTGTTGACATTAACCTTGGTCACCTAGCTGAGGTAGTGCTTGAGGGGTTTCTTCACTGTAAAGTTATTGACCCCCCCTTTCTTACTGTATTCTTTGGAAGGAAGTTTCTAGTGCAGAACCACATTTAAGGAGGGGGAATTATGCTCCACGTTCTTGAGGGTGGAATATCTACAGAAATTATTTGGAAATCTTCTACATGGTCTCTGTCTTTTTGGTCAACTTTTGAGGAAAAGTCCTCAAGTTTGTATTTCAGTTCTTATACTGAGTTTTTTGTTTCTAGCATTATATTTTTAATTTCCAGTATCTGCCTTTTTATTCTTTGAATGTTGCTTTTTAGGATTACCTGTTCTTATTTTATGGATGCAACTATTTTCTTCAAGTTGCTTTCAGCTGTTTGTTTTGGCACCTATCTTTCATATTATAGATCTTCCTCTAAGACCTTCCTGTACTTGGCTATCCCATCACACTTAAAAGCAGGTCACTATAAGGCCACAGAAGCCCAGGGTGACAGGGCAGAGTTGGTTTACTATGACTTTTACTTTAAGGTGTTTTGGTTATGTTGCTTCATTTGGGAGCTCCCAAAGTTGGTAATGTCAGGCCCTGTCTCTTGTTCTGATTGGATTTCCCAGAGAAGTCTTTTCTAATTTCCTTCCTGAAGAGTTATATGTCTGCTTATCAGGAATCTGGATGCCAAGAGGGAGAAGAAGGACAAGACTTTCAATATTAAGAACCTAAATTTCTACTTTAAGCCTTATTTTCAGAACTCTCCTACCTCCAATCTGTGCTGTGGTGTTCCATGGTCCAGAGACCCAAAGTTTTACTTTCTTCAGGAAACAAATCTTGAATTTTCTGCCAGGGAAAGGGAAAAAGAAATTACTCACAACATCTAGAGATCCCAGGGTCTCAGACTTTTTTTTCCTAATTCTAGCTCCACCTTTACTCCTACCTCCAGAGGTATCTGGTGCTATTAGGTGTGCCATGATGTACACTGGTTGTTTCTATTTCTCCACTTTTCTCTTAGTATTCAATTTTCTACAGACTGCTCAGTCAGTTACACATTCATCCATTTGCTTTCCAGCTTCCAACATTTTGTTGTTCTGTTCCTCTCTAGCTCTCCTGTCTTATTGGGGAAGAAGAAGAGAACAATGTATATGTTCAGTCCTCCATTTTTAACTGGAAGTCTTCAAGATCTGCATTCTCTAGTTCATACCTCCCTCCATAGAGAAAGAAAGCCCGTGCATATGTACAAGTTTAATCATAATGTAAGAAGGCAGCATTTGTTTGAATAAGGTTGATCACTGCCACCATTGTATGATTTCTTCTGGGGGAGCCAGGAGCTCAGTGGGCCAAGTGGTGAGCTCTGTGGCACAGATCAAGAATTAAAGTCACTTTATTATTGTGAAATATATTTCATTAATTGTAAATATTTCATTAGATATTTCTAAGGCCCTATTTTGAAAGAAAGTAAATGCATATTTTTATTAAAGTAAGAGGTGACATTTTTCTGAGCCTGGATTATATTATAAGAGCTACCTGCTACTTGTAAATGGTTCTATCTTTCTTCTCCTGGAGGTATGGCATTACCTATAAATAGCATCTTTTAAATTCTCCAGTATACAAGAAGAGAGATTTCTGGTCATCTTTACCATAATAATAACTAAACATGCTACATAATATAACCACACAATTTAGCATGTTTCTCCAAGGGGGGTTTTGCTCTCTTGAAGTGTGATTGTGTCTTATCTTACTATCTGGTTTTTGGTTAGACGAGGCCAACAGAATAGTTGGAGAGAAATAATCTCTTGTGAGCCCTTCCAGCTGGGGATCTCGCATTTTGTCCTATCCCTACAACAAATTACTTACAGAGACCATACCTCCCATGATGCAGCAGAGCATTTCCCAAGTTCCCATGCTGTTGACTTCCCAAGCCTTGATGTCCCTCTGAATGGATATAGAAAGTTTGGGAAGGAGGGTTGGGATGAATGGGAACAGGATCCATCCAAAAACCAACCAAAGTAGACCTCACTTTAAAGTTAAAGAATTACTATTTCATTTCCTGGATGTTAGGAATCAGAAGGAAAGCAGTGAGGGTTGACATATATGAGGTTTTTCCAAATTTCTTTCAGGAGGTTTTTATTTTATAAAGCAAAATTTAGGATCGGGGTGTTGGAAGCTCTTTGAAAAATATGGGTCATCATCTATGTGTATGTGTGAAATACATTTTTAGTCAAAATATTTATTTAAACATTTCAACTGATAATTTGTTCCTTTTGGAAAGAATTGTTTTGCTGCATGTGAACCTCGTGGGAAAAGATGTTGAAAAACTGAGTAGTTCATTTTACACATTTCCAGCTCACATTTTGCCTCCCTCATCCACATGCTATTATTTCTATTGAAAACTCTCTTTACACCTTCATTTGAGACAGAAACTGATACACAACACTAAAACAATTTCAACAGATGTCAATACCAAAGTCAAGAATAAGTACACTCGGTGTATTTTCTGAATCAATAAAAATGTTATTATTAATAAAAGACATTCGCAGTTTGTAAATTTTCATTTTGCAGAGCAGGAAGCCAAAGTTCTGGATAATTAGTTTAATACAGAACACTTGGAAGCTGGCTTGGGAAGGAAGGTTTGCCTCATTCCAGACTGAGCCAGGGACCTTCAGTGAGCTCCTTTCTGGTGCTGTTTCTCAGTGTCTTCATTGTGAAGGGACTGGGGGTTGCAAGAGCTGCTCTTTGCTCTCCCCTGGGCAGCACCATGAGAGGTGAGGCCAAGAAAAGGCTATTTAGGCACTGGAGGGCTCTCTAACCATTGCTGAGTGTAAGCAACCTTAAAGTACTGATCTCTGTTTGTCTCAGCTGGGGTGAATTAAGTTACTTAAAGGCTTTCCTACTCTTTTTCAGGTTGTCAGATTCAGAGGTTTGAGTATAGTATTTTGTTTTAAAAAGCATTTCATCTGTAAGACTCCTTTTTAAAAGGTGATATTGAAATAGCAGTTTTCTGCCCAAGATTAATTGGTGAATCCTCTCCCCAATTAACTAAGGCAAACTTCAAATTTGCATTACTGCTGCCCTTTTCAGAATCCAACAGCACTTCTAAAAAAAGCATTCAATGGCTCATTTCAGCTCTACCTAAACATCCTTACAGCACAAATGTTATTTTTGGCTCAGGGTATATTCTTTCGGCTATCTCTCCAAAGCGTCCCCGCCCAGCCTGCGGAAACTCAGCTGTGCTGAGTGTATTCAGGCCCCTTCACATTTGCATGTCTATCATTGCTCTTTCACGGCCCCAAGGCCCCAACATGTATTTTCCAATGGTGGCTTTGTTCTTCAGAACCACCGCAAATCGGGACTTCCAACTTCCTTTCTGTCTTGCTGCTTCAAGTGTGGTTGAAACACCTGTTTCCAATGGACTCCTGAAACCTTTGCCTTCTACTTATAGGAGTTTTACCTTCACTACTTGCTGAGATGGCCATTTGTGGGGGCAGTGCTTGAATTTTCCTCTTGGAAAAGTCATCAGAAGCTACCTCAAGTTTTAGGTGATATTATTTGATTTAGCACTCCTTCCTACCTCATTAAAAAAAGGCTGGATTGCCACGTGGATGGGGGAATAAAAAATACTTGTCTCATTAGCTTTCTCTTTATAAATTTAAAATTTGCCCAAAATCTACATGTAAAGTGATTGATAATATTGTGAAACCAATTTTCAGCTCAGACTGTAAAACATCACCATGTTTAAGGAGATGAATTAAAGTCTACTGCAATTATTTATTCCACATTTTGACAGGTCCACTTACAAAAGCGTTGGGGAAGACTCAATGTGAGTAGATATGTTTGTTCTGACTTGTGTGGTTATATATATGTGATATATGTGTCTGTATGTATACGTATATTACAAATGTTATATGTATGTATATATATTTGAACACATGCACATTCATGATTACTTATATTCATTGAAGACCAAAAAAAAAAAAATCTTTCATTTGTTCTTTAAAATCTCTATTTAGGGTCCACACTTAGGTTGACTCATCTGCAGATCTACAAAGTGCATACCTGAATTTGATACTTCAGACCTGAGAATAAGACAACCCATTATTTTTATTTCCATGTTAATGAATGAATTTTTATCTTTATCATTAATAACTTCTTTATCATTCAACTACTTGGAAGCAGACCCAGGCTTTGTGTCTTCTGGTTTTTCCTGCCCTTTTCTCCTTGTTCCCAGCTTGGTGGCAACCCCACCCCAAAGCTGTGATCATTTTACATGATATATATATATATATATATATATATACACACATATATATATAATTTTCATTGAGTTAGAATTTTAATAACAAGAAGATAATTAATTGTGAAGCAAATTATAAAATTCAGTTAACGTAGGTAATATTTAGATGTAAAAACAGTTTAAAATGGCTCATACTTATTGAGTTCAGTGAACTTAAATGTGTTGTAAAATTTTGGATTCCTGCTTTTTCAATGATTTTCCTTCATCACCCAAGAAGCTTTATTCACTTTATTCACTTTTTCTCAGAAGGGTGGCAAATTTGTATTTGGGCTAGTTTCAGCAAATCACTTTTGGGTTTCTGGATAAATTGTATGTAAAATATTTACTCTATGGAGTCACCCAAGAGAAATGGTACACATTACCATTTTTGGACATTTTGTGATTATACCCAGAGAAAGTGAAAATGAGTAATCTAAGGAAAAATTTTAAAGCCTCTACTACCCACATGAATGTGACATTCAGGCATTCAGACTGGAGATCCCCCAGTTCCCTGGCATCTCTGGGATGCCCAGAGGACGCCAGTGCACATATTCATAGTTTGACCTAATTTCCCCTGGGTGCCCCTTTCCTTTTCCTTCTGGATAGCAAGATTTTCTCTTTAGGGTTGCTCTAGTCCCTGAATTCACCACAGTAGACAGTTATAACTCTCTCCAAATATATATGTATATATATATATATTCTAGGCTTAGAGGGAGGTGGGCTGTGGGAAGGAAGAATTAGGACTATCTAAAGGCAGAATGAGAGAGCCAAGCAATCTGCTGGAAAGACTATGTTCCTAAGAGAATTGGCCATGCCTGCAATAGCTCCTTGGGAAATGCTTCTAAACCATGCGGGGGCCGGAGATGGGATTAGACACAGCCTCGGCCTGTGGCTGCACAGAATGTTCATTCAGTTCAGGGTTATTTCTGCCCCCTTTTCTCTGGGGAGTGACCAGGAGAGAGGGCAACGTGTCACCGTGTTTCCCAAGGAGCAAACAGTGGAGGTTGGGAGAGGTGAAAGGTTAAACACTGGTGTCAATAAAGTGAAGGGGATTTTTTGGGAGGAGGAGCAGGTCAACAGGGAGGTTGGAGAGAAGGTGGGGGGAGGTGAGGGCCTTGGCATGCCTGTCCCAGAGTTGAGAGAAAACAGACTGACCGTTCCTCCCTCCCCCCCTAACTTTAGACTCTACCTTTGTTCACTAGTGGTTGTGATTCCATCCGCGCCTTGCCTTCTTCTGCTTCATGGTTTGACATGGCCTCAATGCCATAGCATTATACATAGGATGTTCACAGAGATGACCCGGCCTAGACTTTGGATCCTCTGGAAACATTCTGCTTTCGGAATTGCTTTCAGTATTGGGGCATAGTTTTTCATATTGCCCTGGTGATTGCTAATTTTCCTATATTAAAGACAGGGTTGATTTTTTGGAAGAAGCCCCAAAATGATCAGTTATAAAATCTGAAAAAAATAGAGAATGAAGCTGTGGCTTATTGAAAATTAACTACCTTCTTGAAAATCTGGGTTATTAAAAATTAATGAATATTTTTTGTGCTTCTCATATATATTATTTTCTGAAAACATTCCAAAATAATGTCGCTAATTGTTAGTATATTTGGGGTAAGTGTATAGCTTCTCTAAGTGAGTGGTCATTCTGTGGGGACCAGTTAACTTTCCGAGTATTTGTTTAGAAAGAAAGACTGTTTTCTTCTCCTAGCATCATATCCCTCATCATGGACTCTTCCTGGAGAGCTGAAGAGAGGCTCTGCCTAGAGCTTATGTGAAAAACAAACAAACAAACAAACAAACAAAACAAAACCCAGTTACCTCTAGGACCATATCCAGCTTGGTTGGCAGAATCCTTTTTTTAAAGTTTTTAATGTTTATTTATTTTTGAAAGCAAGACAGAGCTTGAGCAGGGGAGAGGCAGAGAGAGAGGGAGACAGAATCTGAAGCAGGCTCCAGGCTCTGAGCCATCAGCACAGAGCCCGATATGGGGATTGAACTCACGAACCATGAGATCATGACCTGAGTTGAAGTCAGATGCCTAACCAACTGAGCCACCAAGGTGCTCCCAGAATCCTTTCTCAGAGAGATCTGCCACATAAGTCAAGTGGAGAAAAGTGCACTGTGTTCTGGTGGTGAGATGGAGGCAGAGATCCCAATTAGGGGACCTGGCTGGGCTTGGGTCTACCTAGGAGCTAATTACTGATTTATATATTTGGCAATGTCAACTCGATGTTCTGACTGAATTTAAGACCTCCCCACTTTGGGTTAGATTCTTTTACTCTAAAGTAGAAAAAAAAAGGATGATTTCTCTCCCAGTGCCGTGGGGATGGCTGTGAGATTCTTTGGGCTCAAAGAGGAAAAAGAAAGAAGCAAACAGAAAATCATTAGGAAGAATAAAAGAGAGGAAAACAATACAAAGGGCTGGCAGGGAAAAGGTGGGAAAGGAAACTGATGGGAAAGGGAAAGGAGAGGAGAGAAAAGAGAGGAAGAAAGTGAAAAGGAGGGATGGAAGCAAAAAAAGAGCAAAATGGAAAGGATGATCTCATCAGATAAGAGGTCAGCGTCAGCCTGAAGATCTCAAAAGCACTGGGGTAGATAGAGTGAGATTTGGTTTGAAAATCTTCAGGGATCTATTTTCTAAACTGTCCTGGGACAAAACCCCAATGGCTGGAAGACACCAGTGTATGTTCTCTTTTGGTGTTGGGTCCTGGGACTAGAAGGAGGGGAAAGAAACTCTCTGCAGAAGCAGAAGTAATGGATTCCAGCCTAAGGCTTCCTGTGTGAACATGAAACCTGGGGCTGGGGGGCAGGTGGTGAAGGTGGCAGGAGGGGACAGATTCCCAGGTGGAGGGAAAATTTGTGTCCAAAGTGGGATAAAACTCCAAGGTGCCTGAAATCACACACACACACACACACACACACACATTTAAATTTTGAAACACATTAATTTTATTTACGATAGGACAATGTTTTTAAAAATCCCTATAAAAACAATCAAGATAGAAATACCATTTCATAGAAATACCTTATATTACCGTGATGAACCCATGTGTGTCTATGCCTGGCTCTCACCTTCAAAATGTGTAAGCCACTCTGTGTGTGTGGACCCTGGTGAACCATGGAAGGTCTTTTGACTTTGTTGCCAACACACCGTCTCATAGCAACCTTCTATTCCCAACCCCAAATGGAGACATGCAGCTTCTACATGGTCTGATACTCTGACACTGGGTTGGAGCATTTAAAGTGAGACTGTCCTGGGAAATCAAGGAATGTATAGACTTCTCCATTTAGGTCTTAGTGATTCAGCTACAAACTTCCTTCCTTCCAGAGAGGAGGCACAGGTGCTCTCACTGAGAAGGAGGTCTGGTTCCCTCACAGAGAGGAGCCCCCTGTCCCCTTACAAGGAGGAGGTCTGGTCCCCTCATGAGAAGGAGGCCCCTGTCCTTTCCCAGAGAGGAGGTCCAGGTTCCCTCACTAAGAAGGAAGTCTGGTCCCCTTACAGGGAGGAGGCCCCTGTCCCCTCACAGTAAAGGAGGTTCCCATCTTCTCACAGTGAAAGAGGTCTGGTCCCCTCACAGGAGCTGACAATTTCTGGTCTGTGTAGAAATGGAAGCTAGGGTTGACCCCAAGGGACCATGGGTCCTCAGAACAGATTTCCTTTTCCTTTATTTCTCCAAGTAAGGAATCGGAAGAAACTGGAAGGGAACTTCCCCTAAGAGCTTCCACTGGATGGCTGGGTGTGGAGCTTCCCTCTGTTTGCACAGACCTAAGGGAGGCAAAGGAGAGGCGGAGAAGCCGGCTGGTTGGCCTGAACTCAGGAAGCACTAACAAGATGCAAACATCTCCCTGCCCCCCTCGTGCCCCCACTTCCCACCCCTTGCACCACCCCCATCCTGCTGGTAACGCAGGGTGTAATCTTGCCTCTAAACACAGAATTACAGAGACCAGGGGGAAAAAGCCCCGAAAGGAATAATTAATTTCTGCTTCCTCATGCAAATCCTTTGGCCAGTCATTTAAGGTTCAGAGCAGGACCAATTCAGCTCCTTGTGCAAATTCCAAGCTGAAGGCATTTAGAAAAGACTAGAGAGTGAGAGGAGAGAAATTGAATGGATTTACTTTTCTAAGAACCAGAATTAACAAAGGTTCCATTTTCCATGGTTATGGGTCTGGCTAGACAGCCCTCACTGACAAGCTCTCCAAACACATGTGCTGGCCTGTTGAAAAGGCCTCAGTGTTGACTGACAGATAATTGAAGTGACAAATTGTTTCATTGTATTTGGCAGGGAGAGTGCTGTATTAGATAATTATGGGGAACAGAGGAGCTCTGGGGTCTCAGGTCACAAGACATGCCTGACCCTATTTTCTGAAAACTCTGAATGGAGTTCTCAGTCCCAGAGGACCTGAGTGTGAGGCTGTCTCTCTTTTTGTTGGTGTTGAGTTTTTTTTTCTTCCCTTTACCTCCCCCCTCTGCCTCCAGGCCCCGCCCCTTCCCCCTTTTCCGATCTAATGATTAAGAGCTACAGAATACAGAGACCTCCAGAGCTGAGGGAACAGGGCCCGCTCTCGCCCCCACCCCACCCGCCCCAGCTCCTTGCCTTTCAGGGAGACAGCTTGTGGATTTTATCCATGGCAGCAAGTTTGCAAACTCTTCTTCTTATGGGCTGCCCACGGTGGCCGCTCCTGGAGGGAAGGTGGCTGGGAACAAATGGATCACTTTCAGGTGGCTGCGGGGCTGGAGCTGCTTCTGGGCAGGGTGCAGTCTGGCAGGCGTGCAGTCTGGCCACATGGGGTTTCCTGTGTCCTTACTTCTTCCTGACCTTAGTTTTCCTGAAGGAAAATCTGGGGACAGGAGAGACCTCAAGATTACTGGGTAGTGCAAGCGTCTCCTTTCCCATCTGAGCCCCGGAGGTCCGTGCTGTTTGTTAGTGGAGAAAGACGGCAAAACTTGGGTTGTGGAACTCCCCATCCGGTGCTCTTTTCTCTAAGCCACGGTGCCACCTGGGAGGTAATTTTGAAAATGTATGAGAGTAGGGGCGCCTGGGTGATTCAGTCGGTTAAGTGTCCGACTCTGGCTCAGGTCATGGTCTCATGGTTCTTGAGTTTGAGCCCCGTGTCTGGCTCTGTGCGTACAGCTTGGACAGCCTGGAGCCTGCTTTGGAGTCTATGTCTCCTTCTCTCTCTGCCTCTCCCCCGCTTATGGTCTTTCTCTCTCTCTCTCTCTCTCTTTCTCTCTCAAAAGTAAATAAACATTAAAAACAAAACAAAACAAAATAAGAAAATGTACTAGAGTAAAATACAAATAACAATGTCCCCCCTGCCTTCCTAACTTCCCTTTCTGGGAATTATCCTTCAAGAGATTGGAAGCAGCTTCACACCAAAAATATTTAGCCTCAGGTATGGCTAGTGTGGAGTGGGGATAGAGCTTGCTCTGTGTCACACCACCTCCCCCACCCCCAAACCCTCAGGGCAGTTATTCTTAGGGGCAGGGGAGAGAGAGACCCTCAGAATATAGAGGTCCCTGGATGATTCAGTGTGGAGCCAGAGCAGTCTAGACAGGTTGGGTAAGGAGCCTCTTATGTCCTCTTATAGGGGAAAGTGAATGCAAGGTTTCTACCACTGGCACCATAGCCTTTGGTGGGAGAGGGAGACCATAGGAGATTGGGGTGTGAAGGGTTTTAGTACAAACCTCCTTTGTTTGCTACAGAGCCTTGATGCTTCAGAAGACTCGCTTTCCTTCCAGACAGCAAGGTTTCAGAATTATGTAAACTCTCAAAATTCATTATTTTCAGTTGAATTTTCATTGCCCCCCCCATGACCCTTTTTTCTTTCTTTCTTTTGACTTTCCATTCTTCAGTATTAATCCAGAGAATAATCTCAGAATGTGGTTTGGTTTCTTAAAAAGAAATGGTGGGGGCACCTGAAAATTTCTGTAGTGTGTGTGATACAGTTGAAACCCATGGACTTTCTGTTTTAGAGACACAATTACTTAAAAAAAAAAGCTCCTTAGTGGTTTTAAGCAGCCATTCTCTGAGCCAAAACCTAACATGCTCAATTCAGGACTGGTTTTATGAAGAAAGCTTTCTTCATAAACCCCTTTTATTGACTTGCCGAAGATATGTTCCTAAGAGAATGCATTAATTAGAGGGATCATGAGTTTGAGGGGAAGGGAATAAAGGCAGTACAGGGTCAGAGATGAATAAAATGGTTGTAGACTAGTGGAATAAGAGAAGGATATGATACAACTCTGTGTTAGAGAGTTTACAAACATGACTGCCATCACTTCCCTCCTTCCCTGCACATGCACTTCTCACCTTAGCAAGAAGTGGAATTCAATTACCCTTCTCTTGAATCTAGATTGACCTCAGTGCTTTGCCTGAACAACAGGACAGGGTGGAAGTGACTTTCAGGGACTTCTAGAGCTAGATCTTAAGCACCTTTGCAGCTTCAGTCTGGGTCTCTTAGAAGGCTAGCTTTTTGGCACACTCCTTTTTGGGGCCTGATTACTGTGCTGGGAGAAGCCATATGGAGAAGCCACATGAAGGTGCTCTGCTTGACAACCACAGCTGATCTCCAGTTGACAATCAATATCCACTGCCAGCCATTGAGTGAGCCATCTTGGATGTTTAGTATAGTCTAGCTTTCAGGTAATTCCAGCCTTGGAGATCCAGACAGGGATCTGTCCTATTACCACTCCATGAGAGATCTTAAAGGAGAACTGCCCAGCTGATCCAGTCAACAGATGCCTAAGAGATGGTAATAATAATAAATCGCTATTTTACACCACTAAGTTTTACAGTAGATTGTTAAGCAGCAAGTTAGCCAGAACAAAAAATGAGGCTTTTGTCTCTAAAGCTTTGCTCTGGGAAGGTGCTACAGAGAGAAGGAGAAAATGAACACAATCTCCTAGAAGTAGATAAAACAAAGACCTCGGAGAATGTGACACAGGAATTCTAGGGAGCTGAAGGATATTGCCCAGCAACTTATGTAGGATGCACAGCTGGCCCCAAATGTTTTGAACTACTAGGGAAAAGTCTTCATTTTTCTCTCCTTCCTACTACAAGGATACTTTTCCTCATGAAATAGCTGTGAAGGATTCATTATGGTAGGAAGACCCCACCCCTTATTACCTGTGGAATTAAGTCTTAACAGACTTAAAGGAAAGGGATATAATTTATGAAGTACTCAGTTCAGGGTGAGTAGAAACTAAAGACATCTTTATGGACAAAAGGTTGTGAGTGATGCTTTGCAACCAGAAGCCGGAGAGAATTGCAGAAATCCAAGGTCATCAGGAAAACAAGCTGACAGGGTACCTGTCACTCTATTCTTGGTTCTTTTAGTGTGCCTGGCCCAACACAGAGCTGGATGCAGGAGCAGGTACTAGTTAGCAATATCAAAGGCCCTTGTTTTGGAGTTTCAATCTCTCCTGCTCAATGGACTTACTTCCTCTTTCCTTTTCTCTACCACTCCTCCCATCGCATCCTCTGACATAGACCCTCCCTCATGACTTAAAGACTTTTTTTGAGGACTGATGATGATCTCAGCCTTTTCTCTTTTACTAAACCTTCCTTGTGAAGCTAGGCTCCCATATGAACCCACATGCGACTCTGGCTAACAGGCATGCCCTTTTGAGGCCTCAGCTGTGGTCTCTGTGTCTCAGGAAGGAGACTGCATACAATCCACTTGCCACTAATTGTGTTCCGAAAGAAGAACAAAGAAGAGATGAATATTCTTTAAGAACACTTGATACAAAAAATTCAGATTTGATAGTAGGTAAACTAGAGTACTATTCATGTTGCAGGAGGTTTTCCTTTAAATGTCCACTTGCGCATTTAAGTATAATTTTATTTAAAAAATAACCAAGGCAGCATTTATTTAGGCCATATTTACCATGTAAAGTGAGAGGGGCAGATGTTTATAAGAAGGGGATCTAGCAGAATGTGCCTCAGTCTAAAGACAAAGGGAGTCCTTGATTGACTTCTCACAGGGGGAGACATCTTTCCACCTTCTGAAGTTAAAAACAAACAGCTAAAGAGGTGAACAAGTCCAGGCTTTCTGCAGTCAATTCACTTCACCAAATACTTTTTTTTAAGAACCCATGTGAGCCCAGTGGAATATGCCAAATAGAGAGTTTCAAATTGGTAGAGCAGGCTAGAAGAAAAGCCATCTTCAAAACTATTAACAGGGTGATACAAATTTTACTATTTTAAAATGGTGTAAGATGAGATGGTATTCTTTCATTCTTTACTCCATGCCATTTCTAGAATAATAGGCTGATAATCTTAGATCTCAGGAATGAAAAATGAATTTTGCCAAATTAGTAGGGAAAAATGTCTGGATCTGGAAAGATCTTTGCATTCTAAGTTAAACTCCTGCCTCAGGCAAATTCATTCTCAGGGTAAGGCAAAATCAAACCAAACAACCAAAATAAATAAACTAACCAGAAGAAAATCCCAAAAACAAAATCTACCACCAACAAAAACAAAAGTGAAAAAAAAAAGACTATGTGGAAAAAAAACTATAAGTAGAGTGGGGGGGGGGGAGGGGGGCACGAAATGGGAAGCTAATTCAACTTAATTCCATTCATTTCAACCCAAACCAATCCGAACCAGTCCAACTTAACCCAACCCAACCCAACCCAACTCAACTCAATTCAACTCTACCCAACCTAACTCAATCCAGTCCAATCCAATGTAATCTCATTCCATCTAATCCATTGAATATTTATTGAGTGCCTAGTATGTGCTGGCAGGGTGTTAGATTCCATAGATTTAGAGATGGGTGAGACATAGTCTCTGCTCCTAAGAAGTTCAGTTTGCAGCATCTGCAGAACACCAGACATGCATTCATACATTAGAAAAGGGCCTGGGCTAGCCCACTGCTTCCTGGCCCTCTGGGAAAGCCCTGCCCTTATGACCCCACCTCTGTGCTGTCAGGTTCAGCATGGTGCCTTCTCATCTCTGCATGGAGGGGGATGCCACTGCTCTGTGTGCATGGTTGTGGAGGGCAGTGGTGGCTAATCAGGTATAACCCATCTTTTCCAGCACATCTGCTAGTGCTTGAATTTCATTAAGATCCCCTTTTTCTCTCCCCACTGTCAGTATAGCACAAAAAATAATTATTAAAGTCCCTTACCCACTATCGAAATAAAATACAGCCAGAGAGCTAAAAACACAGCCAGCCCATTGAGAGCTGACTGAAGCTGGGTAAGACCAATAATTCAAAACAGATGAATGGTACAGCAAATACTATGGGCTCAGTATCCCAGGCTGACCCGACCTTTGAAACTTGCTGAAAGTTATCCTTGAAATTCCCCAGAACTCCTTGAATAACTTCTGTAAAAAGGCTTATTTATCACAAAGTCATAAATAATATTTGCTAGGTATTTGCTTCATTTATCTAGAAAATGAATTAGGTTAGAAGACATAAGTTCAGGGGCTGAGCAGGGTGGGGGTGGGGTAGCCAGGGTTGTGGCCTGACTGCTCACAGTTCCGGGAAGGAACAAGGAGAAGCTGCAGAGTTCCATCTTCCATGCATGGGGGTTGGGGGTGTAAAGATAGGGCTGTTCAAGGAATCTGGTTCAATACAGCAGATTTTAATTTCATTGCTTCTATACAGAGGTGGCTGTAGACGGCTGTCAAGAGACATAGCTCTGGTAAATAATTCAAGCGATACTTTTACAATCACCAAATGGTTTCTGTGCAAGAATCCCAAAGTCCCTACCCAAAGAATTATAGATGTTTTGTGACTGGCTTCTATGAAAGCTGGAGGTGTCATTCATTCATTCATTCATTCATTCAACAAATCTATCCAAAGGCATTGTCTTGGTTCTGTAGGGGATATAGAAATACAAAAGACTGGGGCTCCTGGGGGCTCAGGTGGTTAAAGTGTCCGACTTTGGCTGAGGTCATGATCTAATGTTTCGTGAGTTTGAGCCCTGAATCGGGCTCTGTGCTGACAGTGCAGAGCCTGCTTGCAATTCTCTCTCTGCCCCTCCTGCCTCTCTTAAAAAAAAAAAAAAAAAATATATATATATATATATGTGTATATATATATATATGTGTGTGTATATATATATATATATATATATAGGACTTAAGTTACATCTTTAGGAATCTTTGTCAGCAGGGAGACAGGAAAATACATGTGTAAGTGACTAAATACATGATGAAAGAAAGGAAGGAGCGAATGAACAAAGAGTGAGTGATGTAGGTCTAACACTCAAAGTACCTAAAAAAACATTGAGATCCTCAATCAGACCTGGAGAAAATTCTGGAGTTTTGAGAGGAAGCATAAGAAAGACACACAGCAGGGTGTCTGGGTGGCTCAGTTGGTTAAGCCTTGATTTCTTGGGCTCAGGTTATGAGCTGGGTTCATGAGCTTGAGCCCTGCTTCTCTCTCTCTCCCTCCTTCTCTGCCCTTCATGGGATTCTCTCTCTCTCTGCCCCTCACTCACTTGTGCTCTCTCTTTCTCAAAAAAGAAGGAAGGAAAGAAGGAAAGAAAGAAAGAAAGAAAGAAAGAAAGAAGGAAATAAAGAATGAAAGAAAGACAGCTTTTTAAGGTACAAAATCATTAAGGAACATTCTGTTTAAAGAGAAAAGTCTTATGGGTGCAGTGAGAGGAAACTGAACTAAAAACCCAAAAGCCCTAACTCCTCAAATTTTCTTTCTTCTCTAATCATAATGTAATTGGTTAATTTCCTCACTTTGTTATTTCAACAAATATTTATTGAGCTTTTACTCTGTGCTATGCAGGAGCCCTAAACTTATGACTTTGCCAGTTGGAGGTTGCCCCAAATGAGTAGTTCCAGACCTTTTTGGGGACACACTTCCTCTACTCTTTCTCTGAAGCCCAGCCTCACCATCTGTGCTGGAGAGGAGAAGCACCAGTCAACTTGAACCACTCTGCTCCCCTCATGAACCTGGAGGGCTTCTCTGGCTGGGAGCTGCTGGGAGACTAGACCCGGATGTGGTTTTCTGGATTGACAGGTTGAGAACCACTGACCTCTAAGCTTCCTTGTAGCTCTACAGCTGTAGAGTAAGAATGGGAACCACAAGAAGCACCTGAGTGATGTCATCCATCACCACCAAGAATCCTAAGCCAGGCAGAAAGCAGATGTTCACTGGTATTTAACACAGGAAAACCATGAAGAAAAACAGAAACACAAGACAGGATCTTCAGAGCACCCCAAGACAGAGCTTCTTGGCCAAACAGAAACCTGCCTTCTCAATATTTAGCCATCATCCTATCACAAAGCCCTGCTTCCCTGGTAAAGACAAACAACTCCATTGCCTAATTCAGAGTTCCATACTCCAGGGGACAATTGGCAGAGCCACAGCCCCAGATGAACCTGTTGCCCTTATGTACAGAATAAAAACAGAGGCAAAACATTACACAGGTTTTGACCCCCACTCCCTGCCAACCTGTGGGTAGCATCCACCACTTCCTAAGATCTTTCTGCCCACTGACTTCATCAGGATGAGGACTGGCACTCTCAACTTCCCCCTCTCCCTGCCGAAATCTTTCTGGACATTCACTCATCATATCTCATTCCTTCCTTCTGCAGGTTCACATATCCTTTTTCTTACACCTCAACTATGTGTAGCATACACATGCACTCCCTTACATTCAGCCTCTCTCCCTACTGGCTCCTTCCCCTTCCCCTGCAAACACCCCAGTGTCTTTCTTTGTCCCCATTTGTCAGCAGCTTAAGATATTGTTGGTTACCTTTCATGATACCATCCAAGCAGGCACTTCTTCCTAACTTCCCTACCCTTCCCCAGTTGCTAGCACGCAGGCTCAAACTGTGAGGTTCATCTTTAATAGCATCACACACTCAAGATGGGAAATGATCTTAACATTATTGTTTGAGGATTCCTTCATTTTCCTTCCTATCCCCAATCCCCACACAATTAGTTGTAAACTTCTATCACCCTCCATAATAGCTATGGATCACCCTTTTCTCTTCATTCCTATGAACACAATCTTCCTTACATCTTATAACACTATCATTCAGCGTCTTCCAGCCCTAGGTTCTCCACCTCTCCCTATTCACCACCACCTTTTTAAATTCATAGCCTATGTGGGGCCAAGGCTTGTACATGTCTATATTTGATCCCCTCACACTCCCTTCAGCCCAGAAGGATTCACTTCTGCCCTACTCAGAATCCTACTTCAAGATTCTGCTCAGAGGGGCCTCCTCCAGAAATCCTCTCATCCTGCCCCCTCTTACCATCCCACTCTCTATGAGCTGGAAGTTATCTCTCTACCTTCTGAGTTTCTACAGCTCTCACTATACCTATCCTAAGATGCTTATCACTTTCTACATTGTATCCTAGATATTTGTTGAAGTAACAAAGTGAGGAAATTAACCAATTACATTATGATTAGAGAAGAAAGAAAATTTGAGGAGTTAGGGCTTTTGGGTTTTTAGTTCAGTTTCCTCTCACTGCACCCATAAGACTTTTCTCTTTAAACAGAATGTTCCTTAATGATTTTGTACCTTAAAAAGCTGTCTTTCTTTCATTCTTTATTTCCTTCTTTCTTTCTTTCTTTCTTTCTTTCTTTCTTTCTTTCTTTCCTTCTTTCCTTCCTTCTTTTTTGAGAAAGAGAGAGCACAAGTGAGTGAGGGGCAGAGAGAGAGAGAATCCCATGAAGGGCAGAGAAGGAGGGAGAGAGAGAGAAGCAGGGCTCAAGCTCATGAACCCAGCTCATAACCTGAGCCCAAGAAATCAAGGCTTAACCAACTGAGCCACCCAGACACCCTGCTGTGTGTCTTTCTTATGCTTCCTCTCAAAACTCCAGAATTTTCTCCAGGTCTGATTGAGGATCTCAATGTTTTTTTAGGTACTTTGAGTGTTAGACCTACATCACTCACTCTTTGTTCATTCGCTCCTTCCTTTCTTTCATCATGTAGTCACTTACACATCCAGTAAATATTGATTGGCCATCTATGATAAATCATGTAAAGAGGAGATATTCTTGATGCTCTTGTAAGAGGAATGAATTAGTAAAAGATAGTCTGCCTAGTGTTTCCTTTAACCATTGAGGTAATTTGCAATAATGGCCACAAGGTTATCTCCTCCCTGGGTTTATACCCTCTTGCATCTTAGCTCGGACTCTTTTCCCACTCAAAGTTTGGGCTTTGTCACATGACTTGCTTTGTCTTCTGTGAAACCAGCAGAGGCTGAAAAGCGTATATGCAGTGGGACTTGTCTTCTCTTGCTGTTTTTGGAGCCCTGGTACTGCCATTCATTGGAGAAACCTGGGCTAGCTCTGGTGATGTGAGCCATGTGGCACAGCTGCCTCTGTTGTCCCAGCCCACCTGCCCACAACCAGACATATGAGCAACACCACCTAACTTTTAGGCTCATTTGTTTTATGGCAATAGTTAACTGATAAAGCACTCCTCCTCATTATCCTTGAAGAGACTATGAGTAGTGAAGACTTCGTATCTTTCCAGCCAAAAATTCATTCAAGCACCGAGGCATGCCATAATTACAGCCCCGAAATAATTCTGCAGGGGGCAGCTATAGATCTTTTTTTTTCTATCATGTTCATACTTTCCTGAAAACCACTTGTTCTCTTACAGTCTCTGGGCATGAAATCAACAATAAATGCTTATTGGATTCCCAGTCACAGATAAGACAAGATGCAAGGTGGAAGCAGGCATTACCAGATTCCCAGATCTGGTAGGAGTGGCTATACCAGAGGCAGGGATGAGTATTTAAGGGAGCACATTCTGAGACCCTTATCAGGGAGCAGAGGAGACCTGTTGCTTCAACGAAGGAGCTTTACAGAGACTCCATTCTGGCCAACTCAGGGCACCTCTGTGCATCACCCTGCCCCCCCCCCCCCAGGAACTTTTATCCTTAAAGGGCCAGACACTACTATCCAGCTAAAGACACCAAGGGGAAATATCTCTGTTTGCCCCTTCAGAAGTCTTCACTGGGTGAGAGCAGGCTCTCAGCCTCCAGGGCATGAGGGCCCAGCTGAGGAGTCTGTGCTTTGTTGTACAGAGAGAACAGTTCCAGAGGGTGAGGCTGATGCCTGCTTGTGGAGTGCTGTGTGAGGCTGTGGTCCCTGCATTAGTGAAGGAGAGACGTACAGGGGTAGGAAATGGTCAACACTGTGCTTGGTACTGGAGAGAATGTAAAGCGGATAAGGAAATGATGTTGACACATAAATAAATGGTATTGATGATGATGATAGCAATACTGTGATAATAGGAGCCTCAGTTGGAATTATCATATCACCAGCTCTGTTAGTATACGTGCTAGTGCTCACAGCACTTCAAAGCTGGGTTTGCACATGTCCCGCCTTGGGTCAGCCTACATCAAGGAAATGTGGAATTTATGTTCAGCGCCCCTTTCTCTGGGTTCTCCCTCCTCCATCCTTCAGTCACCCCAGTCACCCTGACAAGCCCCTTGAATGTCCACCGCCCCCTGTCCTCAAATTGCAGTGTCCCTATCCTCTGTCATAATCCTTATGGGCTCTGTTCTCTACCAGCAGACAGTTCAGTCCAGATAAAGGCAGGCCCGCTAATCTGTTGGCTCACATGGTCCCTTTCCCGGATAACATAACTCATTACCATAGATACTTTGCAGGGTTCGTGGAGAAGGCCCCGGAGCAGCAAGGCTTGGGCTGGAATTCAGTTTGTACCTGGGGGTCATGGAGAAGAACCTGAACAGACGGGGTCTCATTAGCTCTCCAATGGTCACAAAGGTGGCCATTTAGGCTTCTTCCCTGTGTCTGACACTGTCCCCTGGGGGCAGGCAGTCTGATCTGATGCAGTTGAAAAGTCACAGGCCTTGGCTTCTTGTTAACTCTGTGACTTAACAGTTTGCTTATATCTCTGGACCTCAGTATTGCTCAACTTGAAAAATGGGAAGATCACATCTACTGTGCAGACTTGCTGTGAGCATTAGAAAGAATAGACAAAAAATGTTGACCCACTGTGGATCTCCTAGAGGCAGCCCTGGGAATTGGGGGGTCCTCTTATTTAAAAACTTGGGGTACGAAGATGCAGAGCACCTCAAGGTACAAGGCTGCAGACCTGACTCTGGAGCCGGAACCTGTGGGCTCAAATGCTGGTTCCTCTACTCACTAGATGTTCTATGAGAAAGATACTCTTCGGGGCCCCCATTTTCTCTTCTGTAAGGGGCAGTGGCAGTCCCTATGTCATAGGGATTACATGAGGTATTTCAGGCATGTGATGGAGCTGGCACTGTGCCCAAGGGAAGGGGATGCTCAGAGGGGACAGGCACTGGGGGTGAGGTGAGGGCTTATGGTCTGGCTATTTGCCTCCCTCCTTCTCAAGTTCCTTTGGAGCTGCTGCTCTGGGCAGGGGCACTGAGGAGCATGCTGGGGGGCCTGGGTTCCTCCTCACCTGCCCCATACTCTTCAGCTCCATGAGGCAATGTCTGGGATGTTCTCAGGGTCTGATGGGTCCAAATAGATCTCCTCAGGAGCCAGAGCAACAGCCTGAGGCCTGAGAACTGCCAGGACACCTCTCCAGGAGCGGTGACCAAGGCTCAGAGAGAGGTTTGGGATGCAGAGGAAGGCCAGAGGACTCGCCAATTGCTTGGCTCCTACTGTGTGCCCGCGGCTGCACTAGACACTTTAGTAAACAATATCTCCATGTATCCTCACAGCCACCCACTGCGGGGGCTCATCCCTGCTGTATAGATGAGGAACCCAGCACACGCTACATCCACTGTAGCAACCAAAGTCCTTTCTTGGGTGGTGTGGTCTTGCAGTGGCCTGGGGGTGGCTTTAGTCAGTTACCAGGGAGAGGAAAATAGGCGGTATGAAACTTGGTTACCTGGGATCCTCTGGGGTGCGGTTTTGTGAATCGGGTCAATCAATCAACAAATACAGGCAACCTCCGACTTGCAGAACAGGTTGAGGGCAGCCTGGAATTGAGAATTGCTGTGTTTGCTGATTTGGGGCAGAGTCACTAGCACTGCCTTTAGTAAAATTGCTACTGAGACCCCGGATGTTTAAGCACCCCTCCTATCTTTTTTCCTGGAAGTCTTTTTCTTTAAAGACTTAAAAAATTCTTTAAAGACTTAAAAAAGTATTTTCTAAAGAAAAAAAGACTTTTTCTTTAAAGACTTAAAAAAAATTTTTTTTTAAATTTTATATATACAGAGAGTGCAGGGGAGGGGCCAGAGGGACAGAGAGAGAATCTTAAGCATGCTCCACGTATGTGGAGCCCAACTTGGGGCTTGATCCCATGACCGTGGGATCATGACCTGAGCCAAAATCAAGAATCTGATGCTCAGTCAACTGAGCCACCCCTTCCTGGAACTCTTTTTGATCACAATTCTAATGTCAGTTTGTTTTCTTGGATTGTTTCTCATTTTCCTCCAGAAAGGGTACAAAGATCTGAACAGACAAACAAACAAAAACCGAAATATACAACCACAAACCTGAGTGAAATGCGAATCTCAGCGAATGTAGTTCTGGTTAACTGAAGCACCACTGTTGAATGTGGCTTTTCTTGTTGGTCCTGGGCATTGGCTTTTGTGTGTCTGTGCAGCATGGAGAATTTGTCACTGCCAGTGACAACCAGGGACTTGCTGGCTGAGGCTATTGTGTCTCCTGCTGTGTGTGGTCACAGTTAGCTTCCGGGGTGTCTGGGCTGTGGGATAAAGAGGCCCAGCATGTTGGTCTGTCCCTCAGTGATTTCCTGTGGGGGCAGTGGCCCTTGAAGAAGAGGATTTCACGGGGCAGGGCCACCCTTGCTCTGCCTTTGCATATTTTTTCCTCAATGAGCCCAGACCTGTGTGATGAATACCACAGAAAGGAGGCCCCAGGCAGCGGAAGAGGGAAACTTTCACCATCCCGTCTTCAGTAGCCAGGCCTCTGGGTACTAACTAGGATGCTGGTGGATCCCCAGGGCAAAGGGCCTTTAGTTTATTCATTTATTCCTTATTTCTTCCTTTTTTCCTCTTCCTTCCTCTTGCCCTCCTTCCCTCCATTCTTCTTTCCTTCCTTCCTCCCTTCTTTCCTTCTCTCCTTCCTTCCTTCTTTCCTTCCATCCATGCAACCAACCAACTATTCATGCTATTGTGCAAGAATTGTGGGGAAAACAGATAAGACCAGGACCTTGCTCTTTAAGAGCCTCCAAGGTAGAAAGACGAATGAGAAAAACATACACACAAAGCAAGGTAGAAATACAGCAGGGCCACATAGCAGAGTATCAATTGCCATAAGCATCAAGAAAGAAGTCTAACTGATGGGGGTCAGCCAGGTGGGTGATTGAGTTGAACTTGGAGGAGGGGATAGATGAGGCGATTTCAAATGATGGAGGGGACAGGATTAGATTCTCAAGAAACTGGAACAGAAAAGGGAAAGGTTGGAAGGTGGGAAGCCCGTGGGTGTTCAGGGAAAGGTGAGCTTGTTTAGTTTGGCCAGGGAGCAGGAGTGATTGGGAGGTAGAGCCGGAGGGATAGTTGTGCATCAGTGCAGAGGGCCCTGAAGTTAGGCCTGGTGCAGTAGGCAGTCAGAATCCACTCTAGGCTTGTGGATAAAGATGTACCATGTACAGAGTGGTGCTTTGGGATGGCAGAGACAACGGCATCAGGAGATATTCTTTAAGGCTCTCCTGAGATGTGCAATGGGTGAGACCACACTACGCTCACTCCTTGACCTTGTGACCAGCCAGCCACTCCCCTTCCCAGTTGACATTCTCCCTTCCTGTCCCAGCACTTTGGCAGTGGCCAGTCAGTGCCACACACTTTTAGGTGTGAATCCAATGAGGAGGCACTGCCTGCCAGGCATGACGAGATGAGTAAGAGATGGGCAGCCTGTATGGACAAGAAACGCTGGCCAGAAAAACTTTTCAAAGTCTCTAGCAGGAAGGGTTTGAGGCAATTCAACGTTTCCAGTGACAAAGAGAGGCACCTCTTGGTGGGTGTGACTGTTCCAGTCATGTCTGTCCTTTTCAATGAGAGGTTAGCTTACCTCTTATGGTGTGTTTTAATGAGTTAAATAGTTGTCCATAATAATTATCCCTCTCCTCCAATGCTTTAAATGGGCACTATTAAGCATGCTTTTGGTTTAAGGAACACAAGTCTCCCAGCATATAAATTCTGTATCTTGGGAGGTTAACACACTGAGAAATGTTGAGCCCTAAGACCTCAATCCAAATGGATTCCTTAGGTTAGCGAATCTGGATGCTACCAGCTTCTGAGTGATCGGCACCCAGAACTGAATGGATATGGATATTTTTTAAAACAAACATTTAATAAGCATCTACTATGTGCAAAGGTCTAAGCTGGAGCTAGGGCTGGGGTCATAAAGATAATCGCACGGTAGTCACTGTGCTGGGGACACTAAGAGGGGCCTATGAGTCAGTGAAGAAGAACAAACATCGCTAACATTTTGCAGGTGATGGGGATTATTTGGCAGGCATTATTATGCTTTTAAATGCACTATCTCATTTGGGGTGCCTGGGTGGCTCAGTAGGTTAAGTATCTGACTTTGGCTCAGGTCATGATATCACGGTTTGTGGGTTCGAGCCCCCATCGGGCTCTGTGCTGACAGCTCAGAGGCTGGAACGTACTTCAGATTCTGTGTCTCCCTCTCTCTCTGCTCCTCCCTCACTCATGCTCTGTCTCTCTGTCTCTCTCAAAAATAAATAAACATTAAAAAAATTAAATATAAATGCACTATCTCATTTAAATGCATTAACACATCCCTATAAGATCGCTAGTAGGATTTATTACCATTTTAGGCTGAGGAAGCATGCTCAAAAACATATGTAAATAGTGTGAAAAATCAAATGATGGAGGGCTCTGGAGGAAGAGAGCAAAGCAGATGGGAGATGGCAGATCCCAAGCGTGGAATCAGGGAGGGTGGTTCGCCATAGGACGGACTTGATCACCTCGCATCCCCAAGCTGGCATGGTGCTTGGTGCATGAGAGGTACTCAGTCCATGCTTGCTAGATTTTCTCTTCTTTTCTCAACAGTAAATTTAGGGAGCTGGACCAAAAGAAGCAACTGTGGAGGCCTACTAGGTTTGTAGGGTTAACTGAATGAGACTGGACCCAGGTCTCCTGCCCAGATGGGACCTACCAGCTCTTAGATATAATCGAGGATCAATGTAATTCTTCCACTTGGATGCCATGATAAATTTTGATGCAGCCTTAAAGCTGGGTTGAGAATAAATGCCTCTCTTGGTGGATTCTGGGAGGATGCTACCATGAGAGTGCATGTGTGTGTATTTGTGTGTGTGTGTGTGTGTGTGTATGTGTGTGTGTGCACACATATGCTCAACCAAGCTTTCTTAGCCCCATGCAAACATGGAGGGCTTCCTTTACTTGGAAGGGCTGTGACAGCCCAGCCTTCTATTCACAGGTTGGAGAAAGGGCATTAATCTTCTTGACATGGCATTGGTAGGGGGAGGGGTGTTGGGGGCTGGAATTCCTCAAACTGGGACATCCCTGTGAGCAGAGAGATCATAGTCTTCCTTGGCTGTGTGAATAAGCTTTAGTTCATAAGCCCAGGGCATAAAAATGTCAGGAGGGCTAGAAGAAAATCAAGTAGCATCATAAAAAGCAAATATCATTTCCCCTTTTTCTTCTTACTGCTCTTGTGGGAGTGGAGCAGACGTGGAGGGGACTCTGTGCTTGTGGAGGGACTTTGAAGTGTTTTCTGGGAACAGACTCTCATGTTCTCAGCAGGAGGTTCCACAGTGGGCAGGGTGTGAGGGGAAATTCATGTGGCAGAGAGGGCAGGTCTGGTGAAGTTTAAACTTGTGAGCAGAACATAATTTGTACAGCCAAAGCTTTTTCACACTCCTGGCAAGCTGGTGGGGCCATCACCTCTCTCTCAGGGAGTCCTCTTTCCCTGAATGTTCCTCCCATGTGATTCCTCTGTGTTAAGCTGGGCTCCACAGCCACAGAGTGGGGGGTTAACCAAGAAGAATCCAGAGGCTAAACAGGCCCACAGAGGTTGTTCCTCCGGAATGAGGTCCCATACATCTGGAATGAGAAGGGCAAGGTTGGGAGTGAGGAAAAGTGAAGATGATCAGGCACCCAGATACATCAGTTACAGAAACTTAGGACAAAGGGGTAGGTGACGATTACATGCTCTGCCGTGCTGCACCCCTCACCGTCTCATGAATAGGCTGTGTTATTTCCTCACTCCAGCCTTCCCCCACCTGGAACACTCTGCGACCTCTTCTCCAGCTGGCCCTCCCGAAACCTCTAGACAAGTCCAGCTAAGAGTCACCCCACATAACTCCATGCCTACCTGTTCCCGGATTGTTTCACGTGTCATAGTCCTTGCCTCTGAGGCCTTTACCCTCTTGTGGAGGAGCTGGGTCTGTCCTATACTTGCAATGTAGGTCTCAAGGGAAATGTCACTTCCTCTGAGAGACCTTCCCTGATCTGAGCCCTCCAGATAGAATCATCCTGTTTGAATTTTTCCATATCACTTCACGTTTTCTTGACACCTTGTGTGTGTGTGTGTGTGTGTGTGTGTGTGTGTTTATTCTCTCACTCCACTTAGAAAGTAAGGCAAGAATGCAACTTTTCTGCCTCCTTCACCACTATGGCTTTGGCGCCTGGCACATTGTAGACCTTCCAAAAAAGTCCGCATTGAATAAACTAACAAAAGAATGCATCCTCTTTCTCCCTAGGAGGATAACCAGCATGTGTCTGCTAATAGAGTGGATAAGTGACTCACAAGAAAGAGCTAATGGTGGCATGGTGAGGAAAGCAAAGGAGGGAGCAGAACAGAGGGGTCCAGGAGCAGATCTAAGACTAGGACTTGGGGTTCTTAAATCCATCCTGTGCACGACTCTGGGTAGGTGGCTGGATGACACTCCCAGTGCGTTTTCCTATGATTCTAGAGCTCCGGAGGTGAGAACGTGTGAACACTCTGCTTGGCCATCGGACCTGCCTGGGCAGCCTGAGCCCTGAATACAGGGAAGTGCTGGTGTGCCTGGGGCTGCCAGCCTCTTTATGGAGCCACTGGAGCAGGCCTCGTTAGTGAGGAGAGGAAAAGGGAACAAAGAGCAACCTTCCCAATTATTAATAAGGCAGCAACCCCATCCATCTTAATGAGACAGGGCGGAAAAAATCAGCGGCCAGGCAGCCAGTACACAATAGGATACAATAGAGACCCTGCTTTCTTTTTTAAAAAGAGAAAAGAAAGAGAGACAGACAGAAAGGGAAGAGCTGTGCAGATTGGAAAGCTGTTCCAAACGCCCACCTCCATGCACTTTGTAGAAGGTGTCACCCTGCTCTGCAGCGATAGCTACCTGAAAAAAGTGCAGAGGGTATGGTGGTCCTCCGCTGCTCCCTCCCCTTGGCTGGCGGGGATGGGACAACTTCTCTGGCAAGCAGGGAGTTGAGTGGCACCCATCCTAGCAAGAGCCTTTGCTCCCTGGGTGCAGTGTGGCCAGGATGAAAGTGAAGGTCTCTGGCCTGGTGACACAGGACCTGATACGTTAAATGGGGGCTCAAGAAGGTTTGTTAACCTTTTCAGTTAGTAGCTTCCCACCTCCATCTCCTACTTTCATGTCCTGTCAAAGATTTTCTGTGCCCCGGATCTCAGTCTTCTACTTGCCAAATGTGTAACTTCTGGCAAATTGTTTAACATGTCACCCTCCGTTTCTTCCAAACTGTCTTGCCTCCTGGGCTCATTGAGATTTTATTGTGCTAACATACCTACAAATGATGGCCAAAATGGCTGACACAAAGAAGGCATTCAGTGACTCTTGACAGAATCAGAATATGATTCTTATTTCAGCTTGTGGACGGGAGAGTGAGGTCTTCTCCAGGAGGCTAGAAACATTTTGAGGGTGGGTCTGTCTCCTGTTTACTTTGCTTCCCCCAGCTGAGCCAGGGCCCAGCACAGGGTAGCTGAATGAATGACGGAAAGGCAGGAACTATAACCACTTTATCAAGATGAGACGCTGATCAAATGTTGGTCATTCCCTGCAAGGTGGAGAATTGTCCTTCGTTCTGGAGATATTCCCTAAGTGTGGAAGCCCTGCCAGCCCCAGGGATCCCTCCCTCCCCACACAGCAGGTCCCCGTGTTGCCAGGTCCAGCTGGGAGCACCAGCAATGATGTTCCACTTCTGGCTGATACTCTCTACCTGCATCAGGGATGGGCCTGGGAAGACGGAGGCACCATGCATGGTCTGAGGTCTAATCAGAGCCCCAAGAGGTGGGTGGCACAGAGACTGGGCTGGAGCCCTGAAGCACACAGCTGGGGCTGCACAGAAGGAGAGAAGCTGGTCCCTCCTGGCTATCTCTGCTTAGGTTGAGGCTTCATTGGGGTTATTCCATGGGGACATCTAAAGCATTGTGGGGCAAGTGGAGGGCAGAGGAGCCATTGGTGAGGCTAGTGACATGCTATACAAGGTGTCTCAGATCTGCACCCTACACCAGGGTACAGAGGTGGGGCAGGAAAGCTTCTAAGGAGAACAAGGCTCTTCACTCACAAGCTGATGCCCTCCAGTAAAGCCAAGGTTGGATCGCAATTAGAGCAAGGATTCCTGCCAGTGACTGTGGAGCTCTGCCAGGACCCTCATTAGTTTGGCGGGAAATCCTTGCAAGCCTTCCTGGATCCTACCACATGCCCAGACACGCTCCCCGACGTTCGAACCACCAGGCTCTCTACCTCCTCTCTTTCATTGGATGACACATGGTTTGTCCAGCATTTCCTCAGAACAAACACCCCCAGGCCTCTGCACACTCCGGTGCTCTCTGTGGTACTCAAGGAGGCATTTTTACTATCCCTCCCATCTTGGGACAGGGTCCAGTGCAAACGGGATAAGTATGTTTTGTGTGGCAAGTTATTACAGGATGAATTCCAGCAGTCCGGAAAGGATGGCTGCCAAGCGCTCCCCTGGTATGACAGGTATATGACCTTCAAAGTCTCCCCTCCTGGCATGACTGTCTCATGGGTGGATTATGCCAGGGAGCCCTTGTTCCACACTCAGTATGGCTGCAGGGTGGAGGGACCCGAGGCAAGTGGCCTGGCATCCACAGATAACCCACTATGTGACCTCAAGCAGACTGTTTAACTTCTCTGAGCCTGTTTCTGACCTTCTTATGCCCCATGTTCATAGTTAGAGGAAGTGGAGGAAGCTCAGAATGTCTCCTCTTAGGATGATGCATGGTGCAATGATCAGATGCCCAGACTGGACCTGTGCTGCCCTGGGAGGACGAGGGGCCCAAGATTGCAAAATCAGATGGGGCAAGATGACAGGGAGCAGTTGAAGAGGGTATGTGTAAGAGGGAGGTAGAATGCACATCAAGTACAGACCTTTGCACATAGTAGGCACTCATTAAATATATGTTGATTGATTGCTGGCCCAAGAGTTCTGATTCCATACTTCGCTTCTGTGTGGTCCGGAAGAAAGATGTAGAATATGACTGCAAACGCATCCTGACCTGGACAATGGGGGCAATTATCCAGAAATGTGAGCCATCGCTCACCCCCCCTCCCACACTAAGTCTTTTGCAATAATTACCTGACATTTCAAATGAGGCAGGATTTTTAAGAACCTATGTAATTGAAACTGGTATTAGAGACTCACATTGTTCCTTGTGCTATCATTTATGCTATCCACATTTATGCTATCCACCTGTCTTCTCTTCTTTAAAATTAATATTTATATTTTTACCTTTTTTTTCAAAAATTATGATTATTGTAGAAATTTTGGAAAATGAGGAAAAACAAAAAGAAGACAGTTTAAACTGCCCATAATTCCAACAAGCAGAGATAATTAACATTTCAGTGTACCTATTTCCAGGCTTTTTAGCTTTTTTCCTTCCTTCCCTGTCTCCCTGCCTCCTCTTTCTACTATTCTTTCCACAAAATCTCAATGATACTACATATATGTTTTTATTCTATATTCTCTGTCATTCATTCATTCATCATTCAGCAAGCCTTTATGAATCGAGTGCTTACCAGGAATACCAGGGCACTGCTCTATAGGATACAGTTGTGAACAAAACTGATGCAAATCTCTGTCCTTGGGAAGCTTACATTTTGATAGTGGTGGTGGTGAGACAGACAATAAAATAAATGAGCAAAACATGTGCTTTGTTAGAAAATCATAAGAAGTAGGTAGGGAAATAAAGTAGGAGAAGGGACTAGGGTTTGGTGGAAAAGGGAATAGGGAGAAGCTGGGTGCAATTTAACTAGGAAAGACCACCCTGAGTGGCTGATGTCTGAGTCTGAACCAGCAGGGCAATATTCTCTCCGAAGATCCCCCATTTTCAGGTTCTAAACTTCAGCATGACTTTTTCAGGTGTATAAAAAATCTAGGCAAAATTCGTGTATCAGTAATGCAATAGCTAAGGAGAAAAATGCCAAGAAAAGTGCTCAAAGCCTATGACCAAGTCCTGGGTCTTCTCCTCAGGGTGATCTGAGTATGTCCAGGGCAGGAAAGAGCACGCTGTGGGGGAAAGAGGGTTTGGTTTGGGTAGGGGGGCGTTGCTGGTACCTGCTGGTCACAGCTATGCCAACATGTTGGCTCTCTGTTGCCTCCCCTCTTGGACAAACCTGTTTAGGAATAAAAAAAAAATCACACCACAACAGCTCCATTTTGGGTGCTGGCATTGTTTTTTTCACAGTGATTTTTGCCAACGGTCATAATTACCACTAACATTTCTATTGCACTCTACAGTTTTCCAAGCTCTGGTGTTTCTGGAGTTCCTGATCCAGTATGGGATAGTAAAGTGAAGGAAGTGTGGTCAGAGTTTGTGTTTCCCATGAAATTTGAAAGTTTGAATGGGTCTAGAGCCTCTCAGTTCCTCTTCTTCATAAATTAAGGACCTGAGGCTCAGAGAAGTGAAGAGGTTGAAAACAACACTCAGGACCTCAGGCTGGAAAACTTTTTAGCTCAATGTTGCATCCACGAAAACAGGTGTCTCACATAGGGTTGATGTTATACAGCATCATTCCCTTCTAGCAGCCAAGTTGATTTTTCTGATGTAAAATTCCAAACGATCAAGATTGTTTTGGAATCAGCCACCGGTACCAGGGCCCTCAAATTAAAAATGAAACCTGTCTTGCCTGTTTTAAGTAGCAGTTTCTTTGCCTGCCTCTGGGCCCATGTGGGCTCTGTCTAGGGATGGGCCTGGGTGGCTGGTGTCAGCCTCAAGTATCATTCCTGGGTTGCTTTGAGTGATGGTGGTGGTGGGGGGCGGGGGTGCTGGGGGGGCGGGGAGGGATCCCAGGAAGTCACCTGGTGCTGGTGCCCCAGTGCCCATTAGCCAACCCTGTATGAAGTCCTGAATATGGACTTTGTCTGGTGAGCTCCACTGTGCTCCGAATGGACTAAAGCCAGTCATTTGGCAAAAATCAGCTCAGTTGCCGCCATTGTTCTTAAAGAGGCAGTGCTGAATGGGCTGTGGACTAATGTATTCTATTATGCCCCTCAGGCTGGCCTCTGAGTGTTGGGGAGAGGGCTGCATTCCACATGCGCTCCCTCCCTCCCCTGCACTCTGCTCTCCAGCCCTGCACTGGCCCCAGGGAGGAGCTGCTCAGACAGCCCCTGGACCCTGGGTATCTCACCTCCCAGGAAGAGCGCTTGATAATCAGCTGTGGGGAAGGTGCCCCATCTGTAACCCCTGCAGTAGTAGGAAAGGGTGTTGAGAGTGGCCAAGAGTCCAGTAAGAGAGCCAGGAATGGGCATGGAAAGGCTTGGCTGCTGAGAGGAGCAGGCATGTTGCCCTACATCCCTCCCCCACATCCACCCATCATGCAGCCTGTGTCTGCTGCCCCCTTTCTCCTGAAGCCCGTTGACTATCAGGAACATCCTTCCTCTGGAGAACATGACGGCTCATGGGATATATTTCAAGCAGCCTGCAGATCTTTCATTCCAGGGTCAGTTATGCCCAAACCAGGAGAAATATGATGTGTGAAAGATAAGGGGAGAGGATTTGGAGACAGAGCTCACACATTTATCATATATGCCCTTTTAAGCACAAAGGAGAGGCTTATATGAGTCTTGGGACACTACCTCTTGCTCCTTGTGTTTTGCAAAGCTAGGTCTCTATCCAGGATTTCCCTTCACCTTGGAGAGCTGGAGGGGACCTCAGCCAGAGGAGTGAGGACAGAAGCCAGTGTGTGGCCAGCTGGTTTAGGTGTCCTCCCTAACCAGATGGAAGTTTAGAAGTGTGAACTTCCTGGCTCCAGGACTTGGTGAGCTCGTTCTTCAGAGCCTTCTCTCCTTTCTGGACTTTCACACTCTTCCTCCCCAGCACCCTAGTTAATCTGCCACAGGTGTACTTATTCTCACTGACAATAGCTACCCCATCTTTGGAAAGCTATCAGAAGGCTGAGAGCCTACTTGTTTAGGATAGTTTGGGTGGGGCTGGGGTTGAGGAGGTGGACAAAATGATGGGGAGAGAGAGAACTGTCAGCCAGTCTGACAGAGTCGTTAGACCTGAGAGCTATGGGGACCTGCATATGCTTAATGCCACAGTGAGGTAGGTTCCTGGTCACTTGTTCTGGGGCCATGGCCCTAGCATGGCCGTTGGCTGCTCTGAATTGCTGGGCAGTGAGTGGGCAGATGAATGCTCCCAGATGAAGCATGCTGTCCTGACTGAATGTGACATCTCAGCCTGAGCTCTTCACACCTCCCCTCTCCCAAACCCTCTCTTCTGCACTCAATCCTGCTTGGTTGCTTTGATGTGTGTCTTTCCTACCTCTATGCTTTTTGGGTTTTGGGAATACAATAAAACCTTAGTTTGCGAGCATGATTCATTCCAGAAATATGCCTGTAGTCCAAAGCACTCATGTATTGAAGTGAATTTTAAGAACCATTGGCTCATTTGTGATCATGTGACATTCAGTGTCATGTACTACTTGCATTGCAAGACATTGCTAGTTTATCAAGTTAGAATTTATTAGAAATGTTTGCTCGTCTTGTGGAACATTCACAGAACAAGTTACTCGCAATCCAAGGTTTTACTGTACATCTTAGATGGCTTCTCTTTCTCATGTGACTCAGTCCAGGCAGAGGTTATGGTCAGGAGAAAAGAGAGAATAGAATAAACTCCAATCTGAAATCCCTGCTAATTGCAAGGAGGCAATTTCCTTGGAGAGGGGATGGAAATAAAAAATCTGGGAATGTGGGTGAGTTAAAATGGTGTAGGATGTAGAACACTTCATCCTCCAGAAAGAGTAATTTATTCTCCTGTCAAGGCGCCAATGATAATGGCAATAAAAGAAAACATAAGTGATGGTGGTAAGGATTATGTGGCAATTTAGGAAGGAGCCAGTTATATATTTATGGACCAAAATGGCTGGAAACCCTTCACACCCGAGGAGTTAATGCAGAACTTGGGAAGTGCTCCAAGGCTGAGTGTCTCTACTTGGGAAGTTGTTATTTATGGAGCTTTAAATGGGGTATTCAGTAATTTGGTGGTCTAGACTATAGTTAAAAATAAAGAACAAAGGGTTTGATGGACAAATTATGCTTTCCTGAGGGGTGGGGGCTATGGCTTTCTTATAACACTCTGAGTGTTAGAAGGATTGATAAAAGGCAATGTTTGTATAGTGACAGATATTAAATATGATAGAGTGTGGAACTGCTGGAAGATTACAGAAGCCTCCAGATATACAGCTGCTTAAAATACAGTGCGTGGGGAAGAACGCAGGGTCTGTTCACTCCTGGCTGCTGTAGTCAGCTTCAGAGGGGCCAAGGGATGGCCCTTCTTTGCTGCCTAATCTTTACTTGCTAACACCTCTGCAGTGTGGCTTCCTGAAGAAAGAGGGTTGCCTGTCCACCCTTTCTGTTGGAAAACCTAATTTCGTTATTAAAGAGCTGTCTGAGGGGCACTGGATTGGCTCAGTTGGTTGAACGACCCACTTCAGCTCAGGTCATGATCTCATGGTTTGTGAGCTCTGGCTCTGTGCCAGGCTCTGTGTTGATGGAACAGAGTCTGCTTTGGATTCTCTGTCTCTCTCTTTCTTTGCCCCTCCCCCGCTTGTGTGCGCGCTCTCTCTCTCTCTCTCTCAAAAACAAACATTAAAAAAAAGAGAGAGAGAATTGTCTGAATGCTCTATACTTGCGGTGGCTGAGGAGCTTGTCTATGACTTAGTTTCCTATTCAGAAAAGTGGGCCCTTCGAGCGGGATGCTAAATCTAGGGATACAGACACATGCAATGCATGTTGTGAGACAAATCCCCCGACGCTTTGAAATAGGGTGCTTTGCAGCTATAGGAATCAAAACAAGAGAAAAGCAGGCACCTGGAAGAGTTTCTTAGGATGGTGCTTCTCAGTCTTAACTATGCATACAACTCACCTAGGAATCTTGTTAGAATGCAAATTCTGATTGGACATGTCTGGGGTGGAGCCTGAGATTTTGTGTTTGCTACAAGTTCCCAGAAGATACCGATGCTGTCAGTCTGGGGACCAAACTTTGAATAGTAGAGTCCTAGGAGACAAGCAAAAATTAGAACTTGAAGCCTTTGAGTTTTCTGTCTGCTTGGAGAGTCTCTAGACTATAGATCTGTGCTAGTTAGGTTTATTTCCAGCTGTAAGAAAGAGAAAACCAAAATGATTTTGGATTCGAAAAAGTGAGAGAGAGATTGTAGGTCTCACCTGACAAGCATTCCAGGGCAGGCCTTTGGGCCATTCCTTACAGACCAGGTTCTTTCCATCTTCCTGCTCCTCCACCAGAGCGTGTGGGCATTTATCCTCATGTGTGTGGTCTCATGGTTGCCAGCTTGCTGCTGTATCTCTTGGGATCCCACCTGAATTCTGGGCAGGAAGAAGAGGGAAAGGTCAAGGAGCATGACTTCTAAGGCCGACTATTTTAAAATGCTTTCTGGGGGTGCCCCACTTACCAACCTGCACTTAATTCTCAATGCTTAGAGCTGGGTTATAGGACCGATCTCATTTGGTGACCACAGGCCCGCTGCACACCTAGTGTGTGGCAGGCACTGGGCTAAGTCCTGGAGATACGAGGCCAGAACAGATATAGTTTCTGTCCTCAGGAAGCTTCTAGAGGAACTCTGGACATGTAAACAGGCAAGGGGTGTTTGAGGAGAGGTGCTCAGATAGCCTTGGTACCCAGGGGCAGACACATGCCTTCCTTGACCCCTTCTAGCTGAGAGGCTCTGAAGAGTGGCTGGCCAAGAGAAGGTGGAGAGCTGAGTCTTGGACGGGGCAGGGCGTCAGCATTACCTTAGGCACAGAGGCACAAGGCAGCATGGTGCATTCTGGGAACTGCATATCCACTCACACCACTGTTGGCATTGTCCCAGTGTCCCAGTGGGATCCAGCCAGTACACACCTGTAGGGCTTGCACAGGTGATTTTCATCAGACATACAATCTTACCACTCATGCCATCCCAGATTTTAAATAATTTAAATATCACCCCTGGAATCCTCATGGAACTCTGGAAACATCTAGGCCCTAGAGAGGACCATAAGTAGGACTCCTGCCTTAGCAGGACACCCTAGATTAGCTTTTGTATAGTCTTCTCTTTCCATCTTTCTCTCAAGGGTATATAGTGAGCCCTTTATCTCTTGGCATGGTCTTTTCTCCCTTGGAGTCTTTCTTTTGGGCATCCACATGATGGCAGGCCAGCTATGCATGCTTTATGGGCAGCTGCCAGCACAGAACACTGGGGTCACCTCTGCAACCCTGGCCAGGCCAGGGCACCCATTCTTGCAGCATCCCCCAACCCCCCCCCCCACTTCTGATGCCTGTATGTACTCACTACTCTACCCAATTCTTTTTCTGTCCTGGGATCCCATAGGAAAACACCCCATGTACTTGTCCAGACCTTCAGACCTCTGTCTCCATCCTCCCTCTCTTTCAATGCCATCTTTTCCTTCTAGCTGGCCTCTTGGAAGAGTCCAATAAATGAATTCATGATAAGACATTAAGGACAGCCGAAGGCTCTGCAGGCTTCTCTTCCTAAGGGTGAACATTGAGCAAAGGCAATTCAGCCTAATGCAGAGTCAACAGAATTGGAATCCAAAGATCTGTGTTCCTGACTTGAGTCTGTCGTGCACCAGAGCGCAGTGGTGGGTGGACTGGTGGAAAGGGGCCCATCACTTGGAGCCTCTGGGTCTTTTATAAAATGGGAATAATGAGCTTCTCTGCCAGCTGTGAGGCTTTGTGTGAGGTTCGAAGGCGATAAGGCAGGAAGGGTGCAAACGGAGAAAGCCTGAAGGAAGACAGCTTACTCTATTGGGCAGGCACTGTGCCTTAGCCAGCGGAGGCCAGCCTGGTACAGGAGGCTGCCCCCTGCCCGGATGGAGGCCCCGGGTGATCGCTTTCCCAGCCAGCCCTGGACTGGAGCTGGGAGTGAAGCTCTCCGGAGGAAGGGAGGAGAGCAGGAGTGTGATGATGGCTCTCTTCCACTCTTCCTCCCTCAGCCCCTCATTCGTATCCCAGCTGCTGTTGAGAAAGGTGGTGGAGCTGACTGGTGTGCCCGCCAGGAAGGATTAAGTCAATACACACAGGGCTCCTTGGGGAATGTGTCCCGCCTCTGGGCCACTGCCCTCCCTGGAGAAATCTGGGCAGATTTCTGGGCTTGCAGTCATGGAAGCATGTGCCAGTTCGCCTTCACAGGGAGAGGGGGAGGGGTCCCTAAAGACCCATTTTTCCTTCCCAGTGAAGCCTTGAGCTCTGAAGCCAGAACCTGGCACCACGTGTTACAGGGCCAGAGCCCCTACCAGCGTCTCCTGCCCACTCCACTCCCAGGTGTTGTCAGAGGCTTCTGGAAACCTGGCTTTCCAGGTACCAGCCCCTGTTTTTAAGAGGATTGCCTTAAGAGGCTGGGGATCAGTGTTCACTGCAGCGTCAGTCCCTGCAGGACTTACTGGAAGCTCTGCCCTCTTCCTGAAACAGCCCACTGCATTCATCAGCCCACCCGCTGGCTGCCCATCATTTAGAGCAGCCTACTCTGTGTATGCCCTGGGGAGAAGGAGGTGAGTCTTCAAGCATCTGTGCAGCAGGTCAGCTCTGGACATGGACCAGAGGAGGGTCAATACAAAAGCCCCACACCCTCTTTACAGTCTTTGTGTAAGGGGCTCATGATCATTTCCTTTAGAATTCAGATCTAGGGAAGATTTTTCTTTCCTGCAGACAAGGACAGCCACGTGAGTTATTCATGCTTGCTTTTTACCTTGGTTCTTGGGAAACGCAGTGCAAAATCAATGCTCAGGCATAATACCTCCCTTAGATTGGGTATTTCACATACCTGCCTCCTTCTACTATATATTGATGCACTTTTTGTGATGGTGGGCTTCACCAAGCACTGGCTGTGTGCCTGGAACAGTGATAGATGCTGGGGATGCCCACGTGAGACAAAATATGACAAGATTCTGGCCTTCCAAGGGCTCACAGTCATGTAGTAGATACCCCAAAGCAAACGGTTTGAAAACATCCACGTGAGTGCTGTAACAAAGTGTGCACAAGTGCTCTGGGTGCAGGGCGGAGAGAGCAGTTCATCCGACTAAGGGTGGAGAAGGCAGGTGATGGACTGAGAGGAGGTCAGGCAAGGCTGCTGGGAGGAGGCGATGCCCGAAGGACGGGTAGTGGGTTTGCCAGGTAAAATACAGGACACAGGAGTTCAGTTTAAATTTCACATAAACAAAGAATACCTTATAGTATAGGTATGTCCCATGCTCTATTTGGGACATACTTATACTAAAAAACTATTAAAAAGCATGTACTGTATTTTATTTTCCAGAGTAGTGGGACAGGCATTAATAGTTCTGTTTTACAGATGAGAACTCTAGGGCCAGAGGGATAATGTGCGAGCCATTCAGCCTGTGAAGACCAGAACACAGGCATTACTCCATATTTCCTGACTCGGGGCCAGAATGCTGTCCTCTGCATTGTACCAGACCCACAAGCACCCAGCCATAGACAGGACACTCTCTTGCCCTGGATAATGGAGAGGATGCTGAGTGTATCTATGGAGTGTCCGAAAAACCACTGACAAATGATAATGGAGCAGAATAGGAGGAAGAGGCTGAGGCTGAAAAGCAACCCCCACCTTCCCCCCCTTTTTCTAGGAATGGGCAGGAAGGAGCTCTGTGTGTAAGAAGAGGCCACCAGGTAGGCACCTGGGAAGCCCCTGCGTGGTCCTGCTTGGCCCCAACATTCGGCTTTGGGCAATGGGAAGACTGAAGAATGCCTCCTTAAGCTGGTGTTATGAAGCAACAGGGAACACATTTCCAACTTTCATGTATGGGCAACTGGCAGTATGGGAAAATCAAAACTTTTTTTGAGATGAAAAACACGTTTCAAGTAGTATTTTGCTCCTGATCATTTAAACCATTCAAGGAAAGGAGGTGTGCTTCCTGGCTCACAGCTCTCATATTTCAAAACCCTGGTTTCTGGGAGCTCTGTCACATCAATAGCATGTTTAAAAAAATCTTTGTTCTAGAACTTTCTCCTCTACATACACAAATGCTTGCTATTAGGAAAAGGGAGACTGGACTTTGAAGCACCAAGTTTTGATAGTGTGAATAAGGACAAAAACCTGTATGCACCTCTAAAGTACAGTTTTCAGGTTGTTCTGCCTGGTGCTATTATATGATATGTGAACTGATTGGCAGTGGGCAGTCACTCTCCAAAATCTCAGGTACAGGTTCTGGTCTGTCAGTGGTACTGAGACTGAGTCCTTCCTTTCCAGCTGGGTCTTTGGAGGAGCCAGAAATGTACTGGGTTTAGGATTCTGGGTTCTTAGTCATACCAACACTCCCTGTCTGTCCTCAAGATGACTGTGTCCTTGGTACAGCCCAAGAGGCCTCTCTCCCAAGCAGTAAGATGGGGTGGAGGGTTGGGGGTTGGGGTGATCAAAGTCCACAAGGAACAACTAGGTGCAGCCTAGCTCCCTCTCTCAGTGGGACTGTGAGATTTTCTCCTTGAGACCCTCCGAGACTGGTGGAGGTCTACTACTGAAAGTAGCTATCACCCAGGCTACTTTCCAGAATTTTAATGGTGGAAAGACATAAGTTCCCACCATTTGGGGAAACTGCAAACATGAGTGAGAGGTCAGCTAAGCGTGGATTCAGAGATGAGAGGATGTTATCTACAAACACAACTCTTTCCAGTGTGTGAGTAAACAGACACATTTGGTTTGGAACTGAGGGCCTGGCTGTAGGAAAGAAAAGGACCCCCTACCAAACAGCATTTTTCTCTAAATGTCCCTTGAATTGAGAAACAGTTGCCCAGTCTCCTGCAGTCTATTCTCTGTGAGGAATGTCTTCCCCAGCTTCTTGGGCTGAGCATCACCAATTGTTTGGGGATTAACCCTTGGCCATCCAAAGTCTTGCTCTATCTCTCTCATCTCTTTCCCTCCATTCTGCCTGTCTTTCTTTGCTGCACCTTTCATGAGCTGAGAAATGACAGAGAGGATGACCGTGCAGCTGCTTCCAATGTGGGTGGCTGAATCACAATCGCTGGATGGGCACGACTGCTTTAAGAACAGAGCCTTACTTCTTCATGAACTCTGGTAGTTGTACTTGGAATCCGTCCATCAAGAAATTAGGTCTGCAGCGTCCAAAGCAAGCTTCCCCAGAGCTTTACAAACAAGCTGGCCCAGCAAGACAACACCACCTACAGTGCCTGCCTTGAGCTCTGAGATCTGTGGCCCATTTGCCACATGCAGTAGTGTCACACTGCTCAGATGTGGGTTTTCAGCATCCTTGGCTTCCCTCCACACACACTTCAAGATACAGGCAGTGTAGAGACCTAACAAACTTCACGAGATGTTTGTGGTTGTCACCTGTCCTCAGGGGTCAGTCATGGTCACACTCTCAGCTCTCTGGAGATTGACCCTTCCTCTCAGGGTAATGTTAGAAATATACAAAAAAATTCCCAGAGACTCCGAGGGCAGGGAGACTTCTGTTTCCTTGGGGGAGGGGTTGCCTTTAGAGAGGGCCTGCTGTATATCTACTGATACACTCTTTTTGCCTTCTGCCTTAATGGGGACCCTGGGTTTTGACCCGAGGTTCCTGGACCAGCTCTGAATGTAGCATGTGAGCCTGAGTGATGGACTTGATATTTACACAAGCCACACTGATAAGTGCACATGTGTTTTTAATGTTTTGGCTTTCTACACCACAAACATGTCAATGTGTATATGTGGGCACACACAAGACTTGCTGTCGGGCTGGGACTTGAGTATGTCTTTTCTTTTCTCCTTTCCTTTCTTCTTCTGTCCTCCTAAAGCTAACACCTCTGTGAGAAATATTTCCTCCCACCCTGAGCAACATTGGGACAGTTACCTACTGCCTCTGGTGTTGTCTGAGGTTGGCCACCGGCCGGTTGTCCCACCTGGAAGGGTGCTGCATTTTTAAACCGGCAAGCGGCTGGAAGGCTTAAACCCTCCCCCTTGGGTTTGCACGAACTGAGCCTGGACACCTGGACGGCTGGGGATTTAAAAGCAGACCTCCCTTGGTTCAGCCTTCCTGAGCCTGGGTTTGTCTGAAATGGTCTGTCTTTGTACTGCAACTACAGAGGACAAAACCGGGGAGGTGGGCTGCTTGTCTGGTGGGCTGAATTTCTGCCTGAAATTAGGAAAAATTGTATTAAAAAAAAGGGGGGGGTCTTCAGTATGTCACGGGTTTGCAAGTACTGTTAAGGTTCCTGGCTTTTCATCAAGCCTACTCAAGTTGACCAGCGTTGACTGTCCTCTTTATCCACCCCACACTTTTATCTATCCCCTCTTTCTTTTCCTGTCCGTTCCTTCCATTTTCTCCTCTCCTTCCCCCACTTCTTCCGCTATTTATTTATTTATTTTTGGTTTTGTTTTTTAAGGGGTGTTGACCTGGGTTTAGTTCTAGTAAACGGAACCCTCTTGCAAGTGAAGCGATTGGTTAATTGCGCCGGTGACTGACGTGCTAAATGAGTGCGGCTCGCAGCAGCCGGGAGCTGATTGGCTGCGCAGGGAGTCTCCGAGGGCTTTGCAACAGGAGCACCGGGCACTCGAATCCTGCAGCCTCCCGAGTAAGTGCCGCGCGCCCGCCCGCGCGCCCGCCCGCCAGCCAGCCCGCCGCGCGTCCGGGAGCCGGGGCAGCAGCACTCGGCCCGCCGCGCGCGCTCCCCTTCCCCGCGCGAGCTCCCGCCGCGGCGCCCGCCGCAGGCCGAGGGCCGCCACCCGCCGAGGACCGGGCAGGAGCGCGCGGCCGCCGAGCCGGGCAGCGCTGGGGCCGGCGCCTTTTGTCCCTGGAGGTCCCTGGAAGTTTGCGGCGGGACGCGCGCGGGGAGGCGGCCGAGGCAGCCCCGACGTCGCGGGAGCCAGTGCGCCGAGCCAGCATGGGCAGCGGGCGCGGCGCTGGGGGCCGCCGCTGGGCCGCCCCGGGCGTGCTGCTGGCGCTGGCCGCCGGGCTCCTGGCCGCGGGCTCCGCCAGCGAGTACGACTACGTGAGCTTCCAGTCGGACATCGGCTCCTACCAGAGCGGGCGCTTCTACACCAAGCCTCCGCAGTGCGTGGACATCCCGGTGGACCTGCGGCTGTGCCACAACGTGGGCTACAAGAAGATGGTGCTGCCCAACCTGCTGGAGCACGAGACCATGGCCGAGGTGAAGCAGCAGGCTAGCAGCTGGGTGCCCCTGCTCAACAAGAACTGCCACATCGGCACCCAGGTCTTCCTCTGCTCGCTCTTCGCGCCCGTCTGCCTCGACCGGCCCATCTACCCGTGCCGCTGGCTCTGCGAAGCCGTGCGCGACTCGTGCGAGCCCGTCATGCAGTTCTTCGGCTTCTACTGGCCTGAGATGCTCAAGTGTGACAAGTTCCCCGAGGGCGACGTCTGCATCGCCATGACCCCGCCCAATGCCACCGAAGCCTCCAAGCCCCAAGGTCAGGCCGCCCCGTCCCACGCGCGCGAGTCCCCTGACCCGGGCCGGCGGGGCACCCGCGGACCCGCCGCGGGGATGCCGCTGCCACGCTGATCCGCCCCCTCCCCCCACCCTGCCCCGCTGCTCCTCCCTGGAGTTCGGACGTGCTCCCTGGAGGTTGCTCTCAAGCTGTGCAATGAGTTTTAAAAAGTCCGAGGTGTCGCTTAGCACCTCTACCAGCCCAGGTGCACGGCGGGCTTGGCCGGCAGCGGTGGCCGCGCCTGAGCCCCAAGCAAGCTCCGTGCGGTGCCCCGTGCGTCGCTTCCTGGGATCCAGGGTCGCTGTCTCCACACCTGAGACAAAGCCTTATGCTCCACAGGAAAGGAGAGCCCTTCTCTCTCTGGGAGGGAACCGAGTCCCCATCGAAGTTTTTCACACCCGAGACGGGATGCCCCAGGAGGAAAACACCCAAACCCACAGTGTAGGAAGCCCAGAAAGGCCGAGAAAATGCTAAGGCGCAGCTTCGTTTACTTTCATAGGTTCGACGAGGATTAAAAAACCCAAAAACCAAACACCTCTCGCTTCCCTCCAGCTTTCCTGAGCTAGTCACTGGGCCTAGGAACTCCGGGAGGGCTGAGAACTGGCTGAGAAAAAAAAAAAAAAAAAGTTTAGAAGCTGAGGATTTGTTTCTCCACCCTTTTCAGGTGGTCTGCTTGGGGAGGGTTGGGGCTGGAAAGCTGGTTCTCCCATTCTTGCATACCCCCTGCTTCTCCCATTTACACAAATCCTCAGGTAATTAGAAAGATAAAAATGTAATTAGCTCATTGTTCATCTCTCCTTGGGGAGTGGGGCTCCGCAAATTGGAGACTTTCCTAACAGTCCCTGGAGGGGCCTGAGCTTCCTCTCAGAACCCCTCCCACTTAAAGGGCAGCTTTTGAGTGGGAGGGAAAAAAATCCCGGAGAGGCAAAAAAAAAAAAAAAAAAAAAAAAAAAAAAAAAAAAAAAAAAAAAAATCAAAATAAACAAGCAAAAAATGCAGCGCAGTGGCCTTTTATAGGAGCGAATTCTTCAGAAGCAGAGTTGAGGCTGAAAGATGTGCATATAGTCTGGGATGGGGGCCCCTAGGTGCCCTCAGCACCAGGGCACGTGTCCTGCGGGTTTGCTGAGGAGGGGTTTAGGGTGGGGGACTGCCTGCTTGCTGGCTTAGCTCATCTCCAAGGATGCCTGAGAGAGAAGTGTCCTCTGAAGGGCTTACTCTTCCAGAGTGAGGGGGTAGCATGGGGACAGGGGGCCCCAAACTTGAATGCTCCTGCTTCTTCTAGGGAGGGAGGAAATCGGCCCAAAGTGATGGGCATTGGGTGGCATGGACCCCTGCTGGGTGGGAAACCTGGCTGTCTGGCTGCAGTGGCCAGGGCACCTCTGCTCCCCACCTCCTGGGTGTCTGCACAGGGTTAACCTTCGGGGAAGTGCGGCCCTTTGGGAGCAAGAGCTGAGCAATTACCTAGAGCAAACAAAGCACTTTGTGTTCTGCGGGTGTGGAGCCATCCCCTGCAGCCCGCAGGATTTTCCTTCTCCCCTTCCTCACAGGCCAGGAGATTAGCCCAGCTCTGCCCCAGCAGCCTCTGCTCCACTCCCGGTTGTCTGTTTCTGGGACAGCCCAGGCACGTGAGGTGGGGGCCCATTGGGGGAGCACCTTCAGAGGGGACGATGGGGACTGCTTATAAAGGGGGAAGAATCCTCCTAACCCAACCCCTCAAAAGGCTGTGGTGGAAGTAGAGGAATACCGAATAATTGTTGTCTTGCCTTTGACTCCTTGGCTGCTCTTTTCACTTGTCTGCTATCTCCTCAGGGGCCTTGGTCCCATGCTCCTCTCCCCTCCGCTCTGTCCCAGTAGTGCCTAGGCAGTCGCCCTCCCAAGGCCAGCTGCCCAAGGGAGACAGGCTGTGGAGGACCAGTCAGGTGTGGGGCTTGGGGACTGGTTCTCCCCTCAGTGTTTATGGTGAGAGGCCCTGCCCGGAGAGGGCACCTCTCCAGTGCTGCAGCCCTTCGGTGGAGGGAGTCCCACAGGACTTCCCCCCACCCCCCCAGGATGCCTGGCCACTGTCAGCTGAGGTGGGTCTGGGAGAGCTGTGTGTGTGTGTGTAGGGGTAGGCTGACACAGACCAAACTGCCACATGGCTAGTGGCTCCAGAATGGAACCGGTACTTTTGGGTGAGAATAAATACAGATGCGTGACTTTTATTCTTTCTTCTGATTCTCTGAAATTAAAACCAAATTTTCAAAGCAATGCGTATCTCTGCATGCTCTAGGCTGGTTTCTGTTCACGTAATTGGTCATGTTTTGGGGTATTGGGCAGGCTTTTGCAGCCATGTGTTATTAAAGATAAACTTGACAATGAGAGATGAATGAAAAGATGCTTTTCCCTCCAAAAGGCTGATGCCCCAGTGACACCCACATCTGTTATCGGAAGAGGCATAACTGTATAAACTTTCCAGGAAAGTCGTTTCTAAATCTTGCACTGAACGTGAGACCTGTACGTTCCCAGGCCTATAAACTGTTGTTCCTCCTTCCCGCTTAGGTTTCACTGATTTAAGTTCTATGAGGGAGCACATCGTTTTAGTTTTAGTTTTTGCTGTTTAGACCTGTTGTGCATTAAATCAGCCTGGCTGTTTTAGTTGCAGATTGCAGAGGTCATGGTGCCCTTGTGTCTCGAGAGCCTTTCTTAGGGTCCTTTCTCCATGTATCAAGGAGCTGGTCAGGGAAGAACTGCTGTGTGTGTGTGTGTGTGTGTGTGTGTGTGTGTGTGTGTGTGAAAGAGAGAGAGAGTGTGTGTGTTTGTGTGTAATTGTGTGCATGTGTTTGTGTATGTATCGGTGTGTGTGTGAGAGAGAGTGCAAGCAAGCTGTGTGCGTGTGTGCATTGATTTTTGAAAAATCACTTAATCTTAATTCCAGTGTTGTGGACTTTCTCCTCTACTCCCCCTAAAATATTAATGAGCCACAAAACCTTTCAGTTTTTGGTTCCTTTGCTTTAAACGTTATTTTAAGTATACCTTCCAACAGTGATTTAGTTCTCCTTCTCAGATGGATGGTGGATTTCTCCTACTGAGACAGCCTGCAGGGCCCTGAGGACACGCCAGAGGGGGCGCAGATTAATATTGCATTACACATTCCTCCCTTCCCGGATCAGGCTGCTGCAGAGTGCCATAAGAAAAGTTGAGATGGGGGTTAGCCCTGTGGAGAGCACACAGAGCTCACCCCAAGAGCTCTTTCCACCTTGAGTGGCGCTGAAGGTCAAACATTAATTGATGAGACTGAGAAAATGTCCCTGTTGGCTCCGGAGCCCTCAGCTGCCAGTCAGATCAGGGAACTCAGAGGGTCCAGAGGAGATGATGGGGGTGTGCCAGGGCGATGGTGTTTTATATTCTCACAGCTGCTTGCTCGGTGAACACTATATTCATAGACACTTTTAGTATGATAACTTACACTTAAAAAAAGATAATAATAAAACAAAACCCCAAAGCACAGTTCACACTCCTAGTATAGGTAACACGTAGGACCTCCTTTCCCTGTTTTTTCCCCATGGAAGCAAGAACCATAATGCAAAATTCTGGGTAAGTTTTTCCTTTTGTCAGAAACACCACCTCCAGAACCCCATTGCAAGTTCTGACTGAAAAGCAAATTTCCAAATTCTGGGCCCAAAGACAGTCATAGTCTTCTGCTTGGAGTGTAGCTGTGATTCTTGCTGCCCTGAGGACATGGATGGTGTCTGGCCCTGGGTATAGTGTGAAGGTGGAGGGGTGTGGCCTCTGCTGGGCCATGAGGGGACCCTGCTTGGAAGTGGGGGTGACCGGCTGTGCACTAGGTATATCCTGGGGGCAGCCCTGGCCTGGCAGGGCTTGGCAGCAACTTCCACAGCGTCAGTATCGGGGGAAGCTTTGCCCATTTCACTGAGCCGCAGGGGAACTCCCAGGCAGGAGATGCTGCCACGGAAGCCACAGAAGCCATGGAAGCTACAGGAGAGGAGAGGATGGGGAGGAGGAGGACCAAGGGCCTCACCTCTTACCATTTTGCCTTGGGGTGGCTTTCCTGGGCTCCTCAGCTCCAGCCGGGCTTGGCCTCCGGTGGTTGGCCAAGGTGTAGTGCCTTTAGAATGTGTAAAATGCTTTCCTAGATGGTGGGTTCCACTCCTAGAGTTTGATAGGTGATGGTGGGGGTGGGGGTGATGGTGAGCAGCTGCCTCGCCCTTCTGGGGATTCCACTGCCTACTTTCTGCCTGTCCTCCCACAGAGGCACTTTACTTTCAAGGGATCCCCTCCAGCAGTATTTTGGCTCGGAGACCTCCGGCCCTGGCCTCAGAAGTCTCCTCCCCCTGTGCCTAATGCCTGGCAGTGGCCCTCATGCCTGCCACACACACACCTCCTCTTCAAAGCCCTTCACCGTATTGTGAAAACGCCTTCAGAGGGTCCCCCGTCTGCCCACCCCCCCGGCTCTCCCATTTGGCAGCTCTTGCTACCCCGGTCCCCAGCCACCACTGCCCCCCCCCCCCCATCCCCAGCCCTCACCTGGCAGGCAGGAACTCGCACTGCAATAGCCTTTTTGGAAGGGGTGTTCGGGGCCTGCGGCTGGAGTTTGTGAGTCTGGCTGAGTTTCCTTCTTGGCTCCTAGAGAGGGGTTCAGATTGATCTGCTGTCCTATTGGGAGTTTGGGAATGGGAAGGGGGCAGGATTCAGAGAGGGATGTTTAAGGGAGAGGGGAGAAAGAACCGGAAACAACTGGAATAGATGTGTTTCCCAGGGACCACCACACCTCATCAAACCGGAGTTCAGAGACCCGCCCTGCCTAGCCCTGGATAAGTTTGGGTTAAATGGTTGTACCATATTCAACAGGTTTTCAAGAAGCTATGTCTGTTTGGCTTTAGGTCCAGGGCTTCAGGACTCTTCTCTTATTCTCCAGTTGCCCTTCAGAAATTCCAGGAGACCTTTAACTACTTTCAGCCTGGCCCTGGGGCCGACCTCTTCCCCAGGGGCAGCTCCTTCCAGAACCCCCTACCCCTGGAACTCACAGCTCCTCTTTCTCTTCTTTTCCTTTCCTAGGCACAACCGTGTGTCCTCCATGTGACAACGAGTTGAAATCTGAAGCCATAATTGAACATCTCTGTGCGAGCGAGTTTGGTAAGAAATCATCCCTGGCTGCCTCTAGGAGGTTTGGCATTGCCTGGTTCTTCCTGATCTGCGTCCCTGGTGAACAGAGAGCCCGGTGACACATCTTTTTGGACCTTTATATTCTCTCCGTCCATTCTCCCCGAATGGTTGCTGTTCTCGGGCCCGTGGAAATCTAGACAGGGTGGAGGGCTGGCTAGTTTTTATTAAAGTCAGACTTAGCTTTGGCCCTTCTGTGTGAGGGATCACTGGACAACTTTTGGGGACCTTCTCTGGGAGTGGAGGGAGGTAGACTTGTGGGCAGACGGAGAGGAGTTAGGTGACAACACCACTCCTTGGATGCCTCCAGGAGGTGCACCCAGGAGGTCCTGCCCACAGCTCGGCCTTCCCTCCACACAGGCTCTTTCTCTATCCACCCCTAGGTGTCAGCACCACCCTGCCCACACTCTGAAATGACTATATGGGGTGTCCTCCCAGGGAGGGAGTGTCCACCCAGGGAGGGTGTTGTCCAATGCTGAGGGCCATGATCAACTCCTTCCTGACACAGACAATTGACATTCCTTCAGTAGTGGGAATTGTCTTCCCTTCTTCCCAAGTCACTGTGCGTTAAAAGGGACTTCTAGATCAGCACCTGCAGCCCCAGGGGGAAGTGCTGTATGTGGCCTGGGGAGCAGATCTCAGGGGCACTTTCAGGGATGGTTCCTTGTAGTCTGCCTCATAGGAGACCTGGCACCCCGAGACTATCTTCTCTGGGAAAGGTAGCTGTCAACCGCATCCATTTGGAGGGCCGACTCCTTCTATTTTATATGGATGGTGAAAAGTGGCTCGGCTCAGGCCAGGCCCACTTTGCTGAAGGAAGGTTCAGCCTGACACTGAAAGTGCATTTCTCAAGGTTCCTTAGCAGGAGAAACAGAATGGTAGGTAATGTGAGTCTTTGTCCATTTGGGGCTGCCAACTCCATGTTTTCCTTAACTAAACATAATGAAGGGTATGAAAGGGACTTGTTCTGGCAAAGTGCTGGGCCTGAGTCACACAAATAGGGCCTACACATGCAAGTTGAAGGAAATCATATAAGTGACGCATACATTCTCAGGATTGTCATCATGACTGAAGACCCCAGGTGGGAGAATTCAGATCCTTTGCCGCAGAGAGCTTCTAGAGGATGAAAATGTCTTGCGTGCTTTATTTCTGCACTAGGTGTCTCTGCCTCCTTTGTTCTTGGAGGACCGCAGGACCTCTAAGAAGATTAATCTGGTGTGCATTTTCCCTCCTGTCTTTGAATCACATCCTTTTTTCTTATTGCCATTTTATTTATTTATTTTTTAAAGTTTATTTATTTATATGCTTTGTGAGAGAGAGAGCAAGCGTGCATGTGTGCATGAGTGAGCAGGGGAGGGGCAGAGAGAGAGGGAGAGAGAATCCTAAGCAGGTTCTGTGCTAACAGCGTGGAGCCCGACTCAGGGCTCTATCTCAGGAACCGTGAGATCATGACCAAAGCTGAAATCAGAGTTGGGCGCTTAACTGACTGAGCCACCCAGGTGCCCCTGTTTTTGTCATTTTAAATGTAGCCAGATGAAATTGTAGAGTGTGCCTGCAGTGATGTGTGCAGACCCTGGTTACCCTTCCACCTACTGGTAGTTATATTTGCTCCTTGATGCTCACCCCCTTGCTTCATCAGAGGGTGGTGAAAGCCCAGTCTAGCCTGGTACGTCTCCTACTGTAGAGTCTGTGGGTGCACAGCCCCATACTGCATTAGCAACAAGTTTTTCTTCCACAAATGGAGCTGAGATTCCTTCCCAAAGATGCATGTGGACATAGAGGAAAACTCTCTCGTAAACCCTGATGAGAAGCCTTTTGCTGCATGGCTGGGGCAGAAAGAATCTGTTGAGATATGGCTGTGATCCCAAGGAATCCTTACAAGGGATACCTAAGGGGCCACATTTCGATTTCACGGGTCCTCTTCAGATATTATATATCAGCACACTCACTTTTAGGAGTTGGCCCCCTGATATTCCAGCAAATCCAGGGCACCGTATTAGAGTAAACTCTGAAAGGTAATATATCAGATGATGTTTTGTGCTCATATGACTTCTGTTGGGCTCACCTCCTGAGGGACAAGTGATGGCAAACTCTGGAACTCTGTGTGTGTGTGCAGGTGATTGACTGACTATGCCTTCCTGTTCAGGAACTCAAATTCAATGTATCTGATCATTCATTGATTCATGTATCCCTCCATTCATATTTCTTGAGTACAAAACACTGTGCTAGATACCATGTGCAAAAATACTTAACTTAGAATAAACTAGAATTTAATTAAACATTTTTTTCTTAAACACTGACCAAGCACTAATCAGTGATTCTCTAGAGAATCATGGAGTCATGACATAACTCACCAACTGAGGAGGGGGCTGTGGGAACTCAAGGCCAAGTTAATGTTAAGGAGGTGTCGGAAGAGAACCCATGTCTTCATGCCCAGAGTCTTTGTCTAGAACTTACCAGCTTGTCATCAGGTCTCCTCCCTCCATTCCCACTTGCTCACCACAATTCTGGTGATTAGGGGCTTTGTGGCAACCAGTCAAACTAGAGACATTCTCTAGAAGTGGGCCAAAGAGGCAAGCTTTGGGGAGGAATTTGAATGTGGAAGGTTGACCTTGCCGTGTAGGGTAGGGCTCTCAAGGGTGTCAGGTTTCTCACCTGGGGATGGATATCCTTTTCCCCACTGTAGTAGCTGCCTGCTGAGTCAGCAAGCCACCTGCTTACTGCCTATGGGAGGGAGGGGTAGATCTTATTTTAATAACCAATCAGGTCTTGGCAGATCTGAATGATTGGTTGTTTGGGATTGTTCATTTTTCCCTGAAATAATTTTCTTCTCAGGTTCAGAGAATTTTTGAGGTCTTCCTGGACCCCATAGGTCATCATATCACATCCACTTATTTCATAAATAAGGAGTCTGACTTTCCCACCTGGAGTTCTTTTACTCTGTGTCATGCTGCCTTCCTCATTTAGGAGAAGAACAGCCATTGGGCTTTGCCACGGAGGCCTTTAACCCCTCAGCATGGTGGGTATGGTGTATGCCAGGCTCCTTTGAACTGGATGCAAGAGAGACTTTTTGGGTGTTTTTGTTTGTAATGTTCTTATAAGGCAATAAATAGGATCTTTTTTTTTTTTTTTTTTCACTCTGCAGGAGCTGAGCTTAGCTCTGCCCTTCTCAGCATCCTGGAGAATGCAGCCTTGTTGAGAAACTTGTTTCTTAGCTCAGTTCATTTCAAGTAAGTGAGGCAGTCAGCCACGCTGATGGGATTCAGTTAGGAAACAAAGAAATTCAGCAATGCAAGCTGACACACAACAGAGAAGAAAAAGAATGTTTTACTCCCTACTCCAGGGATCAAACTTTGCATTAAGTGGCCCTGACATCCCTGGTGGGAAGGCATCAGGTTGTTGGAAGGCTCTCTGTGAGCTCTAGGAAGAAGGGGGTGCATTCCTTCTGGGTCAGCACACACACTCGCCCTCCTGCTAATGCGTCCTCAGACTCCTGCGGCCTCCGTGGAGATGGGCGTGCACAACCCGTCACCTCTTTCCCAGGCAGTGCATTTTTAAATCTCTGGCGGGTCTGCTTGGCCACTAGTCTCTCCACCTCTGCACTGTACCCCCTCAGTTCAGAGCGCATTTTTTTCCCCCAACAGGGAAAAAGCATCAGTAGAAACACCTGTGTGCTGATACTCAGGAATGCAGCTGGATCAGCCTGGATCAAGTACCAGATGTGGGAAAGCCAAAAATTAGATGGTGCAGAGTCTCTGAATTCAACATGGTGGCCAGCCTGCCTGCCACGCTTAAATCAGGATGCACTGCTCTGCCTTTTGTTCTCTCTGCTTTTCCTGCTATGTGACAAGAGGGTGCTGCTGCTCCGTTCTCTTAAACAGGCCAATATAGTATTTGCAAGCTGCCACACTAGTTATCTTGCTGTTAACAACTCATAGCCATCTTTCCTTCATGTTAGCTTATCCCAGGGGTGTGAGGATCTGATTTATAATTGCTGTGAGGTTAGGGCCCCACCTCTGGCCAGTCTCTCTAGCTTCTCCAGTATCTGTAAACACCCTTAAGCTTTTCTGGTAGAAATGTGCATGGTGCTATACTTCTGCCAAGATCGTTCAGACCTTCCTCTTGGACTGGCTCCTCCACTTTTTTGAGCTTGAGAGTTCAGGTGGCAGCGTCCTTTACCCCAGTATTTTTTTGCTGTGGAAAAAAATTTCTTTGCCCCCAGAAATTTTCCTTGCCTTCTGGAAGGATTTTTTTTTCCATTTATGTGTTTCCTCATAAAGAGTAAAACCATACTTTGTAACACCAAAATGAGTCAGATAGGAAAGAAAAGAAATCAGTGCTCACTGTTAGCATTTGGGAGTATTTCCTAGAAAAGAAATATTTTCAGAGGTTCCTGAACCTTCACTAATTTGTTCTTGCTCTGCCTTCCTCTTCTTTCAAGGTGTCTTGGCTGTGCTGCTGTTTGGAGGCACAGTGTTTTACTCCCAAGGGTAATTTGATCTCTTGCAAAAAGTTCAGCCTTTCCAAACTAAACCTTGGGTTTCCTCCTGCAGGTGAGGAAAGCTGGCTGCCAGCACAGTAATTGCAACATCTGTAAGCTGCTTGAGAGCAGAGTCTGTGTCCTGTACCTTATTTTACCTAATGTAAGATGCCCATTAATTATAAGATGCGCTATTCATTTTGTACCACTGACAAAGGAAATATACCTCATGTTAAAATGGGAAGATAATCCGTGTCTTAGAATGAACAAAACAAGGCCTGTTTGTACTTAAATAGTTCCTGGAAAAGTGTCGTCTTCTCCACGGTCGGCATGAGATGCAAGTTTGTCAGATGAGTATTTGAATGACAGGATGGCAGGGATATGGAAACTGGACTCCTTTTTTTGTAAAAGCAGAAAACTCCTTTCCAAGTGACTGTGTACCACAGGTTAGTTGATTTCAAGGAAAGCTACACACCCTGTTTTAGGTGAGTGAGTGTATATGTGTGTATGTTAAAAAAAAAAAAAAGCACTCACATCCAGAAATCTAGTTCGTTTAAAGTAAAATTAAATAGACATGGGGAAAGGGCACTGTTACCCCCGGGGTGGAGTCAGCGGGCTGAAAACAACTGCTTTTTATTGTCATTGAAGATCTCTAAAATACATATCCCATATACAGATCTGTAAATACTTGGAAGGGATTGTTAAGGCATTTCACGTGCGGGAAAACCCACTCGGTGCTTTAGGTCCATGGGAAGTGTCGCTCATGGCCCGCAGCCTGTGTCTCTATGAATTTGACCATTCTGGGTACTTCATATAAGTGGAATCCCACAACATTTGTCCTTTTGTGTCTGGCTTGTTTCACTTAGCAAAATGTCCTCCTTATCATTTGACGTATGTATAAACTGTCATGGAGAAGGGGAGCAAGGAGGACTGACCTTTCAGTTCACCTCTGGTCTCTGAAGCTTTTCTGGGCATGGGTGAAGAAAGGTGGGGGAAGGGATGAGATAACATAAGGGGGCTATTCACAGCCTGCACGTGTGGCCCATTCCTTTGGGTGCTGCATTGCTCGTTTGTATCCCTTTGCCATTGTAAAGACATGCTGAGCTGGACGGAATCTCAGAGATCAGCCAGTCCGGGGCTCATCTTACGGACTGAGAAAAATAAGTCTCAGATAAAGGAGTTAGTCTTTTGATTGCCCAAGGCCGCTCTGCTTGGCATCCATTACAGCTTCTGTTCCCACCAGCACTCACCTGGGCAGCCAGTCCAGACTTCATACCGTTCCTCCTTCATGTACTCCTGTGCCTGTCACATTCCTGTCCTGCCAGGAGTGCTGGGGAAACTCCCTGGGAAGGGGGCCTTGGGTGCTGCTTCACTGCTTTCAGAGCCTGTGGATATAAATGGACTGATATGTGTGCTTGCACTGTGGAAAGAGCTCAGCAGTCATTGCTTGCTTTCTTTGTGGAGAGGCAGGTAGTACAGTAGAAAGAGCATAGGCTTTGGGCCAGACAGACTTGGATTAAATCCCAACCCTATAAACTGACCGACCACGAGAAAGTCTCTTAACCTCCCTGAGCGTGTCTCCTCACCTGCAAAACGTGAGTGGTGATTCCTGTGTTACTGTGTTGTAGGGAGACTTGAGTCAATCAGGTGTGTGCAGTTCCTGGAACATGGCTGCTGCTCAATCCATAATAATTATTATCTCTTCTTATTGGAAAGAATTGTTGCAGGATGGAAATTAGCCTAGGTGGGAGGATTCTGGCACGGATGAAATCAGCTTGTTTGGCAAAAGATGTTTTAGGAAATGGAATGGAACGTTCTGGTTAATTCTCTGGTTAACAGAGGATTAAACTGAAGGAGCCTTTTAAGAAGCCCATTTGGAAAAACTTTAAAAGCTTTATGCAGCTTCAAGGTGCTAGAGTTAACCAAACCGAACCAAAGCAAACCAAAACCAAATGAAACCAAACAAACAAAAAAACCCCAACCTTGTGCATACCGGAGGTTAAATCTGGGTTTTAGTCTGATGATAGCCTTGAGGCACCATCAAAGGGGGAGTACCTGACACTTGTGACGGCAGAACTCAGGGAGCTAGGGCTGACTGTTTGCAGCTCCAGGACACGGCTCCCGAGGTTATTTGTGTGTGTGTGTGTGTGTGTGTGTGTGTGTGTGTGTGTGTGTGTGTGTGACTTTTAGAAATCTTATTCCTGGTGTGAGTTTTTCTATTCATAATTTGTTGGGTTCCGTTTAGGAAAGGTTTTAAAGCCCTTGTTGTTGTGATGCCCTCCGCACTTCTCTTTTTCTCAGGCTGTATCTCCAGGACAGCCAATGCTGCTTTGCCTTCTGATATTTGTGAGATGTACCCACTCCAGCCAAAAAACAGGCGGTGTTCAGAGAAGTGAGTGAGCATTTAAGTATTGGTGAATTCTGTCCAGTTTTGCAGAAATGAGCCAGGAGCTCCAATCTGTTTTTTTTTTTTTTAAAGGAGAACAAATGGCCAAAGAAATGTCAGGCCCTTGCCCTGCCCTAGCCTACTTCGAGCAGCCAATTAAACATGCATTAGCTTTGGAAGGCTTCTCAAAGGCCTATAGATTACGTTTGAAATCTTTGTTTAGTCTTTCAGGAACACTGTCACACGGATGATTTATCAAAGAAAGTTGTTTATCTGGCAGTAAAATAAACTCTGGGCCTGTTCAGACGAAAATTTCCCGTGAATTTCTACCAAGGTAAACACTGGTAACTGGCAGGTTGCAAATTCCGTGTGAAAGCCAGACACATACAATAAATATTTGAGCTATAGCTTTGCTGTGTAAGAGGCCCAGCCTGTCACTGGCACTGTCACTCCCGCCATGGCCCTGAGGACCTGGAGCAAGAACTGGGAGGGCCCATGTGTGGGCCTCCCTGGACTGCAGTGCCACTTAGCGCTGGCACTGGGGGCTTCCTGGTTCAGAGAGGGCAAGCCTCAGGATGGCTTCCATCAGCATCACACAAACAGCCTGTGATGTGTTACAAGGGAGGTGAACCTGAAGCAGCCAGCTTAGGTTTCTTGGAAAAGAGGCATTTGTTGTACCAAATTGGCAGGGGGCGGGGGCCTGTTGAATGATTTGGGAGCTGGGGCCAGGATGCGGTGGCAGGGGGCGGAATCACCTTGTGAATTCTGCTGAGCTTGAATTGTAGTGGCAAAAAGTGCTGCGGATGTGTCCCCAGGGCCTCTGGCTTTACTCGCTGGTGAGAGATCCGTCTGGAATAGAGACGGCAGAGCTGGCCCTGTAGGTGCCGCGGTAGTAAGTGCCCACGACGTGTTTGAGTGAAGGGTTGAATGAATAAGCTAATGGTAGTGAAAAGAAAGGAGATGAAATAAAGCCTTCTAGGTCTTTCAAAGGAAGCTATTGTGGTAATTGTTTATAGTGGCTCTTCAGGGAGGGACTACTGAATGATAAACAGCTAGTTCTCTGACTGTCCTGATCCCAGAGTCTGGAGCTTCTAGATCACCCTGGCCTTGGGCAGGGTCCTTATTGCAGGACTGCATTTACAGGTGTTCCTAGGCACATCCTGTGACTTAGATCCTGAAACTGAGGTCTTATTCTAACTTCCTTGGTGGGTCAGGGAGAGGAAGCAAGGACCCAGGAGAAGAGGTGACGTTTGTGTCATTTGTGAGGACATTTGGGGTTGAGGTCTGGGCTCACGTGCAGAGAGAGCATCCACCCTTGTGTTTAAATCTTGAGAGTGACTGGTGTTGGTTTTTCCGGGTGAGAGGGGCGGGTGTGTGTGTGTGGGGCCAGCTCTCTGGGGACTGGGGTGCAGGTAGAAGATGCTTACTGGCTTGCATTTAGGGGAATTTATTTAGGGGAATAATGGAGTATTTCTTCAGGGCAGGAATTAAGGGAAGTCATTTACAAATTCTGAAAGGGTGTCTGTGAGTTGTAAAGAGATTACAAAGTAGTGCTTTGGCAGTAGGGAAAACGAGGAACCCGCTTCCCTACACTGGTGTCACTCAGGCAGGATGACGAAGGCGGCTTTCTCGGGCTCTCTCTTGCCAGAGTGTCTGTCAGTGTGCTTCCCAGGACATCTCCCTCTGGAAGAACCTCGGATGTCTTGTCTTTGTGAGCCCTTTGAAAATCACTTCACACCGGTGTGTCTTCCAAAACAGATCCATTCAGTTTTCAGAAATGGCTTTATGGTGGAAGGAACCCCCTAGCTCTGTGTCTGTGGTGGCAACTCATGCAGAGACAGCTGGCACCTGGAGAGTGAGTCCCCTCTGGTAGCACCCCCTGTGCGGCAGTGGCTCCAGTCCACCACGCTTACCTCCTGGCCCCAGGGACTTGTCTGTGGTCCTTCGGGGCTTCCTTCAGTCTTAACTTTAGGCCAAGGACCTGATGTTTTGTCTTCAACAAATATAGGAATCTGGTGAACGAGGCAGGCCCTTCCTTGGCCATGCTTGTTTGTCCGTGTTCTCTGGTAACTTCAGATGCTCTCATGTGCAGTTTCAACTCTCAGGCTTGAGGAGGGAGGGTCTTCTGTTGGGGCTGGAGAAATTCAGGGAACTTTATGAGAGGAGATGAGTATTCTAACTTCAGACAAGATTAATGGAGAAAGTAAAGACAGGGATTCCTAGTGTCAGGAGACAAGGGCCAGGGAAGGAGTCAAGACCCCAGACAAATAGTAATTCTTAAATGACAGAACCTAATTCAGGTAAACAAATATGAGTAGAGAATATCATTTGTCAGCTCTAGCAATTAAGTTGGCACCCTGTGTTAGGACTGAGCCCTGGCCAGAGACTTGGAGACGCAAAGGCTTCGCTGAGGTGTGATGGGAGGAGTTGGCTTTTGGGATGCCTGTGTACTCCACTGGGAAGGTGGGGGGTCCCCAGCACTGGGCCTGCTCCTCAGGGAGCTGCAGTTAGAATGAGCTGGTGTGTTATGGTGGTTACCCATTCAGTGTGGCCATGGGCCCACGGGACCCTCCCTCCCCCCCCAGGTGGGGGTCAGCTACAGGAGGAAAGGAGATCAGTCGTTAAGTATTGCTGTCTGCTGTGGGCAAGGTGCTGAGACATGGAAAGTGAGGCAGCTGAAGAGGGCAGCCTCTAACTTCCATGTAAGCCGTGACTGCTTCTGCCAGAGGGTGGAACCCATGGAAAGGGTTACCGCCTTTTTTCTAAGATGCAGGGGTGCAAAGGAACTCAGATGTCTGCAAGGTTACTGTCTTTACTCTTAACCGTCTTCATTTAAAAACAGGTGTATGGGGTGTGTGTGTGTGTGTGTGTGTGTGTGTGTGTGTGTGTTTCACAAATCAAATTTTCTGCAGAAGGTATGCACTCTTGCACAGATTAAATTCAACACACAGTGGTTGAGCTTCTAGTGAGTACATGGCCTTGCTAATGCTTTGTACTGCGTATGCTGATTTTGGGATTGACACGCAGGGAGATTCCAGTGGCACACACAAGTGTTTGTATCATTTCTTCCCAGGGCCTGGGAAGAGGAGAGTCCCGTAGTCAAAGCCAAAGAGACCACCTTTTCCTCCCCATAGGTTTTCTGAACTCTGAGGTGATCTCTTGGCAAGAAAGGTAGCTGGCCAGAAGAGAGCTCATACCTGTGCAGATAAGTATAGGCAAGGGGAGATTTGTTGTAGGCCCACTTCTATCCTGTGGTACCTTTTACACTGGATTCTAAGTGAGAAGCCCTGCATAGAGTCACCAGATGAGGTAAGAACAGCCTACCTCTATCATGCCTCTATCTGACTGAATAGGAGCTGGTGAGTTTTGGAGGTGGAGGTGGGGGTATATCCGTGGGTGAGCTCATGGGAGACTGGGGCACCTCACCCTCCCCATTCCTGGGGCCATCTTGAGGCCAAAGCTTCAAGTTCGCCATGGGATTCCCAAAGGTGCTTCTGTTCTGCCTCCCAGGCCTGGCACCCAGCACTTTTGTGCTACTCCATGTGGTATTTCCTGCCTTTGAGGTGCCTCAGTGAACTAATGACATGTTAGTGTTAGAGGTTTAATAAATGCCTGGATTGAGGAAGTATTGTATGTCAGCCTTGGCACTGGTTAGTGCACTTGAGAATGGTTGGGTGGGATGATTAGGATGTGGTGGCTGCCCTCAGAGGGCTTACCTTCTGAGGAGACACAGAGGGAAACAAAGATACACATGTCATGATATGCTGAAGTTTCTGTAATAGCTAGGGGGCTGTGGGAGCACAGGAGGGAGTGGATCTTCCTGGGGAGGTGTCAGAGAAAGCTCCAGAAAGGAGATACCTTTTGTTGTCCTCCACGGAATTGGTAGGAGTTTGCCAGGCTGAAGAGATGGGCATAGGAAGAACACTCTATGTAGAGGGCCTAGCGGAGATCCAGACATGGAGGTAGGACATTATCTGCATATTGCAGAGCAGTGAGTCTTTTTGCCATTAGCTTATAAGGTAGGTGGAGGCAAACATTTAGAAATGAGATTGACAAAGTAGGCAAGAGTCAGTTTGTGAAGGGCCTTGAATGCCATGCTAAAGAATGGAACATTTGTCTTATTGGCAATAGAGAGGCATCAGGAGCCTATTTTAAAATGTTACATTTACTTACATCTTAAAAGAAGATCTTGGGTAGGGAAGGAGACAGAAAGAGAAGGTACTCGGTAATCCAAAGCAATGAAGTGCTAATGGCAGAACTTCAGGCATCAGAGAGTGAGATATTTTGGAGAGGGGGTCTGTTGGGTAAGGGTGAGGAGGGGTGAGAGAAGAGGCCCTCAAATCACCTCCTTTAAGAGAGGGCACAGGACCTGGGCCAGCTCTGGGCCACCCAGTTGAAGGAGCCCCCGAAGGCCGGTCTGATGAGGTCAGCACGTGGCCCGGGCAGCCAAGGAAGGGGCCATGTGCTGCGGTCAGAGCCCCCAGGAAGCCTTTGTTCTGGGAGTGCGGAGCAGGAGCCAGAGCCCGTAATCAGCTCGTGCTCGGGTCGCCGCTGAGCTGGTCATTACCAAGAGCAGTCATCATTAGGAGCTGTCATAAACTGCCCTGACTTTTCTCTCCAGACCTTGTTAGTGGCCCAGGCGGGCAGCAAATGTGGTGCTTCTGGAGCCAACCCCGTAATGGTTGGACTGGTAACAGCATTACCCAGGGCCTGAGGGGCTGGGTCAGCTCAGGCGTCTGGAGCTTTCTAGAAGAGGGAGGTGAGAGGGGCTGTAGCTACAACAAAGCACAAGGGGAGAGGCCACAGATGGGGCGCGTGTGGTGTGTGTGTGTGTGTGTGTGTTTGTGTGTACGTGCACGCGCACGCTCATGTCTGCATGTGTAAGGCTTAATCTGAGGTGTGGGTGTAGATGCATGTGTGTGGCCATGGGGTACAAGCTGTGTGCATGTCTGCGTGTGCACTGCGTGTCTACCTGGTGGGCTTGGCCATGCCAGTCGGCCCCTTGCCCAGCTGAGAGAAGCTGGCCTCTTACAGCCACTCTGGCTTCTCCAGGTGCTAAGTCTCCACTGGAGACTTAGTTTCCTCTCCCCACTGGCACTTTGGAGGGAGGCCTTTGAGAACAGGCAGAGGATGTCCCACACTTCAGGAAGGCTTTAGGGCAGTCCATGAGGGATTTCTCCACAGCACGTCTTTGTGCAAATCCAGGGCCATTTTGTAAGCTTGGGGAACACCCCTGTAGTCTTGGTGTTTTGTTTGTTACCTCAAATGCCAGTGAGGCCTGTTTTGTTGAGGTGCTAGTGTTTGCTAGAAGTCCATTTAGAATGCTGGTTCTGTGGGCAGGAGCTACTTCCTTAGCAGAGTCCAATGGTCGGCAGGGGTGTCATAAAGGGCAGGGTGCAATCTCAAGAATTTTGAAAGTGTATTGGCAGGAGCGTGCATATCCTTAAGAGTCGTACAGACCTGAATCCGAGGTCTCGTTCTATGTTCTACCACCTACTGTGTCTGCCCAGGTAAGCCACTCAACCTCTCTGAGACTTAGTTTCCCCAGCTGCCAAAAAGCAAAAATAAAAACTCTGTGCAGGAGATAATCTGTCATGTGATAGAAAACAACTTCCAGAGTCCTGGGATCTAATTCCAAAACTGACACTAAATAGCTCTGTGACTCGTGCCAGTTCGTTAAAGTCTCTGGACCCGTTTCCTTAAGCAAATCCAAAGGATCACCTGACATGATCTCTAATGCTTCTTCTAGCTCTGAAATTGTACCATTTTTCCCCTCAAATACTCTGACGTGGTTTCCTGATTGGTTGTCTTTATTGGCGCCTCCCCACTCTCCAGGAATGTTCATTGGGAGCCCTGGGCCCTCATCTTTGGCACCTGCAGAAGCAAAGCCTGCATCTAAGAGTGCACAGCAGAGGGAAAGTGAGTTGGATGCCCTAACTGCAGAGTTGAGTTGGGGCTACAGGCCTACTGCAGAGGGCAATGCATTGTTGCACTGTGGATCAGCATTCCCCAGCAGGGCCTGGGTGGCCCCTGAGCGTCCTGACCTCAGTGCCTCTCCTGAGGGGACTGGTCCCACATGGAGATCCCTCTCCTGCACATGTTCCCAGGGCTCTTGTTCTTCCTGGGGTCTCCTCAGAAACCCAGGAATGGAGGGCATGGGAACTTCCTCGCCTGCACAGGAAAGGAGAGCCTGATGGGGAAGCAGCTTGGAAGCCTGGTGCACGTGCTTTCTAGACCTCAGAACTGCATTCTAATTCCAGCTCCAGAATTTACCATGAGGCATTGGCCAAGTCCTGTTATTTTCTCATTTGCCGAACAGGGATAATTATGCACACTTGTCAGAACTGGTGTGTAGACCCCATGAGACTGTATTGAAGCATTGACTGTCCTGGAAATGACAAGTGCAAACTCACACCCAGCTTGTTACTCACTCTGTGGCAGCTGGTCACAGGTGCCATCTTACATTTCTGCATGGTGTCCCCAGGGCAGGCTTTTGGTTCAAGTAGGGGCTGTCAGCATGTCCGGCATAGCCATATTTTCCCTAAAGCACTCATAACAGAAAGCCACATTTGGCTTTCCTTAAAAAAGAAAAAAAAATGAAGGACGGATGTGATTTGCAGATATATCAAATCTGAACCAGGATGGTAATGGTAATATTTTTTCTCAGAGAAGTTTTAGAGATTTGGAAGTTTGTTTTAATTTTTAAAAATTTTTGAAAATGTTTATTTATTTTTGAGACAGAGTGTGCATGCACATGTAGGGGAGGGGCAGAGAGAGAGAAGGAGAGAGGGAATCCCAAGCAGCGCAGAGCCTGATGTGGGGCTTGATCTCAAGACCCTGGGATCATGACCTGAGCTGAAATCAAGAGTAGGATGCTTAACTGACTGAGCCACCCAGGCACCGTATGTTTTGGAGGCTATTTAAAGTATAGGCTTATGTAGCCCATTTTTGGGCTCCTGGGGAGCAAATCTTAACTGAAGACTGAAATCCAAAGCACTGGGTGGGAGAGGACACTTGGAAAATCTAGGCCTGAAACTTCATGCCAGCCTGGCCCCCAAAGAGGGGACAATGGCCACGCCAGGCCCTGGTGCAGATGTGGCATATCTAGGACCCTCTATCCTTCAGTCGAGAGTGACTTTTATTGGTAGTCTCTATGCTGTTCCCCTGCACCGATGCCAGCATTCAGACTGAGGGTTCAGCACACCTTTGGTCCAGGATGCGATGGTAGATATTTTTTGCAGATAGGGGATGTGAAGTGGGGGGAAAGTGAGCTGCCGGGCCATTGCACCTAGGTGTTGTGGGGTCAGGTTGGATGCTTCCCACTCTCCAAGGGGCCTGGTAGTTCTCTTCCCAGATCCTCTTTCAAATGGACGAGTCTGTGTGTTTAAAGATGTCCGCCTCTTGACTACAAGTATCAGGAGGACAGTAGGGGAGAGACAGCTGAGGTTGTCTGGTCCAGCAAATGGAAGATGTGTTCTGCATAGCTCTGATAGAACCTGGCTTGTTGAGGAAACAAAACTTTGATCAACAAGGTAGTGGGGTCTCAACCACAGGAGCTGTTCAAAGGCTGAATGGCGTCTTACCGCGGTGGGTGAACTCTCCTCATCTCATGTCAGATGATTTTCCTGAGGAAGGTGGAGTATGAAACTGCAGCCCCAGCTCATTAGATCACCCAGCAACATGGAAAAAAGCACCTTGGAAATGTGTTTCTATTCAGTCATGGGTAGACCCCCTTTTTCAGCAAGGAAAAGGACACTGCTAGGTGTGCAGAATCAATCCTGATGTCATTCCGATGTATGTGCCTGTGGTGAAGCCCAGATGGCTTGGAGCCTTCGGGTGGCCATGGCTCTTGGGGAGCGGTCCTCCCATTGCCAGAAGGGAGGTCCAGCAGACTGGGAATGAAGTGCAGACCCCGGGCTGGGCCTCCCTCTTCTCCTGCCTCCCTCTCCTGCCCTTGCCTTCATACCAGCAGAGCCATCTGGTCCACCCCCACTCCCTGGTATCAGTTTTCCTGGTGACTTCTTAAAAAATCCTTTTTTGCCTTCACAGTAACTGTGCATGATGGGGGCAGGGAGAAGGTTGAGCACGAAGCTGCCCCTTCACTGGGAAAGGAGAATCAATAGATTGTGTTGATTTTTCTCTGTGACTGACAGCTCTTTGCCTGGAGCCTTCTTTTCTTACAGACTTAATGTGTCTTCTGGCAGATTTCCTTGTTTTGAATGATTACCTGAAGTAACGAGCAGGCAAGCCTAGCAAAGAACTCAGCGCTTTTCTTTTGCTCATCATTCCCACCTTCTCCCCTTTCCCGATGCTCCTCGGGGGTCGGTTGGTGAAGCGGAATCTAGTCTGGGCCAGCTGCAAACTCTCTGTGCTTCTTCCTTGCCCTCCACGTCTCTTAGAATGAGAAACACAGCTTGCACTAGAAAAGCTTCCTGTTCCTTCTATGGAGCCCGTGGCACAGACAGTCCTGCTGGGCCCATGTCCCAAGGAACTCTGGCACTGGACACCAGTGGACGGCTACATTGGAAGTGGCTGGGGCCGGGGGGATCATTGACACCCACTCTGGGTGTGATCTGATGGCATGCTCTCTGACAAGGGAACTCACGGGAGCCTGTCCATCTGTCTTAGTCCCTGCCTCATCTCCAAATGCTCCTCACAGGCAGGCAGGTCAGGGGCTCACCTGGACAGGCCCCGAGATTGCTCAGTAAGTTTCCTGAGTTGAGGGATGGAGTGCTGGGCTGCAGCCTGCTGTTTTATCTGATCGGCAGCCCTGGGCCAGAATGAGGACCAGGCCTAGCTCCCCTCGCTTCTCCCCGAAGAGTGTGGGGCACTGGGGGAGGGGCCTCTGGTCCCGGCTTTCCTCCTTTAGCTCAGTCACATTTCTTGCAGGAAACGACTTATCTGATATTGAGCTGGGGTTGCACTTCTTCAGCCCGGATGGAGCTCAGTTTTCCAGTGTTTGGCATTTTATCCTGGCGTTGAAATAGTGAGAGGAGGGTTGGTTGCATTTGGAGGTGGGAAGGGAGGCTGCATGGTCCCGTGCGCTGGAACCAGAGGAGCTGGGGGTCATCTTTCTGAAAGAGGGTGGGTGCAAAGAGACAGAAACGACAAGGACAAGTGTTGGGAAACTAGGGGATGGGAGACGTGGGCCACAGGCAGTTGGTGGCCCTGGTTCCAGTACCTGACCAGCTGCTGACAGCTGAGACCACAGTTCTCATTCCTCCCAGACTCTGTGATGAGATTGTGGCTGGACGGCCTCTTTGGTCCCTGTCCACTCTAAGAATTTGTTCTTCTATGTCCCAAGTTAGTGTTCTTTAAACACACACACAGGCCATGGAGCAGAACTTTCCCCTCATAGGAAGCCTTACCGTGAACTTCATTATAGAAAACTGGTCAACACAGGCTGCTGGGCTGAAAGAGAAGGGGACCTGGAGGGGACTGGCTTGGCCACTACAAATTCCTGGGGCACGTGGGACACGCACACTGTTATGAAGTTCCCGGGATCTGGGACAGGGTGTCTGACCTCAGGGATGAAGGGTTGGGATTATCCAATGAGACACTCATGCTCTACTTTCTTCCTGGATGGACCATCGGGGACTTTACCCGATGTGCCCTGGCCTAGCAGCCTCTCAGTACTGATGGTGACAGTTCCATCCAAACTGTGCTAACCTGCTAGCCTGCACTTACTGGTGGTCTCCACCTGCCCACCAAAGACTTTGGGGGTAGGCTCTGCAGGGACTCTCCTCCCTGTGCTGCCATTGCAGGGCTCCTGGAGTGTGTCCCCACAGGCTCGGGCCACCTGTCCCTGCTGCTGCTGGCTGAGCTGGTGATCCCCGGGCATTGCAAGCTCCACTGTCAGGCCAAGGCTCCCAGCTCTTGGAGACCAGATGTCCAAAGGCCCTACGGCAAGGGTGCCTGGGCCCTAAGGTGTCACAGCTTCTCGTGGAGCAGCTCTTTGATGTGTTTACAAGGCATGTTTTCTCCACAGTGTGGCTGATCCACACAACGGCCATACCTGGAGCCACACTTCCCTCCTTACCTTAGGTCCGGCTTCTGAGTCAGGGCTAATGAGCCACGCTCACTCCTCCTGGACGTCTCTAGTGGCGTCATATCTTCACTCAGTGATGTGGCTCCTGGCAGTTCCCCTAGATGTGCCTGTTTATGTATGGGTTCCACTAAGGATCTTAGGGTTTTATTTTCTCCAAAAAATTCCATGCACTCATGTAACAAGTTAATTGCGAACGGGTAATGGTGGTGGGGTTGGAGGATGGTGAACACAGCTACCATTTGTGTTCTGGCCCTGCTGGGACACCTGTGTACAGTGATAGGCTGGATGGAGCAAAGAAACAGGTGCTAATCAACTCTGTGCATTAGTTGAGCTAATCAATAGATACAAGAAAATTGGAGGAATGCATTTTTTCCTCCATCTAGAAGTTGTATTGATCTGGGAAGTTTTTACAAGCTCAGCTACTGATTTTGATCTGACTTTTTGATTCCTTCCATTGGAATGTCTTTAAGAAAATCTTGAGAGTGGCTGAAAAAAAGCCATCTGGTGCCTGCATGTCGTCTTTCTAAGGATGGTTTCCCTCAGTTTCCCATCCAGCTACCTGGTCTGTCTGACAGGGAAGACTTAACATATTGCCAGGAGAGGGCCTTCAAGATCATTCTGTTCCCATTTCAAGTGGAGAACCCACAAACTTTTTAGGGGACACAGAGGGGAAGAGAAATGTGATAGTCCTCCAGGAGGCTCTCTAATTCCAACACATCAGGAAATACTTTTCATTGTAGCAAAGATGTGGCTGTGTCCTGGAATTCAAGAAATCAAGATATGGAAATATAAATGGCAGAAAGAGAGGGAGGGCAGGGCAGGGGATCCATGTTGTCAAAGGTCACATCATAGAAAGCAAGGATTTAAATTTAGCAGGGCTCTTATCTGTGGAGTCATTGGAGTCTTTAGTCTTTGGGAGTGGGATGAAGAAGAATGAGATTGTGCATAGTTACAGAGAGCTTCTTGAAAGACTGTAGGGGAATGAACCAAAATTGTACAGCTAGGGTTAATTTGGCTTAAGCACAGTAGAAAACTATATTTACACCACTCTACTTCTCCTAAAGTCAGAGGGGTGCTTAAAATTGAGAAGTTCAAATGAATGACTAAAGTATAAGCCATTAATTTATACACACATGCTTAATTACAGAATATATAAATTAAATGTACAATTTATTTTTGATTATGTAATTCAGTTTTGAAATGGCAATATATTCACCTGGTATAAAATAAAAATGTTCCAGGGTACCTGGGTGGCTTGGTCGGTTAAGCGTCCGACTTCGGCTCAGGTCATGATCTCACGGTCCGAGTTCAAGCCCCACGTTGGGCTCTGTGCTGATAGCTTGGAGCCCGGAGTCTGTTTCAGATTCTGTGTCTCCCTCTCTCTCTGCCCCTCCCCTGTTCATGCTCTGCCTCTCTCTGTCTCAAAAATAAATAAACGTTAAAAAAAAATTAAAAAAAAAATGTTCCAAACAGTAGAGATTTAAAAGTAACAGGAACAGTTTGCTTTCTCATACATGAGCTTATTTATTTAAAAAAAATTTTTTTTTGATGTTTATTTTTGAGACAGAGAGAGACAGAGCTTGAATGGGGGAGGGTCAGAGAGAGAGGGAGACAGAATCTGAAACAGGCTCCAGGCTCCGAGCTGTCAGCACAGAGCCCGACGCCGTGCTTGAACCCACGGACTGCGAGATCATGACCTGAGCCGAAGTCAGACGCTTAACCAACTGAGCCACCCAGGCGCCCTGAGCTTATTTTTATATTGAGCCTACCAGTGACCCTGTGATGTATGGAAAATATTATTATCCCTCCTTTTAGGTGGAGGAAGATGAAGCTCCAAAGTTTAAGTGACTTGCCCAAGGTCACACAGCAGAGTTGGAAGTCAAACAGGGCAGCCTGGGCCGGTATCAGGTTACAATCATGTGTAACTGATCACATCCCAAAAGACTACATTTCAAAACCACATTCTAAGGTTCCAGTTGGACATGAATTTTGGGGGAACACTATTCAACTCACTACAGGGTTCTAGAGCCAACTTTCCTGAGATTGAATCCTGGCTCTAGGTCATTTACTAGCTGGTGTCTTTTGGGAAATTATATGCCTAAATCCACTTGTCTTAAAAGGTGGATGATAATAGTACCTCGTTCATTAGGTTGCTGGGAAGATGAACGATAGGACCCTTAGAACAGTGCCTGGCACTTGACAGTCAGTACCAGGGGTCCCTGAGGCAAACTTGGTAGATGACAGTACAGAGTGGTTGTCAGAGGTGTTATGGACTCGCAACCACACGAAGCAAAGCCAGCTTCACGCAGTGGGTTATTGATGTGTGAATCTTGGAAAGGGTTTCCAATGAAGAAAGCATTGTCAGTCTGGAGTGCCTGACTTGATAGAGGAAATTCTAGGCATGAGATGGTAACCCAAGGGATGCTGCGTCCCACATGCTGCGGCCTGGCTCCTGGTAGTTACTGGGAGGCAGGGAGCAGCTTGGCATAATAGCCAGTGGCTCTGATGTGTAGCTGCTGGAGACAGGCGTGTCATGAGACCCACTTTCTAACGTGACAGGCATGCTTGTGAGTGGAGCCACAGAAAACCAAGAGCCACGAGGTACATTGTTCTACACCTGAGGTCAGAGGACATCTGCATGCAGCCAGCCTGGGAGAGTCAGATGCAGACATGGAGGGCAGTCAGCTCCCCAGAAGGTGCTTGGGAAGCAGTGCCCCAGCACTGAGTGCTCAGAAGCTCTCTAATGAGTTGCTCCAGCAGCTCAGTAAAATAAAGATTGGTTGAACGGTAGGCACAGTATGTACCTTTTGCTGGAGGAACCATGATCAGGGTAGACTTGAGCACGAGAAAACAGTCAGCAGCTTTGCACAGGGATCCTAGATCTTGAGCCTGCATCTTTATGCAATTCTTCATACCACCGGGTGTGTCGGCTCCTCTGACCACTGCCCACAGCCCCTCAGGCTACTGATCATAATCAGCTCTAGCGTGCATGCCATATTAAGAATAGTTTCTCAGCAAATCCTCAACTTTTTATGGATTGGCACTGTGGCTCTTGTTTATATGGTGTCTCTCTGTACACATCTGTCCACAAAAGATATAAACTGGTATTGGTGCTTGTATAGCACCCCACAGTTGACAAGATGCATTCCCACTTACTGACTTATCTGAAATCTTTGGATGGTAGCCATGAACTTAAACATTTTGTGTTCTGAAGTGACTGCAAGCGCTCTATGTTTGTATGTGAGTTGGGGGGGTAAGTGTGTGTGTGGGAGGATGATTGGGGGTAGGGATGGGGGTAGTGTGATGAATGCCCTTGGGGCACAATCCCAGAGGCCTCCCCCTAGCTCTTTGGGTGGTGCACTGAGAACCAGAGAAAGGAACTAGGCAAAGTGAGTGTGTTTTTGGTGGGAGCGGGGAGAGGGGGACTCTACTGACCCTCTCTCTGTACTGGGCACACCTATTAGGGGAACTGGGTGATCACAGGACTGTCCAAAGGGGCTTTGGAGCCAGAGTCATTGCCCCTAACCCCTGGGACTTTGATTGTTCTCAGTAGGAAGGGATGCATCTATGTGGAGAGTACTTGGGCACATTGAAAGACCTTGCCCAGAACTTGGTAAATACCCAGAAGGCATTTGCCACCTGAAGGGTAGGAATGCACTTGCTATGTTCTGTCTCTGCAGTACCCAGAGTCTTTGCCTATCCACCAGACTTCGTGTGGGTCTCCTTTGGGCCTGGGGTTATTTGTCCCTTCTCTGCTGCCCCAGGGGACCACAGCTTTCACAGCCATGTAAGTGTCAATCCTGAAGAAACAGCGGGGAGTTTAGTTGGGGGCAGAGAGGCATACGCATCCCCACTGCCTTTATTTCCCTGGCACCCTGGGCTCCTCTTAGGCTCCGGATCCCATGGATGGGGAAGGTGTGCGCCAGGGGCGTAGGTTTGGGCTGGACCTTGGTACCTGTGAAGGGCCACCGTTGGGCAGGTTGCTAGGGCGACTAGGTCTTCAGAGTATCCCTGCTGTTTACACAAAGACTAGAATGGTGGGGAAAAAAAGAAACAGAAAATTGAAGTGCAGAAAGTTGGGTAGATATGCAGGATCAGAAATGTAAATGAGTAAGTGCACGTAATATCAATGGAGGGGTGGGATCAGGTCTTGAGATGAGGCTTCTGTTTCTGCCTCAGAGCAAAACCATATGATGGTCAGAATGAAGGATTTCGGACACTGGCCTCTGTCTTTTGAGCTTTCTTAGCTTGGTACTTTGGAGAAGACTGTGATGGGTCAGAGGGGTGTTTCCCTCTCTGAGTCCTTTTATTCCTAGCATGCCCTTGAGAGGGAAAAGGGGGTACAGTGAGTCCTGAGTGAGAACATTCCCTCACCTCAGACCTGAAAAGCAGCTTGCCACAGTGAAGGGAAGATACCTCAGGACAGGGGTCTTCTGTTCTGCATATTATACCTCAAATAGCTTTGTGCCTCAAATCACTGACTGGGCATTGGTCTCCTCCCTAAACTGAGGGAATGGCTTAGGACTCGTGGCTGTGTCAAAGGTTTTTACCAGCTGAATGGTTCTGTATCTACTGGACTCTGTTTTCCCCCAGCCAGGGCTGTCTCTTTCACCACTTTGGAAGGGTTGGGAGCTCCTGGGTTAGATAAAGTATGCCTTATTCTCTGACCTGTGCACCTGCTGGGTGGTTTGGGGAGTCCAGAGAGGGAGAAGGTGGGGATCTGTCACCTCCTGTTCACCAGACTCCTCACCACCAGCTCCATGCCAGTCACATCTTCATTTTTTAAGTTTTATTTATTCAAGTAATCTCTACACCCAATGTGGGGCTTGAACTCATGACCCCAAGATCTAGAGTCACATGCCTTTCTGACTGAGCCAGGCAGGCATCCTGTCAGTCACATCTTTAAAACATGCATGCACTCTTTACATACGGGCTAGTTTCTTGCTAGGATGGCCAAACATTCTAGTTTGCCCAGGATGGTCCCGGTTTATTCCTGTTGTCCTGGCATAATGATCAATTACCTTCTCTCTGTCTCAAAAATGTCCTGGTTTGGAAGCTCACTTACATAGTTGGTCCTCCACCCCATGACCAGGGCATCTCTGTGGTGACCACCCATTGAAACTTCATGGCATAGCAAGGAATTAACAAATTTTTTGGATGGGAAATCCTGGTCAAATGCACACAGGATTAATAGACATTGAATTTGGTGGTTCCTGGGATTTCTGTGAAAATCTGCTTCCCCTCCTGAGGCAGCAAGACCTCTTACAAGGGACAGAGAGTAACCTCTGAACACCTGTCTATGAGCCAGAGTCACGAACTGTAGATTTTAAACATGTTATTTGACCAAATCTTTTCCTGATATGACTTCCTTCTTTTTTGGAGAAACTTTTTTTTTCTGATTATAAAATACATATTTATTGCATGAAACTTGGAAAATAGTGAAAAGCATATAAAGAGGTTTGACATCACCTATCTCCTCACCACCCAGAGACAGCTACTGTTAACATTTGGGATGTTTCTCTCCCCTGCATCATTGATGTGCACAATTGTGCGTAGTGACTTCTTTCCAGTTAATTCTTGATTGTAGGTATTTTCCATTCCGAAAATTACTTCGTAGTTTTCCCCATTCTAGGCCCTTTAAAAGTGGAGACTCTTACTTACTGTTTCACTATATCAAATTAATATCATCTTAATTACTGGTACCATTCAAGAGTTTCAAAGGCACCTCTCTGTTAGGATTTCTTAGGGACAGTGTTCGGGATGAACTTGTTGGAGAACATTCTCTGCATGTTAAAGAGAAGAAATAGACCCAGAGGGCTGTGGTTGCCTGCTCAGGCCTCACTCGAGGTATGCTTGTGCACAGGGACCTTTTCTGAGCACCACCTGTGCCGAAGGCGTTGCACAACAATGACCTTGCCTCCACCCCTTCTGGCAGAGTTAGTTTCCCCTCTGGTATTATTCACATACACTCATATTTGAGCTAGACTCCCTGGGATTAAATTCTGGTTCTGCCATTGACCCGTTAACCATTCTGCCTCCCAATCAGCAAACTGCTTCTAATTAGAATATTTACCTCATAGGGTCGTTAGAGGCTTCATGGAGTTAATGTGTGTAGAATCACCTAGACCAGTGCCTGGCTCAGACAAGTGTTCGATAACTGTTGGCGGCGGCTCTTGTTACTAGTGCTAAAGCAGAGGTTTGTGCAAATAATTCCAGTCTCTCTAGTGAGGCTGTGAACTTCAGGGCAGTGAGTGTGCTGTTGACGTCTCTTTATTCATTCGTATATCCAGTAAATGTTAGCTTGAGCTCTCTGATGTGTTAGGCATGACACTAGTCAATGAACAGAGATGAATGTGGTCCTTGTGCTGCACACATTCATAGTGGGGATATGGGCAGGTAAGGCACACTCATGGGTAATTATCATGCTGTGCTGAATCATGGTTCACACAGGGAGGGCCATGAAGGTCAAAGCTGGACCGGGATGGGGAGGCTTCAGGGAGAAGATGGACTGTAGCTTGGCCAGAAGGATGGGTAGAAAAAGCATGAATTTTGCTTCAAGTACACCTCCTGCCTTTAGAGAGATCAGCTGAGAGAACAGTAAAGGGATAAGAGCTAAGGTGGGCCTGCCCCAGTTGCCACAGGCACTGGACTCACACCTTCTTCAGAGATATCCCAACCAAGTGTCCAGGGGCAGCCATGGGGTCAGGGTACACCCTAGGTCTCTTCTCCCGTCTGTGAGATGGGATAGCATGAAGACCTGTCGGCCACCATGCTTGGAATGTGTCAGATTTTCTGGAGCCATCTTTAAAAAAAAAATTATTTGCATATAGTAGACACACAGCGTTATATTAGTTTTGGGCATACAACAGAGTGACACAGCTTCTCTATATGTTATGCTATGCTCACCACAAGTGTAGCTACCATCTGTCACCATACAGTGCTATTACACTGTCATGGACTATATTCCTTCTGCTGTATCCTGGGGCTATCTTTCAGTTTAGACAACTTCACAACGAGGGCTGGACTCTCAAGCCAATGTGTTCACTGTGGGCCTGGACTACTGTCAATTGAAGCGAGGTCCTCAGGTGATATAAGCAGGTGAGGGCAGTGGTTACCATGTTGAGATAGAAGGTACTTTCCCTTGGTAGACTGGTGTTTCTATATTGGCTTTCAAGACAGAGAAAGGAAGTATGATGACTTAGAAAGATTGCCAGTGCTAAAAGGAAATTGAGGTTAATTGGTCCAGGTGGCCTCATGAAGACCCAGGGAAGTAAAGTGATTTACACAAGTTTATACAAAAAGTTAGTGATGGAGTCTGAACCAGAAGCTAGAGTCCTTTCCACTGAGATGTGCTGTCTCTTGCTACCAAAGCCTTTGTGTTTGCAAGACTCACCTCTGAAGATCGGGGCCCCAAAGACCTTGGTGATTCTGAAAATGGTGCTGGATCAGTTTGCTCAAGGTCAGCTGGGTCTCGGACATATCCATGTTGAACTTGTTGACCTCAGCCAGAACTTCTGTGAGTTTGGAGGGGATAGAGTATGTCGAGCCTCCAGGATATGCAAACACCAGCCAAGAAAGAATCCTCAGAATGCACCGCTGTGAACAACCAAGGTGACAAACCAAAGACCCCACCCTATCCTTACCCTTGAATCCTTTCAGACCAGAAGCATCAACATCACTTGGGAACTTTTCAGGAATACAGATTCTTGGGCCCCATCCTATTGCTACTAAATCAGAAACTGGCTCTGCAATCTGCAGAGTTTTTTAAAAAAAACTTTTTTTAAAGTTTATTTATTTTGAGAGAGACACAGACAGCATGAGTGGGGGAGGAGCAGAGAGCAAAGATTCCAAGCAAGCTCCGCACTGTCAACGCAGAGCCCAATGTGGGGCTCGAACCCATGAAACTGCAAGATTGTGACCAGAGCCGAAGTCAAGAGTTGGCCACGTAACCCACTGAGCCACCCAGGGGCCCCTAGCAATCTGCATTTTTAACAAGTCCTCTGTGATTCTGGTGACACTAAAGTTTGAGGAGCTTTCTCTTAAATATCTCTCAGAGCTGGGAAAAGCTCATGGCTTTTCAGACCCACTCCCCATCTTTTTTATTCCAAGATACCATTCCATACTCCAACTTGCCATTTAGGCAAACACGGCAGGCTGGAATGGAGAGGAATGGAAACCCAGTGACCTCGCGGCAGGAAAAACTGTTTGCCTTGGCAGGTTTGCATGGACTTGGAGCCAAGATTCAATCAATCCTAATGATTGACTGCATTTAAGCAATTCTCCCATTCTCCTCTGCCCCCTGCCTGGGGATGGGAGGAGGGCTACAGGGCTTACTGGGAAGGAGAAGGGCCAAAGCCCCTTCTGTCCCACTCTGAGGCCCTTGTCCCTGCTGCCACGGCTGCCAGTGCACACGTCTCCCCAAATAAAACCCCACCAGGCAACTCTTTGCTCTCAAAGTAGGGTTTTCATTTTGTACCATTAGCTTAAATCAGTGGGGATTTAACACAATCCATGAAATCAAGCAATTAGGTAGAAGGATTCCGGATAGCTGACATGGGTGCTGGTGTGCTGTGTGTGTGTTTCTGTGTGGGTGATGAGGAGGGTCCCGAAAGCTGCAGACTCTTCTCTCCTGTCTGCTGCCTCCACTCCCAACCTCCCCAAGACGTTTGGGGTCCAAAAACCAGGACAAATTCAAGTAAATAATTTGCCTCAAAGAAGTCACTCAGGAGCATTTTCTACATCTGTTATTTTCTTGTAATGAGAGAAAAAGAAAGCTGCTTTCAATCATTGTGTTTGGTAATGTATGTCCTATAGTTAGAAAATGCATGTAAGTGTTCAGTGTGGTTTGTGGTCAGGGGACAGAGTCTGAGTTGTTGTGACCGAGTGCAAGCCTCTTTCTTTGCTAAATGAATTAATGATGCCAAACACCGGCTCCTGCAGGAAACAGAGAGGTCTGTTAAGCCTCCATTGCAGGGTCTTTGTCAGTAGGACTCATTGGGTCAGCTTGCCCTGGTGCCCAGACCCTCTACTGCATGTTGGAAGGAGGCTGTGGTTTCTCACAGCCAATCCCTTACCCAGTGCCATTAACAAATCTCATCTGCACTATTGCACTTGCTGCCTTAGGGTCGTCCACCCGAGATATTTGTGAAAATGGGGCTGGGAAGTAGAAATCAGGTCCTTTCTGTCATTACTGCTTAGTGAAGTCTTGCTGTCTGAACAGGCTTTTCCATTTAGAGGAGGGGTGTAAGCCAAGCCCACCGGGCTGCTACATGGGGTGCCCATCTGTGGGCCTTCCCGATTCAAGAGGCTGGTAACAGGTCGTGTTGTAAACAGTTTTCCAGTATTACCCCCTACTCCTCAAACCATCTACTGGGATCTTCAGCCCTCTCCACAGGAGAAAGTAACTGAGGACAAAAAGCGAGTTACTAAGGAGTCAGGGTGTGTGGTCTGTTACCTGCCCCAGGATGATTTGTCATTGCCCAACTGCCCCTAGAATGTGCCAGGACCCCATGCACCCCCTTTGCTTTCTTACTTCCTGTTCAGAGGAACTGTGGAATACAGCAGAGAGCTCTGGGTGGAGAGGCAAGGAGCAGAGCTCTTATTCAAACAAAGCCCTTGAGAAGCCCTAACTAATGCCAAGCTCCCTCGACTGAATGGAAAGTAGAGGACCTAGAAATGTAATCTTTGCATTTCTTTTAAGATCTCACAGTTTTGGGATCGATTTAGAATTTATATACATTTAAGTTCTTTACTAGACTATAAGCCTTTTTAAAGCTTAAGTTTTTTTGAATCAAAATAAATGCAATTTAAAAAGTCATGGTATTGAAATGTTTCTAACAAAACCTCTGCCTGATGCCTTTCCAACCACTAATTCTTACAACCCAAAGGGAATATTTTCCAACTAATTTAGCTACTTCTTTTGATATTTAGCAAAATGGGGTCAGTAAATAATTTTTCATTTTAATTTTTAGTTATTACTGATCTTTTTTTATTGAAGACAAAGATTTCTGTGTCTTACTTTTATTTCTGAATTTTAATTTTATTTTTCAGACATCATTTCTGAACTTTAATTTTTAGACATTTTTTGATTTTGTATTATTGAATAATTATTGATATTGTATTATTATTGAAGATAAAGATTTATCTGTGTTATATCTCCACTTCTCCCCATTTTTATGGTAGAATTATATCACATTTTCAGTTAAATTAATACTCAATGATTAATTTATTACAATAAATAAATATGATCCGCAGCTGAGCCATGTACTATACTGCATTTGTATTTCCTTTCTTTTGTACCTTTTTTTTCCCTTTGAGATAGCAATTGTCTCATTTTATTTTCCCAGTTCTTAATGTTTATAGTATGAATTCAGCCTCGAACTTTTCTGCAGATAGTTTGCCTGAGCCCTCTTTCCTCCTGTTTCAGTGTGGACTGATTGAGCTTCAGGCCTGCCACATGGTCATTCTGGAAAAATCATTTTAAGACTTCTATTGCTTTTATCAGATGTTAGATCTTTGGTTTCCTGAATCCCGTGTCTTGTTCTGCACTTTTGTAGAATGCATCATGGAGTACTTTCCCAAGAAAAGATCTCTGGAAGACAACTTTGTTCTAACGATCGAACTTCTGAAGATGTCTTTATTCTGCACGCATACACTGATTGATAGCTTGGCTCAGTGTTGAATTGGGGAATTCTAAAGGCATTGATCCGTTATCCTCCAGCTTCTAGGGTTGCTGTTGATAAATCCAATGCCATTCTGATTGCTGGATCCTTTGTATTTAATGTATAATCTCTTTTTCTCTAGAGGACTGTAAACATTCTCTTTATGTTGGTGTTTCTAAATGTCATGATTTGTTGAGCTGGGTAACTGTTAATCTGAGAACTCATGTTTATTTCTGGAAATTTTTGTGTATGATTTCTTTGGTATTTCTCTCATCTGTTTTCTTGGTTCTCTCTTGTTCTGTGTCATCTTCCTGTCTCCTATTTCCCAACTCTTTGTCATTTTGTTTGGCTTCCCTGGAAACTGTTTTCAACCATGTCTTAAAGCACTTGTATAGCATTGTTATGTTTTAAATTTCCTAATACTCTTTTTGTTCTCTGAATGTTTCTTAGTTTCTTTCTTTTATTTAAATTCTTTTAACGTTTATTTATATTTGAGAGATAGAGAGAGACAGAGCATGAGTTGGGGGGTGGGGTGGGAGGAGAGAGGGAGACACAGAATCTGAAGCAGGCTCCAGGCTCTGAGCTGTCAGCACAGAGCCCGACGTGAGGCTTGAACTCACAAACTGTGAGATCATGACTAGAGCCGAAGTCAGATGCCCAACCGACTGAGCCACACAGGCACCCCTCTGAATGTTTCTTCTAAAAATTTTGTGTTCTGCTTTTATGAATACAATGTCTTATCTAACATTATCTTTGTAAAAGGTTTTCTTGTGTTCCCTAAGTGGTCTCTGTTGTCTCTGAATTCTCTTTTTCTTGTTTAGTTTGTATGTTTTGGTCTCTATTGTTCGCCCTTAGAGACTTTGCTTAATGCTTGCTGAACCTTGGCTGGCCATTCAAAGAGTGAAGCATTACATTGGAAGCTCTGTGTGTGCATGTATGACCTGTGATTTGTTGGGCCTCGTTTGAGAGTTTTGTTGGTAGGAGCACTGTAGGTCTTTTCTTTAGGGCTACTAGTTTCTTTAGATAGAAACCCTTCACTCCTCTCTGGAGGATATAAATGCAGGGTTCTAAGACCTGAGGGACTCACCATTTATTGTGCAGACTTCACTTACTCCTTTGGACTCAGTGCAGTGCCTCGCCACTTTGCCCTTCCCTTGTGTCTGGTATGCCTAAGCCCAGAGTCTTCTGGTTCACACATTCTATTAGAATCAACCTTTTGGCTGTTGCTGGAGTTGGTGAGGGGCTGTTACCAGATTTATGGCCCAAGCCTAGTGGACCTGAGTGTCCTTCTACAGACAACCAATTCTTATATTTAATACAGTTTTTTAAACTGTATTTCTGAGGTCAGAAATACCCAGTGGCCCCAATTCATGAGCATTTCTGGGTCTTGCAGTGTGGACTGGCTTGTTTGTTACTGGCACCCCTATCTGTAAGCTGCTAAGCTTCAGTTTTTCTTCTCCCTGTCAAGCCAGGTTTCACCATCCATTTGCTTTCCATTATACTGCATGCTGATATGTTCTTGTTTTCTTGCATGTGTTTATAACTTTTTTTTACTTTAATTTTAAACTGACTTCAGAATGGAATGGAAATGATTGTGTGTGCTCAATCTAATATGTTTGGCTAGAAGTAGCCAGTGGTAACTCTTCACAAACATTCCAGAAGCATGGTGGTTGCCAGTATGGCATACCTTTCCTTTTCGCTTCCCAGTGGTTTTTAGCTCTTTGGAATTCACGCCCACCCCTTCGGATCAGGATCTGTGCCTTCGATAGGCCACCAGTGACCCCAAGTCACCAAGTTGAGTGATCTCACCTCACACTCATGCTTAAACTGCAGCATTTGGGATGGAGGAGCATGTCCTCTATTTGAAATGCCCTCCCCCTGTGCCTTCTGAGACACTTGGCCGCCTGGTTTTCCATCTGCGCCTCTGATTACTTTTACAATAACACGTCCTCTCTCCCTAATGATGGTGCTCGCTGAGGGCCCTCCTTCTCTCTTTTCCCTTCATTGTAATCAGCTGAGTCACAGATCTGGTTCCTAACTCAGCCCCTTTTCCAGTTTTTGCATCAAATCCTCCTTGCACTCCAGCAGCAATTCCACGTTATTGGTTGTATGAATGGCTGGCTCTCAGCCAAGGGTTGCCATACACCCCAGCACCCTGTTGAGGTAATTGGACTAATGGTGGCACCATTAGCATTAGAGGGCCAGGACAGAGAGGTGGTTTTGAAGAGAGTGTTGGTTTGCAATGGATGTAATAAGTTTCCTATTCTCATTTTAGCCTCAGAAATATGGCCAAGCTTCATGGGGAAGCTACCAAAGAAGTATCATTTGGGAGCAAAAAATAGGGTTTCAGGTGACTAAAAGTGGGATGAAATTTAAATGTCTACCTGAACATAAGGGGTTATTTATTTTAATATTGATCAGAAAGACTCAGATGAACCCTAGTGGCAACCTTACCTGGGGTTTTCCAAGTTTCTGGGTCTCTGAATTCTTGCTGGCAGTGACCAACCAGCAAGGTGAGAGGTAGGAGTAATATTCTACTCTCAGAAGATGTGAAGTTGTTGCTAAAAAACACTAAGGTGTTTTGTTTATTTGTTTTGTTTTAGTTTGGGGTCCAGGTGTTACAGGTAACCGAGATCAAGGGCCGGAGGTAGTTGTAGCATTTTCCCCCAGGGTGAGAAGGGCACACAATGAAGCAAGAGAAGACTGTGCACAGCATGGGGAATCCTAGAGATGAGGTTGGCTAGACCCCCAGCATTGACCCACATGGGCCCTCTGGATGGTAGTGCTGCAAAGCCAGCAGTCAGCACTGTATGCTTTACAGATGGAAAACTGAGATTCAGAGAGCAGAAACCAGATTTTGTGGTCACACAGTTAGAACCCAGGACCCAGTACTCTGTCTAGTGCCCCAGCTGCTGCCTCTTTGGCTTCTCCTCCTTGCCCACACCACCATTTGCATTGCAAACTGTGAACACAGTCAATGGGTGAATCTCTGGGGCTCAAGCACCCTCTGTGTAGTGGAGGCCGGGTAGGGGAAGAGGAAGTGGTGATCGTTCCAGGCTGCTCCTGGGCCAGCACCCACCCCTGTGTCAGAAGCCCCTGGATGTGGTATGGTGGGGGGCTGTGCGTATATCCACAAGGCACAGGGAAATCAACCTTGGCCGGCTAATCGCCTATCCAAACATTGTTGGTAATCTGCATCCCTAAAATAAACCCTTAAAAGATGGAAAGATGTTAGTAATTTCTGGCCATATGTGCCTCCTCCTTCCTTACTCTCCCCACCTCAAAAAAGAAACTGAGCCAAATGGCAAGAAATAAAGAGTCTAATGCATAACACATTTCCATCATTTGATTTCCCCTCTCCCCTCGGTGTCCCCCCACCTATGTAAACTAAATTCCTTTACACGGTCATGGCAAAGGAACATTAATTTTTGATTTGAGTTGTGATTAAAAGCAACACAATCAAAAGAGTGAAATAGTTTCCACTGAAGCAATATCATTTTAAACCCAGTCATGGTATAGTAGGAAAGAGTGTGGTCTTTGGGGTTAAGTGTGGGTTTTAATTCTGATTCTATCTCTCTTACATACTGTGGCTTCGTGTTGTCATTACTTGACCTGAGTCCTTCTCCTTGATTGTGATAAATAATAATGATGCCTTCTTAGCATGAGTGCTGTGAGCATGAAATAAGGCGCTGCACATAAGCAGCCTACCCTGTGCTCATCTGTGGAGTGCGGCACTCAAAAAATGATGGCTCACTTCTCTGCAGAAAAGAAGGTGCCACACTGTCAGCTGGGGCATGCACTCATATCTGCTGTTGATGCATTCTAGCGCTTCTACAGCAATGCTTGGTTGCCAGCCTTAGGTTTTGGGAAGTAGCTTGGGATTCACCTAATACCTTGGGGCCACCTTATTTAGAGGGTCTTGTGAAAGGAGCAGAATTGTTCTTACTGCCTTCCCCTCCTGTACTATTCCTTTCTTTGATGAGTGGTTTCCCCCAGTCCTGTTTTCTCTGTTTTGCAGAGGGGAGGCCAAGATGGAAACTTGATTTTCCCTAGGCCTGGGCAGTGAGTCTCCTCCTGCTGGTTCCTTCTTGAACTCCACTGAGAACCTTCCTCCTGCAGCAAGCCACAGACCAGAACAGTTGAAGTCTTTTCCCAAGTGAACCATCAGGCACAAAGTTTGTAAGCCAACAAACTAACCCAAGTGTAGGCCTGTGTGGGCATGTCTGGGGTGAAGCCCTGGACAGGTAGTTTCTATGCTTTCTGTTTGCCACACTCCTGCCTGCTGGTCCCCATACACTTTGTCTGCAGTGGGGGTAGGAATAAAGCATAATCAGAAGCACTGGGCAGTGGCCGGTTTGGGTCAGGGAGAGCTTAAAGAAAGGAACTCATTGGGAAGCTGTGCTCAACTCACTTCCATGTGTGCTGGGAAGCCTGGACCAGCCTGAAAGGTCAAGGTTAATCCTCAGCAAGAGTCTTCTGCTGCTTAGTGCCCAGTTCCTGAACCTTCTGCTGCCCTTGGGAGTGAGGCGTTTCTTAAGGGATACCAGGCCTAGGGTATTATATGAGGTTAAGTAGACTGCAAAATCTGGAACGCCTTTTGTAAAGAAAAGAAAGCAGTGGGAGTGGGTTTAATTTACTGACTTTGACACATTCATTAAAGGTTTGTTCGTAGGATTTTCCCCTCTCCTTCTTATTCTTGGGTTAGCCAAGGGTGTGTTTTTTAATCAAGTAAATACTGAATAATAAAGCCTTTGCTACAGCAGTCTTTTTAAACCAGGAGAAACTCTTTTACCATTTTGTAAACGAAGTCGTTTTGAAATGTGGGTGAAACCAGGAAGTGAGTCTGAGCTCTTCTCCCCTATTTTCTTGATCCATTTCGCTGGTCCTCTAAATATGGGGTTCATTATGAAGAATTTTGCTGCCATAGAGTCAGCATGGACTGCATGGTGATTAAAAGTGCACATTTAAGACATGGGTTTAAATTGAGGATTAGAAACTTTGGCCAAGTTAACTTAACCCCCTACACCACCCTTTTCTCATCTATTAAATGGGGAAAATAATTATACCTTCCTCATGGAGTTGTTAGGTTTAATTGAGGAAATTCATGGAAAATACTTAGCACACTTCCTGGCATGCCATATGCTCTCATAATTGTTAACTACTGTTATTCTGTTCACATTCAAGCCTTTCCTCATGGAGCCTGGGTGGGAGTTTCAAGTCATGAAAAAGAGGAGGCTTGCTAATTTTGAAGTTAGAAGAATTCAGAGGATGTACAAATTATCTGGTGACTAGCATCTAGAAAATGACTTTCATCTCCCTTGGTAAATATCTGGGCTGGCCAACCTGAGAGGGGAGTTGAGTGTCACAGTGGCACCATAGTTTTAGTGCATTTACATCTTATAGAATGCCTCCACGCATCGCTTCTCGGCCTTTTGGCTAAGATCAAGTGCAGAATGCCTACATGCGAATTTAATTATCTTCACTAAATTTCCTGTCCATACATTCACATTAAAATAATGTTAACTCAGGGTCTGTAGAGACAAGGAAAAGATAAGGCGGACATGGTGGATGGGCTCTTTCCTTTCCTGCAGATAGCGGTGCTGAGGAAGGGAAGCCCTTGTCCTGTATTAGACTCAAAGAGATCATCACATGGATTTATCTGTCAAGACTTCACCAGGACTTGCTCTAATCTGTCAAGAGCTCAAAGCAGAGTTTGATTCTGTGTGGGTCTACCCAGTGGAAAGAAGCATTAGTGGCATCCATTAGTAGTTGCTTTGTGGTTGACAGAACATCAGCAGTACCTGCTGTCAGAACTCCCTAGAGGCACAGTGGTAGGGACTATGATTTCTCCGATACAGAAGTTGGACACTGATTTTTGATGCACTCAAGCATGACCATTTGATGTGCTGTTTAATTTCTCTATTGTCACATGTGCACACATAGATTTTGTCAGTCTTGTTTATAGGATCCAACTTTTGAGGAATTTTAGGTCCCGTGGATGTTAAAAAACTAAACTAATGGCTTTCTCTTAAAAAAAAAAAACAACCTCAGGGTAAAATTTTTCTTTGAATCCTGAGGTCTATAGCTTTAGATTATGTGGATTATATTCAATTATATGATTCCCTTCTTCTCTTAGCAGTGTAGGATATTTTGAGTCACTGAATTTTAAAAAAGAGAAATATCATTTGGTTCTGAAAATTTATTTGAGAATCTCATGGTGTCCCAGGGCAATTACTGAGTTACCATTAGACACCGCAAAACTAGGGGGCAGACTCAGAACATGAAAATTAACTGAGACCTTGGTTCTTACCTATAAAACTGCCTCTTTCGTTGACTTGCCAGTTGCCTTTCATTTCATCTCCCCCTTGAGCCATAAGTTCGGGTTATTGTTTCAGATGGAAAGCTGGGTTCTAAAATGCTTTTTCTCCCTCCTTCTCTCCTCTTCCCCAACCTTGCCTGCACCGTCTCTAGCGTTGAGGATGAAAATAAAAGAAGTGAAAAAAGAAAATGGCGACAAAAAGATTGTCCCCAAGAAGAAGAAGCCTCTGAAGCTGGGACCCATCAAGAAGAAGGAACTGAAGAAGCTTGTCCTATACCTGAAGAATGGGGCTGACTGCCCCTGCCACCAGCTGGACAACCTGAGCCACCATTTTCTTATCATGGGCCGGAAGGTGAAGAGCCAGTACTTGCTGACGGCAATCCACAAGTGGGACAAGAAAAACAAGGAATTCAAAAACTTCATGAAGAAAATGAAAAATCATGAATGCCCCACTTTTCAATCAGTCTTTAAGTGATTCTCCCTGGGTGGGTGGGGAGGGAGCTGTGGGTCGGGGTGAGGGGCGGGGCTGAGCATACAACCCTAGAGCCTGGAGGTCTGTGCTCACTGCCCCTTCGGTTGGTAGAGGACATTGTAATCCAGCTGGCTTTGCTCTGGCAGCTTTCCCACTCCTTCCCCTCCATAGCCACGCTCTAGACCCCAGTACCGCCAGTATTTAAAGCCGCATACCCAGGTAAGGAAAACCATTTAGATTAGGAAGTCTTTTAGGATCTACAGTGTGGAACAGCACATCACTGAGGAAAAGTAGGTGCAAACCATTTCAACCAGAGACAGCCACTAAAAAAGAAAATTTTGCCAGTAAAAAACAAACAAAACCCCCAACCAAAAAGCATTGGGAAAAAAGTGAGAGACAGCAGCAAAAAAACTAAGTTCTGCAACTTTCTTTGTGTGGTCACAAATTGCTTGTGGATCTATTAGCTAATCCATGCCTTTGATGTGCTGCTTTCAGTTCCAGAAACTTCTGTCTCTGTCCACCTTATGCAGAAACAAACACACACCACACTTACAACTGAAGATCAATGCCAGAAAATTAAGTGCAGGGAAGAAAAGCACCAGGACAGTATGTAATGGTAAAAACACAGGGAGGTCATGTCTGCTCTGCCTCTCCACGTGATTGTCTTTTGATCTGAATCAGCTAGTCTCAGGTGCCATGGAAGTGGCAGTGAACATCAGCCTTGGTGCGTGATCTAGCCTCCAGACATGTGGAGGGCAGCATGTGCCTGCCTTTGTGTGAGGAAAAGGAAACACCGTGGGCACCAAACCCACGGCATGAGAGAGACGATGATTTTCAGACTGAGAAGGCAATGGTTAGTGGTTTTCAAAGAACATAGTTAAAGAGAAAACAAAGAAAAAAAATTAGGAACAGCCCAGCAAATTGCGAGTCAGTGTGAATTGTAATTGGTTGAAGAGCTTAGTGTTCTGATTTCATCTGTTTGCTCATTTCACTTTTGTTTCTGTTTTTATTTGTTTTTTTTTTTTTTTTTTTTTTTTTAAAAAACAACAAAAACTATTTTTTTTTTTTTTTTTAAAAAAAAAAAAAAATTAAAATTAAAATTTTAAAAGAGTAATGGGCTGGGG